>NC_143397.1:177943757-178264348 GCF_052110815.1 Crocodylus siamensis
GACCTGGACAGGTTAGACAAGTGGGCAGAAAACAACAGAATGCAGTTCAACAAGGAGAAATGCAAAGTGCTGCATCTAGGGAGGAAAAATGTCCAGTGCACCTACAGCCTAGGAAATGACCTGCTGGGTGGCACGGAAGTGGAAAGGGATCTTGGAGTCCTAGTGGACTCCAAGATGAACATGAGTCGGCAGTGTGACGAAACCATCAGAAAAGCCAATGGCATTTTATCGTGCATCAGCAGATGCATGACAAATAGGTCCAAGGAGGTGATACTTCCCCTCTATCGGGCGCTGGTCAGACCGCAGCTGGAGTACTGCGTGCAATTCTGGGCGCCGCACTTCACGAAGGATGCGGATAACCTGGAGAGGGTCCAGAGAAGGGCCACTCGTATGGTTAAGGGCCTGCAGGCCAAGCCCTATGAGGAGAGATTAGAGAAACTGGACCTTTTCAGCCTCCGCAAGAGAAGGTTGAGAGGCGACCTGGTGGCTGCCTATAAGTTCGTCAGGGGGGCACAGAAGGGAATTGGTGAGTATTTATTCACCAAGGCGCCCCCGGGGGTTACAAGAAATAATGGCCACAAGCTAGAAGAGAGCAGATTTAGATTGGATATTAGGAGGAACTTCTTCACAGTTCGAGTGGCCAAGGTCTGGAACGGGCTCCCAAGGGAGGTGGTGCTCTCCCCTACTCTGGGGGTATTCAAGAAAGGTTGGATGTGTATCTAGCTGGGGTAATGTAGGCCCAGCACTCTTTCCTGCTTATGCAGGGGGTCGGACTCGATGATCTATTGAGGTCCCTTCCGACCCTAGCATCTATGAATCTATGAATCTTTGGATTATTTTTGCCTGCTTTGTTCTGTTTTTAAGTATAATATGATATAGCAAATTTAGGCAGACAAAGTTCTTTAGGTAAATCCAACATCTTTTATCAGACCAACTCAGCAATTTTCACTGCTAGAAAAAGCATATATTTTTGGCCTGTGTATTTTGACATTTTCCTCTTTCCTCTACACCTTTATGAGGTCAGATAGATGAAAGCTGCTAAGGGATGTAAGGAGAGAGAGGTACCACAGACGGGACTTTTTATTCTGTTTCACCATTACCATACTTTGTTGTTATTGTTTTAAAGCAAATACAATTTTAAAACTCCCCAAAATTATGTGCTGAAGTGATGTTGTTGCCAGGAAATGTGCCAGAAGCAAGGATTTTTGTGGGTGATTATATGCAGGTTCAGACTGGAAGAATGCACTACATTTGAAAGCATTTGCCTAATCTATTTGCCTAAGTCTATCCCAGCCACACAATTAGTCCAGATTACACCCACAAAAATGCTCAAACTTTAAGTAAAAAAATCATTCTTTAGTAGGAAGTGGATGGAAGGACAAGGAACCCTCAATTTATTGTGAAGAGCAGTCTGAAATAGTGCTAAACTCTTTGATTACCACACAGAAACAGGAGATTACTTTTCTTTGAAAATAAAGATAAGACATTTTACTTAGCATTTAGTAGTTGCCCTGATGTGAATTTAAAAATAAAAGTATGCAGTACTATATGCCAGTACTATATACAGCATATCTTTAGCAACTTCCAGCTCAGAGTGTTTAAATTCTTACATATTCGTGTCAGTTTTTTAGCCTCATCTTAAATGCAGGAGGACAGAGACAGAGCAAAGGAATTTCTGGAAATTTCTTCAGGCTTTAACTTGACTTTAAAAGCTTGATTTCAGCTATACTAGCAATTCAGTTGTGTCTAGCTTCACTCCATCTGTATCTGTTACGATACTCATTGTTAGCAACTAGTAATTTTGGGCTCAGATCAGTTCTTAGTGTCAGGTCAATGCATGTTTATAGTCTGTAGTGGGCTGCTGTTGTTTCTGTCCTGGTTAGCATGCATGCACGGCGCAGCTGCATTTCTGGAATGCTTGTTTTAATGTAAGGTTCAATTATCTTGTCTTGTTTTAAACCTATTTTAACGGATGGTCTTGGTCCTTTTCAGTAATGCTTTATACCAAAATGCTAAGTATGCATATCAGTAATCAGTTCCCCCCTGTAACAGAATGCTAAAACATGAACTTATAATGAAGTTCTCCTCATTTCCAGAGGGATCTCTCAGTATCTCCTTAGTCATTTCCAGCGGGGCATTACATGTTTTGCTTCAAATGACTCACACTTTGTGGGCTCCCTTGTTAGAAGCTTCAAACATGCATGGTGCTAAATCTATTGAAGGAGGTAATGTAAGAAATCCTAATAACTATATGGATTTTTCAAAGCTCTAAACCTATTGGATTCATTTTGTGCAAGACACTAAACCTACAATTTGCCTCTGATTTGGAAGTGCTTTGTATCTAAGCTTTAAAATATCTTATCATGTATGGAAGTATCAAAGCTTCTAAGATTCAAGCAAATTCTTAAAACTTTTATTTCTCTATAACGAACAAGCCTGTGAGTTTGTCACTTCTGTTATACAATTGTGTTCCCATTTGACTGAATTTCATTGTTACTGTTTTTCTTATGGCTAAATGTATATTTCATGGGAGATGAATCTTTTTAAAATTCATCCTTGTATAGTTCAACACTGCTGTTATATTCACTGTATTTCATTTAAAAATTATTTTATTACTCTTATTGAATTTACTTGCAACAATGTTTTTGTTCAAATGCTAACTGGTTTAAACTTGGCTAGTACAGGGTTAGGTCACGTTCTTTTTACAGTGTTATATATTTTAGTTACCTGTTAATCTATTTTGAAAGCTAAAATGTAAAAAACATAAATTTAACTAATCCAACACCTGCTTCATTGTCAGCTTCAGTACTAAGAACAATCATCTGTGGCTTTGTTCTTACATGATGTCAAATATCTTCAGTCAGATCACCTCTTACTTTCACTTTGTGAAGCATGTCACTTGACATTACCTTTACTGAATATTTTGTTTACTTGGTGTCTAGAAAAAGTTCTGCCTACTCTGACACTGCCTTCTAGAGTATTATCTTCCTTTCACATAAAAGTCAGGCAACACTGTATTATCTTTTTAAAGTGTCCTCTCCCTGCTGTTGTTCCCTCTCTCCATGTAAACTATTTATTTAATAGGAAATTTATTTTGCAATAGTATCTGTATACCCATTCTGTCACTGACTAGGCTGAAACTAAAAATACTGTAAATGATACTACTCTGCAAATGTACAAACTAATACATTTTTGTTACATTTAAAAATAGGGCATGCATAAATCAAGTTGAATACAGCAGACCATAATGTTGCCATCAGATTTTGAGCCAAATTCATCATGTGATAGTAAGTTATTAGGTATCAGAATTATACAAATATATCATCTGTTTATTATTATCTCAAATGTATATATAAACTCAATATAATTCTCAAACGTTAATATTACCTCAGCATTTATTGTTTCTAGAAATAATAAACTACCAGATTCTCTGGTCTTTACTTATGTTGACTAGTACCTTAAACTCTGCTGTAGGGGTGTGCGAAGTAGGCCCTATTCAAATTGGATTCAGATTTGGCCTGAATCAGGGACAGTGATTCAATTTGTTGATTCAGATTACTGTCCCTGATTCGATTTGGTTGAATCTGAAGATTTGATGCTGATTCAGAGAATCAACAATCTGAACATAGACACAGCTTTAAAAAAGTTTCTTCTACATACCTTGAGGTACCAGCGCAGCTTGTGAACACTGCGATGTTAGGGCGGATGGAGCGCCCTGCAGGAGTGAGGGGGGACCCTCCATGTGCTCGGCAGAGAACCTGGAAGTGGACTGGAAGTACTTCTGGTCCACAAGGGAGCATGCTGGGGGCCCCCCCCCATGCCCCATCAGCTCAGCGATCGACTGTGGGGGGACCCCCCCAGACCCAGGAGGCACCAGTCACTGAGCCAGGGGGTCCAGGGGGACCCCCTGCACGCTTCCCAGTGGACACTTGGTCTGCTGCCAAGCACACTGGGGAGTCCCCTGTGCTTCTGTGGGACACTCCATGAGCCTCAGCCTCGCAGCATTCATGAGCTGCCTGCTACCTCGAGGTATGTAGGAAAAAAAAACATTTAAAGCTATCTCTATGTCTGAATCTCTGAATCTTTTTGAATCTCTCCAAATCAGTTCGGAGGGTTCCAATTCGATTCAGAGAGATTAAAGGGTCCTCTGATTTGATTCAGAGATTCAGCCACTGAATCAGACCAAATCTCTGTCAAATCAAATCAGGGACTGAAGCTTTGCACAGCTCTACTTTACTGCCTTCAAACAGTAGCCTAAAATGAAATATAAGACACAATTATCCACATACTTCTATAGGCACAGAGGATTCAGTTGTGGGTGTTGCTAGAGCAGTGTTCTCAACCTTTGATAGACTCAAGGCCCCCCTTGAAAAATGCCACTTTTTTAACTACAGAACAATACTGAAGCAATTCTTCTATTGCAAAGAACTCAGAAAGACAACAACAAGCGAGAATGTTTTTAAACGTATGGATTCCTATTTGAAATCTCTGGGTTTATCTTGTGACTCAGGTCTGTACACCTAACAATGCTAACACTGTGTCATTCCATGGCACCCTTTAAAGGATCTCAAGGCACCTCAGGGTGCTGTGGCACCTTGTTTGACTATCACTGTGTTAGAGTCTCTCATTCTGTCATTTTGGACATGTCTCTATATAGATAAAATACCACATGAGAGAATACCTCAATAATGCACCTGTGGGGCTTATACTACACCCTGAAGCAGATGCAACACTGGCACATAAGAGAAGCAATGCTTGTGCATATTGGTACATACCTAGTGCTGCTCTACAGGAGTCCAATTACCTCCTTCTTTGGATTGTAGTGCATGTGAAGCAGACACTTTATCTAGGTACATATGAGCTTTGTTGGGATGTGGACGAGGTGAAGGGGGAGAGACTAGTTGAAATGAAATACAAATCAAAAGGTCATTACTGTCTTTCTTAGATTTCTGAAATTATGTTCAAGGTTGGGAGATATCAATTACCATAGTGGACTGTGCTTCTCCACAGTAAAATATCTGTTTTTCTTTCTTACGTTAAGGTCCATTAATCCTTCAGAGACCATGTGTTAATGTCATATCACTGTGGATATTTTCTACCACTGGAACAAAAAACCTGTGTTAAAAATATTATTTACATTATGTTACAGTTATTAAATGAACAATTTAAATACCAGACCACATTTTTGCATCCCTAATTTTTAACACTAGGTGTCACTAGTATACTCTTAACTTACTCTATGGAGCTCTCTTTACTATGTTCAGCCAGACTATGCACAGAATATTTATATCAGTGTTTCAGTATATAAGAAGCTCTATTGAATAAAGCTATGTAAGGGGAGGGAAACTGTCCTTTAGATGCTTAAAGGTGTGTGTGTGTGTGCATGTGTGTTTAATAATAAGTGTTCAAGTGGAATGAAATCAATATAAAATATACCATGAAGTGTATTTTTGCACAAACAATTCAATGTCCTGATGAACATTTTGTTGGTCCAGACTTGTCACAACTGTAAAACACAACCATATGAAAACCATCAATTTTATGTATTTTGGGTCACTGTGCACAAAATGAAGTGGAAGAAATGTAGTCACCTTCTGACATGTACTTTCTTCTAGGAAACAATTTTGTTGACCATGCATGTACTTACCAGTACTTTGGAGAACACCGAGTATCTGTAATATATAAGACAAGAAAGAGTAATAAACAAGAATAAAGCCCTTGGCAATAGAGTAATCATGTAAAATATTGCTAGCAGTCTATAAAAAGTGACCTTGATCATGAAATAATGTCTGAATAATAGTCTTGGTTATTTTTCTATCCTGTGGGCACATTTTAACTGTTCTTTCTGTCAAGCCTTATATAATACGCTCTATGTCATGATATAGGTTCAACTTCAGAGGACAATGTTTTCTGCTCCACAGCAGATGGATGGATTGTAGCAGTTGGGCAGGGGAAATGCCTTACAGAGGACTGGAGGGCTGCTGTATAAGAACTTTTACCCTTGTTTTGTTAAAAGATTGGGGTGTTCTCCTTTTCAAGACCTACTGCATAAGCTGGCAGCATACTTACGCATTGCACAGAGTGCAGTTTCTGGCAATATACCCAATATAGCTGGCCAAACTACTGTTGCTTGCCAGCTGCTCCACAGCCTAATACTTAGAACAGGGTACAGTCAGTTTGGCACCCATGAGGCCCACAATGAGTTCTGCAGTCTCCTTTTTCTCTGTTGTATATGTAGTTTTGCTATAATATATGTGCATGCAAAAAGGGTGAAATACCCTTCAGTCACTACGCCTCACCTTGGATGGGCCAAGATAGGTGGCACAGCCACTGATTCATAAATCAGCTGACAAATACCCTTTATGTTATTAAACTAAATTGTAGGGCTGTGCGAAGCTTTGGTCACTGATTCAATTTGGCAGAGATTTGGCCCAATTTGGTTGCCAAATCTCTGAATCTGAACTAAATCAGGAGACCCTTTAAACTCTCTGAATCAAATCAGAACCCTCCAAATCGATTCAGAGAGATTTGGAAAGATCTGGCGATTTGGACGTAGACACAGCTTTAAATGTTTTTTCTACGTACCTCAGGCTTCCAGACGGCTTGTGAATGCTGCAATGGTGGGGCAGATAGAGTGTCCCACAGGAGCGTGGGGGGCTCCCCAGTGTGCTCAGCAGCAGACCAGGAAGTGGACCAGAAGCATGTCTGGTCTACTTCTGGGTCCACTGGGGAGCATGAAAGGGGCCCCTCCATGCCCCCCTGGCTCAGCGACTGGTGCCTTCTGGGTCTGGGGGGCACATGGGGCCCCCATGGCCGATCCCTGAGCCAAGGGGGACACGGGAGGCTGGCTCCCGTGCGTTCCCCAGTGGACCCAGAAGTACTTGTTTGGCTGGTGGGCACATGCTCCCAACCCCCTGCAGTCAGCCATAGGGATGGGGGGTGGGGGAAATACTTCTGGTCCACTTCTGGATTCACTGCCAAGCATGCAGGGGGCCCCCCTGCACTCCTGTGGGATGCTCCATCTGCTCCAGCATCACAGCATTCATGAGCCATTCCTGGTACCTCAAGGTTTGTGGAAAAAACATTTAAAGCTGCATCTGTGGCCAAATTGCTGATTCTCCCAATCAGCATTGAATTTTTAGACTTGAATTCAGCTGAATTGAAATCGGGGACAGTGATCTGAATCAATTAATTGAATCACTGTCCCCAATTCAGGCCGAATCTGTATCCGAATCAAATAGGGCCCATTTTGCACACTCCTACTAAATTGCCTTTAAAAATTAGATATGTAATTAAAATATAGTCAACATTAGCCCCCTCCTTCCCCCCAAGAAATAATCTCACTGGAACTAAGAAAATTGTTACCTATTACTGATTAGAGGACCTGTGATTGGTTTTAAATATAAACTAATCTGGTGCCTGTTTAATACATTGCACCCCTGCCAGGTTAGGAGTACTAAGGAGGGGATGAGTCTCTTATTCAGTTTAAGAAGAAATTTCCTTGATGGTAAAGTCCAGATGATTTACTATGCCCCAGTCATCAGATTAGATTCAATAGGAGAAGTACTGACACCTTAGCCAGGTACACGCATTACACCTAACCTGGTATAAGTGATCAGAAACTGATCTGTACCTGTTAGAGAACAGAAGTTTAGAGTACACAGACTGGTTTAAAAATGGCAGAACCCAATCTAAGATAAACCTGGATCGATGTGGTGTTAGATTTGATCAGTTTAGGTTAGACTGGTGCATCAAACTTCTGTACTAGACCCCTATCAATTTAAGTTAGATTGCTGTCTGCCAGCATCCCAGGATCCTTTGCAGGCCCCTGCTAGCCCCTTGTTGCAGGGAGCTGCATTGGAGTTCCACTGTGCTTGGCTGCTCTGGCTGAGCATGCAGAGAGCCCTGCCCCCAGGCTGCTACAGAGTCAAGCTAGCACCGAATCTCTCCCCAGTCCTACGTCTAGCATAAAGCACAGAATCTCTCCCCACCCCTACCTACTTGCAGCTAACAGCTGGCTAGATGAAGTACACAGGACATGGGACTGGGGAGAGATTATGTTGTAGCTCAGCTCTGACAGTCAGAGCTGGTCCATGTAACAGAAGCCTCAGTCTCATTCCCCACCACCCCTGAAGCTCACTGCAGGGGGTTGGGAGCATGTGCCCAGCAGCCAATCAAGGGTGGCCTGGCACAAGGCTGCTCTTGGCAGTCTCTGGCACACTGGGAGGCATTCAGGAGCACCCCCAGCCTGCTGGCCTCAGACAGTGCAGGCATCCTGTGTGCGTTCCCCCCATCGAAGGGCAAATTTGTGTTTTGTTCGTTCCTGTACTAATCTAGTCCACTTAGAGAAACCCGTGTAAGTGAGTTTGAATCCACCTTGGGCTTTTTGAATGCCTGTACCTAGTCCTAGTCCTCCTGTGTTCTATGGGTTGCAGATTTGGGGTCTCAGGTTACTTTTACATCTGTAAAAGTATAAAAGAGCAGAGTCTAAGCTATTCCAGTCTCTCTAGGCAGGAAATTAAAAGGAGTAAAAAAGAAACGATGCCATTTAAGATAAAGCTACCCAACTGTGAAATTTGTAATAAATTCTCTCTTTACAAGTTGTTCACTCTTTCAGTATTCTTTCATTATGGATAGGAATTCCATACAAACTACAAACTCAATTTACACAAAAATCAATGGGGTTATTTTATTTAAAATATTAACAATATATAGAATGCCAATTAATGCTCTATCTGTGTTATCATTTATGGGTATGGCTGAAAAGAAAAAATTACATTTAGTTCATTTTTGTAGTTTTGTCTACCTTCTGTATGTAATGCTTACTTAATCCTCCCCACCCACACCCTCCCCACCACCCAAGTAGAAGGAATAATCCACCTTCTACTAAAAAATAGTATGTTGTGATTGTCAAATGCTTGAAAATTCTTCATCCCACTCCCTTTCCTAATTTAGTGATTTTCACCAAGGACTCTTTAGGTTGTCGTGTGTTGATGTAACTAACAAAGTAATAGATGAGATTTTCAAAAGTAACTTTTAAAGAAGATAATGCGCATATAGTCATATTTCAGAACAACTCATCTTTCAGACTGCTATTTGTTTACTGATTGTACAGAGTATTTCTGGTCCTCATATCATTCTGTAACATTAGTGTCTCTAAAAGAGATATTAGCCAAAATTGGTGAAGAGAGATTTTCCTTTAAAGCCCCAATGGAAAGTTTCAATGTGAGAATCTCTTCTCCCTCTTGCACTGACAAATTTATTCCAGTGACTTCCAAAAGTTCCGTTACAACAGCGGCATAATCAAGAGAATACTGTTAAAACCAAATATTTACTATTTTCTCTATACAAGTACATTTTATAGGTCCCCATTAAAGCAGTGCTGCACTGATTCACCTGTAGTGTATTGACAGTTTTTATTCGGTTAGTAGAAATAAAATAATGTTGCTCATAGCTACAATGGAGTGAATAATTGGCTATTAATTTATCTGATTAATTTTAGCATTACTCATTAATGCCTTGCTCCACTTAAAACAGGAATTTTGAAATGGACTTCAACAGGGACATTCATACATACCATCTGAAGAATATACCAGGTTTTGGCTGTACTGTCCTACATACTTTTCTCAGCTACTATAGCAGGTTGTACTAATTGTTACATCCCAGATTTCTTGACAAGATTCCAGATGTTCAGATGCACTCCGGTATATTCCACAGAACTTTAGATTTGCAGATTTTAACTCTTACTGCTCTTGGTCTGTCTCATGGCCTACAGGGGCTAGCCCATTCATGACTCTTCTTGCTCTTCTTTTCAGACCCATGGTCATAATGCTTCTCTCACTGGCTTCTCATTTTCTCCTGAGTTCCCTCACATACTGCTTGACAACCATTTTGATCTTGTGCTTATAAACAGGCAGCTCCTTAGCCCATCCTGCTTAGCTTCTTCAGCATGAAATATTCTATTGTTTCCAGCTATAATACTATTTTAAAAAGAGCTTAAGTGATCCTTACATTAAGGTGCTTCACATACCCATTAGCTTAACCAGGTTGTGATTGATCTAAAGATCAAAGACCCACTCAAATAACAGCCAGTAACAACTGCCAGATTAACAATACAATTTGAAATTCACTTTTAACATTCTGAATATATATGCTAAAAAGTTTGTTTCTCATGAGTACATAGGTGGAGGGAGAAAAAAATATTTGGGGAGGCTAAGCACACCCTCCCCCCTAGCAGGTAAGTCTGTGGGGGAAAGGGTGGGGGAGATGGAAGAGCTCTAGGGAGAGCAGATTGAGGCCCCTGTGGTGAAGAAGGGAGTGGGGCAGAGGCTGGGGTGAATGGGGCCCCAGGGTTGGGGTAGGTCATGGGAGGGTCGGAGCTTGGGTGGGTGGCTCATCTGCATGGCAGGGGGGGTCTTCTATGGCACATCACCCCCCAATCTGTGCACAGGACAGAGGCAAGCTGCCGCCGTTCACTGGGCTCTGTGATCCACTGCTGCTGCCTCTGGAGCCACGTGACACCAGATGCGTTCCACAGCCGGGCAGGCAGGGGGACACAGCGCAGCCCAGTGGCAGCAGGCACATGGTATTGTGCAGCTCTGGCGGTAGCAGCAGTGACAGTGGGGTGCACAGCCCAGAGCAGCGGCAGCCTGCTTTCACCCCATGCACAAATCAGGGGGCGCACATGCCCCCCAGGCACCCTGGGGTGCTCAGTGGTGGGAGCCCCCCCATGACCCTGGATGAGCCGCCTAGACTCTGAGCATCCCATAACCCAGCCCAGCCTGGCTGGTGCCCCATTCACCCTAGCCCCTGCCGCACTCCCTCCCTCAATGTGGGGGCCTCCAAGCCCCTTCCCCTTTACAAAGTAGACCAATAGTTGCTTTTTAGTTCTGTACAGTGATCCACATGCTGGGCTGTGATCCTGGGTGCATGCATGCCCCTTGCCACCCCTGCTGCAACCATCTACAGCCCATGGCTTGGCTGCCCTGCGGTCCTACACAGTAGCCTGTATTTGGGGAGCTAAGCCGTTATCCCCAGCCTTCTGCCACCTATGCATGAGTATTCACATAAGTAAATGTCAGGAGCTTGAAAGGTTTTCAAAAACACAGCAGAATTAAAATGTTGCTTTTTAGTATCAGCATTCATAGAAAGAAAAACCAACCCTTTCCTGTATTCATTTAGCTCTACTACCCAACCAAGAGTGAATGGGTCTGGCGGCATTTTACAACAATCATGTGTTGTCTCCAACATATTGGACCCCATCAGAATATTTTTTAGCCACAGCATTTTGCGTTCCAAAGTCATCTGCCTTTCTTGACTCTCCTTTAGGGTTTCATGGCATCAGAATCTTTTTGTTTCACACAACAGAATTTCATAGCATTGAGAAAGTAGGTTGTTGCTTATGAAAGCTCATGCCTTTCTGAACCAGTTAGTATCTAATGCTGCCTATACATGAGCATGAAGTACTGTAATTACAGTACTTCAGAGCAGACTCAATTAATTAAGTCTATTCAAGCATGGTAATTATCATGCTCCAGCCAGCCTCTGTGTCTCATGTAACAGCATTCCTGTGCTTCAGAATGGCTGTAGGGGTGCTTTATCTATAGGTTGTTGAACAAGCTTTCGATAAAGCACCCCCCCATCATTTTGAAGCATGGGGATGCTGATACATGAGATGTTCTGGGTGCTTTAATTACAGTCGTTTCCCCCTCCCCACCACTCCAGCACATATGTAGATGCCCTAAGGCTGCTGACAGAGGAGGAAAAAAAATAAACCCGTATCGAAAGAATCAGTGTATTAGTTTGACCTGGCTCTTGAGCATCTGTATAGCTCAGGCACTCCAGCTGGGCTTTTTGGTGCTTTTATCTAAAGCTGATTCAATCAGTTATTAGAAAAAAAAACCCACCAAAAAAGCCCTTCTAAGCACCTGATCTATACAGACATTGGGCAAGCCAAGTTCCACTGATGCAATGTCCCTTCTCAGCATGTGCTGGGTTTGGCGCAGGAGGTGTGTGGAGTATAAGTAAAGTGCCTTTTTATTATTTATTTATGTCTGCAAGCAGCTTAAGGTCTCAACCTGCCCCACCTTCTGCCAGATTTCAGACTAACATGGCTAACCATCTTTCTATAAAAGAGTGTTACACTTAGCCTATGGAATTTCAATTAGGGATGACATAGCAACAATTATTTAGATTTTCCTATAGCTACTAACCTGGCAGTAAGAAATCAGATTATGTGAAAATAAACTATTTCTTTGCCATTAGATACATGTTTTTACGGAGTAATACAATAGTGATATTGCAGAACTGTTGGTTAAAGTGAATCTAAGCTTGATATGCAACATAAGGCCTTACTATGAAGATAAATCTTTCTGGGCTATCATGTTTTTGTTCTCACATTTCACTGAAATAAGTTAACCGACTTGAGTTAGGAAAAGCCTCAAGGGCTCTCAGTATTTCCAAGCTATGAATTTTCAGCCACTTATTTATTGCTATATCATCAGTCTTCATCAGGATGCAGTAAATACCTTTCTGGAGGTCAGTATCTTGGATTTAGTTCAATTGTTATTTTCAGCGGTAATAGAAACTAAAGTAAATCACTTCCCTTATGAGCTTCAGAGGCTTGGCTTGTTCTAGCAGATTCTTTTTTAAATGTCTCCACTTAAAGACATGAAGAATGAATAAAAAATTAGTAGCCCTCCCTTGACTTCCAGTTCTCTGAAATTCATGTTCTCAGAGTATTTTTCTAATTTTTTCATCTCCCAAACCTCTATTTCCAATATTCTGATATCAGAAAATTTCCTCTAGTTGATCTGCCTACGACTTTCAGTTCATCTAGATTTTTAATTCCCCTGAAGCACTCAGTTCACACCTTCCAGTTTTCCTGCAAGTTATTTCAGCATCTTACTTAACTTCCATCTTGCTCCTCAGTACCTCACAAATCCCAAAATGTTTTTCTGGCTTCTTATCCTATCCGTTTCCTCACTTCAAAGACATTGGTAGAAAAGAAGGGATTGCAAAACATTCCCCAACTACAATTCTGTCCACTTCTCATGCAGCTGTGCCATATTTCAGTCAAGAAGCATTAGTACATTTCTTGATTCATTTTACCTTAGGCATCTATGCTGTGTTCAGCTGTGGAGCAGCTGCTGCGCAGGTGCCAGGTGGGGGGGGGGAATCCCCGCTACCCCCCCACTGCCCCATGCTGTATGAGGGGGGCTCTGCCATGAGCCCCCAGTTGCTGCTGCCGGAGCTGGTGAGTGCGGGGCTTTTTTAAATGCCGGAGACTGGGATTGTTTGGGAGATGGGACCAGGCAGGGCAGCCATGTGGGCTTCTCCCATGGCTCCTTCAGCTGTGCCTACCTCTGCTCCAGTGAGGGGAGCCATGGGGGCTATGCCCTGCTGCCCCTTGCCCAGCTGGCACGGGGGCAGGACGTGTTGCAAGAGCAGCTGACTCCGGGTGGCAGCATGGCATAGCCCCCACTCCCAGCGCTGCTGCACCTGCATCAACCCCGGGAGCTCTGTGCTGCTGCTGCTTGCCAGTCAGTGTGGGAGTTGTGGGATGTGGGCACGGCAGCGCTGAGTGGGGGCAATGCCCTGCTACCGCTTACCCCTTCTGCCTGGAGTGAGCTGCACCCACATCCCACCTCCCCACCATGCCCTGGCTGGGCAAGCGGCAGCAGGACAGAGCCCCCACTCCCAGCGCTGGTGCGCCTGCATCCCACGCCCCCTGCCCCCCTCCCCAAGTAACGTGCCTCCGCCCCGGCTGGGCATCTTGTCCCAGCCTCAGCCCCAATCCCTCCCTCCTCCATGCTCCTTCCCTCCCCACTCCCCCAACCCCAACAGACTTGTCAGCTGCTTGTTTAGTCTATGGCTAAATCTCTGAATTAGCTGAATCTTTTCTGAACCTTTTCCAAATCAATTTGGATGCTTTGAATCAATTTGGAGCTTTTACTTGGTCTCCCAATTCTATTTGGATTTGGAGACTTGGCCGCCCGAGTTAGGCCGAATTTCCTATGAACCGAATCAGCTACCGAAACTTCACACAGCCATAGTGCCTACCTTTCACAGGTTGGACGATCAGACTGGATGGTAGCAGTGGTCCTTTCTGACCTCCTCTGAGACAAGCCATAGGAACATCCTGAATCAACTCATTTGAACAAGATTAAATTTTTTAGAAAAGCCTTCATTTTAAAGAGTCCTTATGATGGAGAAATCACCACAATGTTAGATAAATCATTCCAATAATTATTCATTTTTCCCGTTAAAAAAATCACTGTCCCTGTGAAAAACGTGCATTTCATTTTTAGTTAGCCTAGTTTAGTTTCTATTTCCAGCCACTAGATTTTGTAATATCTGTCTCTGGAACGCTAAAGAGCCCTCTATGATCAAATTTCAGTTCTTCGCATGAGTACTTAAATCTGAGCAATTTACCCTTTTAACTGTGTCTTTGTTAAAACAAACACATTTAACTCTTTGACAGACAAGGTTCTTTGGATAGATGTGATATCTTTTTTTAGACTAACTAAACAGTTGGAAAAATTGTTCTTTGCAAGCTTTGGGGCACAAGCACCCTTCTTCAGGTATAGGGAAAGTTTCATGAGCTCTTTGAGCCTTCTGTTATAAAATTATATTTGAATCATTCCATGAGCAAGTTCTTTCCAGGTTTTTTAACATCCTGTTTAAAAAGCCGATGTGCACAGACCTGAAGTTCCTGAACCAGTCACACCAAGATCACTTCAAAGAATGACTTCACATTGAGCTTTAAAGCATCTTTTGTTTGCTTATCTCAGTTTACAAAGCAATCCAGATCATTCTGTACCAGTGGCCTGTCCTCCTCAATATTTATTGTACCCATAACCTTTGTTTTATCTGCCTAATAGTGATTTTGTATTTCCTAGGTCACTGTTAAAAATAAAGCATGCGGTAGCTTCAAAACAAGATCCCTGTAGATCTCACTTCCAAAATATCCAATCAGTGATAGTTCCCTTTTTATAGTTAGTCACTGAGTTTATAGTTAGTGACATCTATAATTTAAGTTTCAAATGCAATTAATGTTCCATGTTAATTGTGTCATCTTTGTTTCTTAAACCAAATGTTGTGAAATGTCTCACAGGACAATACAATAAATAAGCAGCCAAAGGTATGAACTTTAGCAGCCAAATGTATAACCCTATTAACACCTTCTCCCCCCCCCCAAAACAAACAAACCAAAAAACCAACCAAAAACCAAAACCAAAACCAAGGGTGTCATCCAGTTTTCTCAGTACTTGAACATTCTTTAAGATATGAGTTATTTTTCCCCTGAGAAAGCCTCAGACCTTCTTTTCTTCAGCATACAGTTTTTCTTCTGATCAGGATGCGATTCTGACCTTCATAGTCCATTTTGAATTTGTTCTTTAAAATGGATATTGAGATATTTTCTTCTATATCCTTGAGAGCTCTTTGGTTAGGTGGCCCACACCAGCTTCATCAACTGATCAAAATCCTCCACTAGATTACATGGACTGAATGACTGAGTATAGATATTCAAAACCCAGAGGCAGAATTTATATAAGTTATATAGTTTTCTAGTTTTCTGTAAGCTGCATAGTTTTCACTGGAAGAAAATAGAACACTCATTCATCCTTTGGTTGGGTGGGGGGAGGGGGAGTTGGGGCACATAGGCTACTATCTTAGGCAGGGTTCTGCCATTTTAGACTAGTCTGTCTATGCCAACATTCTGTTCTGTTATAAGTTTAGACTAGTTTTTGATCACTTATACTGGTAAAAGTGTAATAATTTTATGTGGCCAATTAGTTTGGTCATATTTTCCAACGTAATGATTACATTGCCCAGAAAGCTAGACCTAGTTAAGTGGCAATGACTATTGAGAATCCAGTCACCTAACCCTGACTTATTTATTTGATTTTTATTTTATCCTTTCCAAAAAGGCTCAGGGTGACTTACAATAAAAAGTCATAAAAGCAGAAAAAAATAGAATAAAACAATATGAAAAAAGTTCTTCAAAGAATCCCGAAGTTTTGTAACACACACACGCGCGCGTGCATACGGTCTTCCACTGATTCCCCAGTTCTAGAAGAATTCAGTTCTTTGAAGTCGGTTAAAGATGAGCATGAATTAAACAATTTCACAACAATAAAATAAAAATTTCCCATAGTCACCAAAAAAAAATCATTACCAAAAATCATCATTAACAATTTAGAGATCTTCTTGCCCAGCTTATTTAAAACTCTTGGATGCAAATTATCTGGAGTTGCTGATTTAAAAAGGTCTAGTAAGTAGTGTTATTTAACTTGGACCTTTATTACTGTTGGAAAACAAAGTATTTGATTATTATCATACACAAATACACCTTTGTACATTTTTCAATATTCGACACACATACGCTTAAACACTTCCATCTTTTTGTCATTATGAACTCTTCTACCATTTCCATATAGTAATGGGCTAATACAATTATGATAATGTCTGTTAGTTTTAGTATATCTGAACTCCTTTTTGTCTTTAACATTGCTGATCACTTCTGTACTTTCTAACTTTCCTTATTTATTTTTTTAGCTTCTGATTTAGTCATTGGTATCAACATCCTCCTTTAACAATTTGAATAGGTTTTTTTTCATTTCTCTTCTAAGTCAAGTGTGGTTTTTTACATCAATGAGGCTTTATTCAACAAGTGTGGGATTGCAGGTTTAAATGTGTTCTTCAACAGGTCTGAGCATTCATATTTTTTTCTGATTACAGTTCCTCTCAGTTGATTTAGCTCCCAATGTTTTCAGCTTTTTAAAAAATATTAAATTGATATATTTCTGGTTTGGGCTTTATTCTGTTTGCACATGAAAAATGTTATGTGGCAAAGTCATTATCCTCAATAACTAAGCTACAATTTTAGCCCTATGATCAATTCCAGTTTGTATTTTAAGGTTAGGTTTTAAAATTGCCTATGTTAATATAATGCTTTTTAATGTAGGAAATTCTCGCCTATAAGATTTAGAAATTTTAAGGGCAAATTATTGCTGCCAGCATATGACTTTCAATGAATTCACATGAAACCCCCATTATAATGCCGCTTTTTCTACACATTTTAAATAGTTGCTTAAGGAACAGGTCATCCTGTTGTTTATTCTGATCTAGCAGTCTACAACTGACACCAACTAGAAACCCGTCTTGTGCTTATGCATTAGAACAGTGACCCAGAAATATTAAAGATCATTCCTTCCTGAGTTTTCAACGACTTTGCTTCCCCTCTTCTCACAAACCAAACTCAAGCTCCTTCCCACTTCTGATGTACTTTCTTGGTTGCCCCTGCCAAGATCTCTGGTTTCCTTTTTCCTCCATGTAGCACTTGTGCTTCCTCCCCACCCCAGTACTTGCTGAAATGCCCTTTGTAATGATGACTTGAGCAATTCTTTTTTTTTCTTACAACAAAACCAAACTGGTTCTCTGCTTTACTTGCAACTCTTATTGATGACTCTGAGAGCCCTGACTGCATTTCTCAGCAGCATGCGCATATACCCATGTCCACAAAAGTACTCCAGAACTGGAAGCTGCTCTGGAATTTTCTTTGCGGCCGGTTCTCAGAGCAAGGGCTCAAGACCGGGCACTTGGCACAAACCCAGAACCACCTGACTGGTAAACTTGTGAATCTGGAGTGTATTAGCAGACTTAAGTGGGTGAACTGTGGGTAGAGCAGTAGGGCACAGCCCCTGTCCTCCCCATGTCCTCCAATTAACACTGTATAGACAAGCCCAGAGTTTTCTCTGAATCAGGTTTTAATGGGTTTGATTTGCACCAAAAAAAAAAAAATCAATCCCTGCTGATCATTCTTGGGATTTTAGACTCAATGGCTACATTTCAGAGTTGTTGCATTACAGATGGAGCAAAGCCATCAACTTGAGTGTTAGACCTGACTTCACTTTGTCAGTCATACTAGGGAGGAACATACATGTGGAGCATTGAAAAGCAATCAGTAGGTTCTCTTTCTGAAGAATAAAAAAGGCTTTAAACCTTTCACAGGGATTATTTGTGCTAATATGATTAATAATAGATTTGAAATATTAATTCAGTACATTTGTTTGGTGCCAATGAAATTAAGGGACTTTAACACAATGCTGTTAATTACATGTTATTAAAATAAGAGAAAATTAATGAGGGTTTTTTCAAATCATGAAAATGCATTAAATATTAATACAAAGGATATATACTAAACTCCTCTTTATGACAAGAATGAAGAATAACTGGACTTGCCTATGAAGTCCCAGATGGCTGAATGGGTGAAATTAATCATTGACAGGTGGAGAGGACAATTCTCCACACTGTGATATGCTTCCCACTCTCTGAATGACAGCCAGGCAGAATGAGAAAACCAGAAATAATGAAAGGTTCTTTGCTGCATTAAACTCTGGATAAACCAACAAAGCATCTGCAACAGTAAGATATTTGCCTCCCCTTTCTCCAGCAAAATTCAGATTTGGGAGTACATTTTAAAATATCTGTCAATTTATATAATCTGCACCTCAATTTAGCCACTTTAGTCTGGAGGATCTTGCAGGCTGTAAGTACTTTTACAGCCTTTAGTAAAATTGTCCTGATGCATGCTGGATAGCATTTTGACCCCAACACTAGATTCATGTGACTTCAGTTCCCCCTTGATCTGGGTAAGTACTTTTTTTGGCCTCCAGTCTTATTTCCTGGAGATATTTTTTGTCTTCTCAGGGTGTTATCCCTTCTGGAATTAGAAATCTATGTTCCAGAAGCTCAGGCCCCCAAATTCCTCATGCATACCTTCCCCAGAGCTCCACCCACAGGCGTACTCTGTCTTGGAGTTTGTCCTGTCAGGGAAAGGTAATAGTTGAAGAACATAATGCATTTGCAGAAGAATTACCTAACTAATCAAATCAACCACTTCAACTTTAGATCAGTTGCTCCCATTCCTTTCATCCTTCTCTAAGGACCTTTTTATACCTTATGCTGTCAGCTGCAGAAATGTTGATCATGCCTTCAATTTGAGTGGGACATCTATGTGGAGTGGCCAAACCTTAATGGAACAGGCGCTGGGACCATGAGATAATCCTGCCGTGGAGTGGTGTAACTTTGAGCCGCATGATGAGTGGCTTTAAGACATTTTAAGGTGTTAATGTCAATCCAGGGGTTAAGAGCTCCAGGAGCTGCCCAAAATTACTGTATAACAAAGCCCTAAATTGCTGCCCAGCTCTGCCTTCTGCCATGCTTTGCATGTAGCAATTCACAATACAATCCAAGCTCAAGTGACAGAATTGAATTTCTATAGGGTTCACAACTCCAATTCTAAGTGTGGCGACCCTGTATGGAGTCACATCCCCTAGTTTGGAAACCAGTGTTTTGATAGCACAAGAGCAATGCAGATGCAGGCAAAATAAAAAAACCCCATCTAAACGCAAATCTCTGCCTCAGCTTTCTCAACAGCATTGTTAGCCTTCTCCTGGGTTGCACTGTCTTCTGGTGCAACCTGTGTGATTTTAGGTCAAAATGGAGGCTACAAAGCCAAGGTCAGGACACAGGATAGTCTTATAAATCAAAACGGTGCTCAGAAAACACAATGTTGAACAGTAATAATTTACTGTTGATACATGCAGACATAATTTCAGCCATATGGCAATTCATCACTATGTTATACATGTACTAGATAGGAATCATTTCACCTAATTAAATCCAACCACCTCTAGAGTGGAATGTAGCAGATGTTGGATGGCACGCCACCTGTCCCACTCTTCAAGACAGGAAATGAGGAACAACATTATACATGGAAACTACAGGGAGAATGTTAGTAAAGAGCAGGTAATTTTCCAAAATGGAATTTGGCACATTCTATGGTGTGCCAAGCATTTGGGAATTTTATTTTATTTTTTTGGAGGGAACCGGAAACTCATATCAGTCTACCGTACAGGAAAAGGATAAATAGTGTGAAAGAGAGGGAGATGCATACACAGACCCCTAGCAATTTGTTACTAAATTTAAAAACATTACTGTGACCCAGACCCAGTATGCTCCCTCACATTGTTTCTTACCTAGATTTGAAAGTGTACCTCTATACAATATACCAGTCAAAACAAAACACCTGGCATGTTGGCTAATTAGTTTCAAAAGTTGAGGAGCTCATTTCAGTGGTGTCAGTGAAGCCCCTCATACCATCTTCCCTAGTTTTTACTAGTTTTCTTAGAAATACTTTAACATCCTCTTTCATTTATCAAAGATCTTAAAGAATCACAATGCATCTAGATGAGAGGCTAAGCCAATACTCGTTATTACATCAGACCAGGTGGCCTCATGGATTTCTGTACTATTTAAGCTTTTAATAATAGACTCCTATATCCCATCATCAAGGATGTGGGAAAAAGTCTTAGGAAAATTAAACTGAATTCCATTTTCTTGGATGAAATTACAGAAAATGTACAGCATTTTCTCTAAAATAGATAAACTGCTCCAGTCACTTTAATGGGGTATTAATTATATGACCCAATGGTGACATTTCACTGCTGTCTGATTTAGTAAAAGCACCTATCCATTCTGCGATTATGGGTGGAATTTAAACAAAGCTCCAGCCTTTCATTTTTCAACCCAGCCTGACTCCAGAGGGTGCTAAAGTGACCAGAACTACAATATGATTAACTTGTGGATGTCTAGATAAAAGGGGCTGTCTAGTCATTTGAGTCGTGTGTGGATTAGCATATTGGTGAAGCCCATCAATGCTGCTTCATTCTAGTGGAGAGTTAACAAAACTCCTAATAACCCAATACTGAAATGATAGCCTTAATTTATCCTAGCCCGAAAGGACCGAAGGACTGAGAGAAAAAAGTAAAACAAAGATCACACTTAGGAGAAACTAGCCAATTGCCAGTCAAGAATGACCGGGGGGGGAGGCATAGAGCACTGCCATCCACCAGCCTGAGCTCTGCCCCATGTCCCCTCTGTCTGGCTTTGTGTGCCCCTCTACCCCGCCACTGCTCCACCCTGTGGTGCTGCTGCCTCCCAGGCATGGGGGAAATGGGAAGCTTGCACATGGCGATGGCAGCTGCCACCCAGCACCCTGTGTGGCCACTGTGTGTCCAACCATGCGCAACACCCTCCCCCCACCAGCTCCCCTCCCTCCTGCCCTCCTGTTCTCAGGGCCCAGCAGCAACAGGGCGCTACCACTGCACCCCCCGCTTCTCATTTCTCTCCCCCACTCCTCCCCAATACCTCCCCTCCCTGCCAGCTTATGCTGGGGCCCAGCAGCAGCAAGGCCAGAGTAGGGGGGCTAACCCTGTGCTGCCACCTCCCAGGAGCAGGGGTGGGGGAAGCTTGCTCCACCATCCCCTTTGTTCCCTTCATCCAGCACCCCATGCCACCACTGCCTCCAGGGAGCAGAGCCACACTGCTCCATCAGCTCTGTCGCTGCCCACTGCACTGCCGCCGCTGCCTCCTGTCTGGAACGCTCTTGGAGCACTTTGATTGGTTGTTTTAGACAACCAAACAGAGTGCAAATAAAGGGTTATAGACAGACAGACAGACTAAGGCTCTCATAATATTAGAAAGAACCTATAATGCTACCCACAGAGGGCTAGATCCAGAGCTCCACTGACTTCACTGGAAACCATTTACCTTAATTTAGAATGTGTCCCTTAATGTAGGGACATTTTACTAAGAGGTAAATACCAGTACATATCATTCTGAAAAATTTTATTGTAAGCTCTGTTTTATTTTAAAATCTCATTGGATCTCTGAACAATAAACAGCTTGGGTTGTTTTACATTTGCAGTACTCTTCTATTTTCTTGCTTTTCTTTCTTTCTTTTAAAGGGTAACTGGCCAAGCAGCCATGTGGCACTGCGCATATGAATCAGCCCTCACCCACACTTTTGGCTCATAGAATCCTCCAGAGACAAATCCTGCACTGATTAATGCTGTGTAGCAGTCCATGGAGTATCCAATTCCTTCAGACGCCGACCTGACTACAGCAGTAATAGGATTTGACAGGTAGCTATCCTAACTTGAAAAGCAGCATTACCCACACTGATTGTTTTTATTGGGTAATTATTACTTTTTAATTTGGATCCAACAAAAAATTTCCTGATGTTTGAGCAAAACATCGTTAAATGTTGATGCTACCCACACCATGGTGCGCGCTTCTTTCCATAAACTGAGCAAACTGACTGCTCCTTGTTACCATTTACAGATTTATTGGGGTATGGATTACACATATTAAACACAGTCACCAGGCCACAAAGGTTCCACCACAATCTGCCTACAAGCTAACATCATTAAGAGGCAGACTTCATCTATCTTCATGATTTATAAATTGATCTTTCCCATTCCACTGACTAATGAATTGACACACACAATGTTCTTCAACATTGCATGCTTTTGATTTACAGCACACACAAAGCACTCAGATGCTGATGAATTCCAAACTGCACTGGCACCTGGCAGACCATAAGGAGTCCCTAGAAGGAATGCAATTATTACATTACATAATCATAAATAATAAACATTGTAGGCCAAATTCTGTCTGCAGTTTCATGTGTAGAATGCCATGGAAGGCAACTTGATTTGATGGGTCAGGATCCTACCTTGATGTAAAGCAATGCCCTGTGATTCCTACTAGCTGATATTCAAGCAATGTGTTTTTGATCTTGTTCATTTATTTTAGAACACATTTCTAGGAGTCATCACTGTTGGAGGTACCTCAAGGCCTCTTCAGTACAAAGGAAAAAAAAGTCCAACAGAAGGTAAGTTCTGTAGCTCTGTACAGAACATACATTACTCACAATCCCTCCCAGAGCTGACCTTGCTAGGACTGAAGTGGCAGCAGCCCTTGTCAATCCCTCTGTCAGATGAAGCTTTGTGGATAGTAGCTGCTTCCAAACAACTCACAGTACACAAGTCCCTTCATGTGGGACTCACAGCAACAACATGATTCTAGTCTTGCTATTACAGAAGGTTAGTGTGTTCTAGGAAAAGGAAGGAAGAGGAGAGAAATCAAGTCAAATTAAGATGCCTTTTGGCCATATGGCAGCCAAGCAACTTCACTATGGGTGCTCTATTTGGTTCACATGCAAATAATTCTATGCAAATAATAATTATACACCCATTCCATCTGAGGACTTCAGAGCACTTTCTTAATATTCACAAACTTAGCTTTCCATTGACCCTCTGAGATGCATATATATATATGTATGTATACATGATACACATGATGTGTATGCCACACGCACGCAAGTGCACACACACATGCACGCACACACACCATTCCCACTTTACAAATAGAAGAGTTAGGGCACAGAGGCCAACCTTTTCAGGATGTTGAGAAGGAAAAGCTAAAAACTAGGCTGTGATGTTTATATTACACATATGTTTTCTCTTTACAAGTGTTCATGCAGGTTATACTGGAATAAGATTTGTGTTGTCTTTCTCCTTCATTCACTCCACTGCCCAACTCTGGATGGAAGCTGTAGTTAGAGTGAAGAAGTGGAGGGAAAACTTGCCTGACTGCCTGGTGTGAGCCAGGCACAATCACACAAGCAGAAACTGTGGAAGGAGCCCTGGGTTGGCCCACCTGCTTGCTAGACAGAGCAGCTGATGGGAGGAAGCTGCTCTCTGAAAGTAAAGTCTATGGGAGCTTATACACATGATGCCATTACCATGTACACATGATGAAAATGTGACTTTGTGTGGCTTAATAGCATCACACTGTACACATGCAAGAGTTTTGGGGGTTTAAAATGAGTTTGCATCATTGCAAACTAAACTACAACCTGATGTAGTTTGCAATTTGGAAATTGCAATGATGCAGCTGTAAGCTTGCCCCTCAGCTGCAGGAGAGGTGAGCAGACTCCACCAAAAAAACCCCAATGCCTTCTCTGGCCACCAGCAAACCCAGCCACCCTCCTGTCACCTTCCTGTGCTGCCCCAGGTGCAAGCCAGTCTTTTCCCAGGCAGCCCCAGCCATTTGCCCTGCCACAGAAGCCTGCTGAAGAAAAAAGAAAAAAAGAAAAAACAAAAACAAAAAAAAAGGATCAGGCCCCTTGCTGCTTCTGCCTTCAGCAGGCTCCTGTGGCAGGGCAAATGGCTGGGGCTGCCTGGGAAAAGACTGGCTTGCACCTGGGGCAGCACAGGAAGGTGACAGGAGGGTGGCTGGGTTTGCTGGTGGCCAGAGAAGGCATCAGGGATGGTGCATGGGGCACAGGAAGTCCCAGTGCAGCATGGGGCAGGCTTGGGGAAGTGTTGTATCAGGTGCCTCTGAGCTGGAACAGCACCTGGCCCAGGAGGAGCCTGCCTGGGTGGTCCCAGGGGGCACCACAGCTGTAGAGGGAAGGACTGGAGCTTTCCACAGCTCAGGAGCCACTTGACCCACCTGTACCTTAAAAAGGATTAGGACCCTCGCTGTAACGAGACAAAACAACTGAAATGGTTTAGTCCGCAGGTTTTATTCTGTGCCCCACCATTTCAATTTAGGCGGCATAGAATAAAACCTTGAGGAAAAAATCCCCGTCACGCGTACAAGCGCTCTATGACTCCATCCTAAGAGCCTAGGGGAAGTAGGAGTGGAATTGTGACTCTGGATCGTTCTTCATTTTCTAGTCTGCTCTGGAAGTAGGGAAGTTACACACTAAAATCTAGTCCTAGGCATTTAAAAGGGGATATGACTTGCTTTTAATAAATATGTTTTTACAAGTGTGACCCTAGTAATAATACACAAATGTACACGTTGTTATCCATTTTGACCTTAGTAGCCAGCCAAAATTCAGGGTCTTGTAAGGTTATTTCATGTAGTAGAAATAGGGGAGACTCTAGTATCTCTGATACAATATTGTTTGTTCACAAGAGAATACAATCCTTGCTTCCTTGAGTACGGGAAAAATCAAAGCACCAGGGGATTGCCAAGAACCACACCTCAGAGGTGTAATTAACATTTCTGCTGCCCTGGGGCAGGAAGCAAGGGGCCACCAAGTTGCTGCTGTTGCCACACCGACTGGTACTGCCACTGAGTAGGCAGCTGGGGGCCACCATTCTGGCCTCCCCTCTAAACTGGTGCTCATCACTAGTGCCTTATATTCCTATCAAATCACTTTTAGTCAGCAACCCAGCATACAAGTCTAGTCATCAGCCATCTTCCAGGATCACAAAGAGTGCTAGTCAAATTTTCCCCAGCAAACCCACTACTTTCCCAAAACAGTATCTGACTGAAGCCATCCACCAAGTATAGCAGCCAGAAATATTTTTGGACAGCAGCCCAGACTGACCTAGTTTGGGTTAGAGGCAGGTGAGTGGGCCTTACAACACAGCCACCACTGCTGCTGCTTTTTCCTGTGGCAGCATGGGTAAAGCATCTGTTTCTGCTGCTGCTTTCCCTCACAGTGGCATGCGCAGAGCTCCCACTACTGATGCTTTCCTCTGCAGTGGCACGGGAAAGTGCCTCTGCCAAGGCCCACACCTCCAAATGCTGTCATATCCATAGGTCAGATCTACTGGTTAAGCTGCTTTAGAGCAGGGGTGCTCTACACTTGGCCTGCAGGCCAGATCCAGCCAGTAAAACCATGTCATCTGGCCTGCGGAGTCCCGTAGGGGTCTGAAAATTTGGCGGCAGGGAAGCAGTCACAATTAACACTGCCACTGCATTTCCAAGCCTTGCCTGCCAGAATCAAGCCTGTGCAGTAGTTCTAGCCCATGGATTGACCTGGCACCAATCATCCAGCCCAATGAGGCAAAAAGTGTGCACACCAATGATCGAGAGCTTTCAAATTCCTGAGAAGCCTTGCATTTGTTTTTGCTTTGTGTGGACATTTTTCTCTTGCAGCAGTTTTAAATAAAAAGTAGCAACTAAACCCTGCAGTTTCAGTGAGGCATAACCCAAACTATAACAATGTTTTTCAGAACATTACATATAAGTGGGTGTTTCATCAAAGTTTTATTTGAGAAAAGAGCAAAAGAACAGCACTGATAGGACTCTTATTTTTTTCTTCCAACATGAACACAACTCAATAGAGAGATAAATTTTGTAGGAAATTTCCAAGGTACCTGTAGAGAATCTGAGGAAAAGACCATCTCTTTCAAAAGTGCATGAGAGCAGAAAGAAAGGGAACGTTCAGGGTGGTGGGGGAAGATGTAGAAAACAAAGGGGCAGGCAACTTAAATGATTAATCTCTTCTTAGGTTCCCATGACGTTGGGAAGGATTTCCAGGTTGAGGAAAGCCAGGAAAGGGAGGGAGGGCCAGTAAGGGCATGTCTGTATCACCTTCCTTCAGAGCTCAGAACCACCAGTGAAAATTGATCCTTGGTCACTGACTTCCATTCCATTAACACCCAAGTGCAGAAATTAGAGCAGATGTGCTGAGTCCAGGGACCCCAGCATCACTCCCTGGCTCTGTATTAGAAGAAGCTGTAAGTGGGGCTTGTGTGTGCTTGGTACTCTGCTATGCTACTGCTCTCAGACTGAGAGATTGGAGAGGGAATGGTTGTCTTGTAAGTTCTAATCCTCAAAAGGAACTTACAAAACACCTTTCATAGATAAGCCTACAAACGTCACTTCATAAATCTATCAGATACAAAAAATCATGGACTTAATATAGACATTGGATTTATAACACATTACAACGTGCTTGACATCTGACACCTGCCTCAAGCTGACCACTTGGATTCCTTCCAAATTTTCCTTCCTTCCCCTCCTATCTCTACCCGTTATCTTCCAAACTTCCACTCATTTGCATTTTCACAGACTCCTTATTTACTTTAGCTCAGGGGTGGGCAAAATATGGCCCATGGATTGGATCTGGCCAGCAAGGCCATTCTGTCCAGCCCGTGGGGCCCCTAAAAATTTAGAAAATTAATATTGATCTGTCCTTGGCTCCTGTCAAAAATGACAGAAACCAGGGGCAGTAGGACTCAGGGGAAGCCCACCAGGCTCCCACAATAGAAAAGCCCACTCAGCCCCACCCCGCTAGCCGGAAGCCCCAGTAGGGGCTTTTGGCCTGGGACCACGTGAGTGCCCCGGCGCGGAAAGCTCAAATAAGGTGGGGGGTGAGCGGGGGAGGACCCTGGGCAGGGAAGGAGCCCAGAGAAAAGTGGCCCCTTGCCCACCCCATGGCTGTCACTCCCTGCTGCAGCCACTTGCAGCCCATGTGGAGCTGTTTTGAGCAGGCACAGGCATCCTCATGCAGGCTGCAAGCAGCTGCAGTGTAGGGTGCTGGCCGTGGGGTGGGTGAGGGGCCGCTTTTCCCCAGGCTGAGCACCAGCTTCTAACCCACCCCACTGCCAACTTGGGCCTTGTGCTGGCTCCAGGCTCGCCAGACGGGGCTGCGCCATGGTGACAGCAGCTGTGGCTCCCCCACTTGCCACAATGGGCAGTGTTTGCCACCACCACCTTTGGGCTGCTCAGTGCACAGACCCCAGCCAGCCTGCCCCAGCTCTGGGCCCCACCAGTGCTGACCCTGAGATGTTGGTCCCAAGACATTGGAATATTGGTCCCAAGATGGTGAACAGGGGGTGGGGCACCTGTCAAGGGGTGGGGCTACCCATGGGGACCTTGGCAGCTTGCCAAAACTGGGTAAGTGTCCCCCTACCCAAAA
This sequence comes from Crocodylus siamensis, assembly GCF_052110815.1. Taxonomy (NCBI): domain Eukaryota; kingdom Metazoa; phylum Chordata; order Crocodylia; family Crocodylidae; genus Crocodylus; species Crocodylus siamensis. Next base: position 177,971,338 of record NC_143397.1, read on the forward strand.
TAATTCCTCTCCCCCACACTTAGCTTCTCTTCTGCCTTGGAGAACATATAACAGCAGCAGAGACTCTCAATGCCTGAAGAAGGGTGTTCATGCCCAAAAGCTTGCAAATAACATTTGTTTCAACTATCAGTTGGTCTAATAAAAGTTATCACATCTACCCAAAGAACCTTGCCTGCCTATGTCCTTAGATCAACACGGCTACAACCAACAACCCTAACTGACAGAGAACATTTAAATCATCCATATTATGCCTTGACACAATGTGGGCAAGGAACGTAGCACCTGAACAACATTGGTAAGACTAAAACTTCTTTGACTGCTGGATACTCCATTGACTTAAAGGGAGTTATACCCTGATTTAAAAAGCAATGTGATTATGAGCAGAGCTGAGCCCAGAGCTCTTTACTAAAGAAGGAAGTGTCAAAAGCTACACAGAGAGGGAAAATTTAATATATTAAACAAACAAAAACATGGGAAATGCATAAGGATGTATTTATAGGATCTATTTTAGCTAAATTTTAACCTAAAGTTTACATGGCTGATAATTTTGGCCCCTTCATCCCCGATCCCAAAATCTTCCTGTAAATGCTTTACCGAACATGTGTGCAATGGAATAAGTTAAGGAGATTACTCATATACATACATTTAGGTAGACATTCACAGAACTAGGACTTTATTTTGGATTAAAAAGGCACTTAAAACTGCTTTAGTTTCTATGATTATTGAAGTGCTGTTGTAGCCATAATGGTCCACAGAATATGTGAAATACAAGGTTTGTATGATAATATCTTTAATTGGACCAAGCATACAGTTGGTAGAGGTATTAGACAAGATTTTGGGCACAAAGGGCCCTTAGCAGAAACAGCCTTGTTAAATTCCTGAAAGAACAATTCTCATTGTTTAACCCCATTAGGCAAATCATAGTGGTCATGTAAAAAGGGACTTGGACATCAAGCCTATGGAGCAAAAAAGTTAGCAGTAGTAGTTCTAGACCAAGTAAAGAACAATTGAGATGGTTATACCTAATTATGGAAAAGAATAAGAGCAGCGAATAGTCAAAAGCCACTATTACCTTTGGATTAGAAGTTAGCAGAGGGAGTAGATACATTGTAATGAGCCTATATTTTTATTTCCATTTATTGGAATATATAATTATTTCTGGTTTAAGCTGATTCTTTTTAGAGTAGGTAGAGGAGGTGGTTTCTTATTTTCCTTTTGAATTGTTTTATAATGTATTTAGAGTTGCTTATGAAACATGACATACAAGGAGTTGGAAGAACTGGGATTATTTACTCTGAATAAGAGAAGACTGAGTAGGGATAGGTATTTGAAGTCTGTGTCACAGGATGGGGTCCTCAAGAATGGCCATGTTACCCCTAGGGCCCCTTGGCCATGCCAATCTGGCCTGCTGGGCACCCTCTACTCTCACCCGCCATGTCTTGATGTAATTGTAATGAGCAGGGAGGCTGCCTTTAAGCCTACTGGGGCATGGTCCTGATAGACTTCACTGAACCCTGTGGGTCTCATTTTAAAATAGATGTCCTAAGACACGCCAGCCTAATGGGCTGTATGCGTGGCTCCAACCACCCCTTTACCATGCTCCAAGCCTCACAGATGGTACTGACATTTTTTTGTCTAAGCCTTGCTGCGATTTGAGCCCCTTTGTCCTCCTGGGGTTCTCCGCAGCCTTGTCTCATTCTGTGCCCTCACTGGCATCTCAGCTCTCCGCAGCCCTGTCTCTGTGCCCCCTGTGCCGTGCCCTCACTGGAATCAGGGTCTGTGCGCCCCAAATGCTGCACCCTCTCTGGCACCGGGGTCTGTGCCCCCCAACCAAATGCTGCACCCGCTCTGGTGCTGGGGTCCCCACACTGTAGTGGGCCCCCAATGAGACCTCTTCCTTCCCCAAATAGCCTCACCCAAACCACCAGTGTTATAAACAGCAAACAAACATAAGCCCCTGGGCTATAACATAATACAAAAGACCAGGGCGTGCTCTGCCCCTTTAAAAGCATCAAACTTTGTCCCCGGCACTAAGGGTCTAGTAGGCAAGGGTACCTGCAGAGCTCATGGAGCCCCATTAGCTCTAGGTGCAGGATATCAGGCAGATGGTGTGTCCCTGGGCACTTCCACCCTGAAAGCTCCTTCCCCTCTGGCTGCTAGCAGGGAACTACCCTCCCTAGTTCCAGCCTGGGGTTTATATGGGCCCAGGGCCTTGCTGACCATGTGCAGGTGCAGGCTAATTTGCCCTCTGGTTTGTTGCCCTGGTAACCTGCACCTGGGCTTCTGTCTTTCTTTGGGCTCTCTCCCCAGGCAGTTTCTGCTCTTCTAGGAGTGGGCACCTTAGTGCCCTGTGACAATCTGTTATAAAGAAGTAGTAATAAAGAAGTTCTTCTTTGTGTAAATGGCTGAGAAGACAAGAAGTGAATTCATAAATTGCAACAAAGGAAATTTAGACTGGATATTAAGGAAAATTTTCTAACTATGAGGGTGGTAAATATTGGAATACATTACGTAGACAAGTTGGGGAATTTCCATCACTGAAAAATTTTAAAAGCGGGTTAGACAAACTTGCCTGGGATAGTTTACACAAAATTAATCTTGCCTCTTGAGGTCCTGTTTAGGCCTATAATGATATGATCCTGCAATGTCATGGATGGGTATGGTGGCTGGTCAGATATTTCAACAGTACAGGAAGACTTATCTCTTCCTGTTCCCCCCCCCCAAAAAAGATGTTGGAAGGTTAAGAGAAAATTCATTTCTTTTCATTTTTCTACCAAAAAATACCTGGAAAAGTCCTTTGGCCTTTGCAAAAGTTTTTAAAAATACAGTTTTGTTAGTATTTGTAGACAGTGAAAGAAGAGGCTGGAGAATGGGAAGAATATAAAAAGCCAGAACTGTAACATAAAGGAGGTAGTTACACTGGCTGCAATCAAAATTAGATCATTTTTCAAAACTGTTAGGTGTGAATGCAAGCTGCCTCTGGGCACCTTTAATTTATGTGACTGCTACTTACACAGAAAATAAGGCATTTTGATACTATCCTTAATAGCATTACAGGGGTAATATGTTTCACAGGGGTGAAATGGTCCTAAACAATACTCTATCTCCAATATATATGGGATAGAAAAACATTTCTTTTTAATATCTGGCACACACAATGTCTCCCACCTTGGCTAAAGCATATTTGTTAAGCTGAACTGAGATGAATAATGGAAAAAGTTACTTGAAAACATTTTGGTAAATAAAAACCAAATTTCTAACCCACCACAATCACACCCTTTCAGACTTTTCCCCCAAAAATCAATATTCATGGAAAATGGATTTTTAGCTCACAGCTAGAATTCAGGATGACATTAATTGGATTTCAGTTACAAGCAGAAGCACTGTAGCCATTTTGGACTTTTATAGTGAAGTCTGGAATGGAGGGTAGGTAACCCAGAGAGAGGGAGCACAAAAAGGAATAGGTAGAGACATGGAAAAACAGAGATCCAGACAGAAAGCCCATTTTTTCTCTAGAAGAGCCTTCTTCAGTGTGGTTGAAGGGAACAAGCTCTCTGCAAAGACCGTGAAAGGGAGGAGAACCATCATGCCAAGGAGCTCCATTGCAAATTGGGCAGTTCAAGAGACTTACGGGCTCATTTGCAGGCTTAGCAAAGGCATAAGTTGAATCTTAGAGGAGAGAAACTTCATCTCCTCAATAGCAGCTGGCACAATATCTGCCAGAGAAGAAACAGCGACAGAGATACCACTTGACTAAAAGTTCCATGTGGCATCCTATATTTGTGGCACTGGACCATGTACTCTTCCTTCAGGGCTGCTCATCCACACAAGTCTGCTCAGAGAGAAGGAACAAGAAGCATTGGGGGAAACAAATCCCTAAAACAAGGGGACTCGCTGAGAAGGAGATACTTGATACATTTGAATAAAAAGGATCCCCTGCCCCTGTTACTAGGGCTCCAACAGGGAGTAAAGGGCTGAGGACCCAGCATATGATGAGCTTATTGATAACATTGGACCCTGGGATGGAAGGGACAATCAGGAGACTGGAAGAAAGGGTGCCGAGTCGTATAAGCTCCCTCCCACGCAGGAAGAGACTCAGCAGACTGTGGGGGAGGAAACTCCAGTGCAAGACAGAGGCAGGAGGCAAGCCATTTGGTGCCTAAGGAGGACTGGAGAGCAATAAGGATGCAGGCAGGCAAACCTCTAGCTGATGGAAAAAGTAATTACTTGGGGTTAAATGTTTATATTTTGTTGACAGTCGGAGGCTCGGATTGTGACTGTGAAGGGACGGAGGAGGCCAAAGACAGGAATACTAGAGATTGCCCTTTAGTAGTAAGTGCCTGCAGTTAACCCCTTGAGGGAGAGGGACAGGGGTTGTGACAACGCAGGTGTGCTCCAGCGACGGGAGCTATTAGGAAGGACCAAAGACAGGGGCTTGCATAGTAGACTTAGTCAGAGGGCAAGGCCAGAGAGCAAAAGAGGAGAGGGGCAGGTTATGATCCAGCGAGACCCCTACAAGACCCCCAAAATTTCTGAAGGCACCTCCTTCAAGAAGCAGTAGTGTAAAGAGGAAAGGATGCCCAGGCATAACAGGGCAGATGGGCAGGTCCACTCACCTCACAAGGTAGCTGTAGACCCATGGAGACTCCTCCCATAAGAACAAACTCAACATCAAAGGCATGACAGGCAAGTAAGGAGAGTTGAAGGCGGGTTGGAAGAACATTGGCAGGCGTGTGGACCCCCTGGCCTTCTTAAGGAGGTTACAGAAAACTAAAGTCCTGAGTTGTCAGCCTTGTCTGTTAGCCTTCCTCCTAATCCATGTGGATCTTGCAGATTCAAACCAAGGATGACACAAAGATGACAGAAAAAGGAACCATCATTATTTCTAAAAATTCTTTTGAGGGTGCTTTCCTGAAAGTACTTTATTATCAACAGCTCTTCTAACACAAAATATTGCCATCCTGTTCTTCTTCCAAGGTACCAGTAAATTTCCCTCACTTTAACAGTTAGATTTAACCAATCAGGAAGCAGAAATAAGGCAGTGGGAGTAGGTTGACCAATGCAGCAGTAGCAACAAATATCAAAACAAGTGGTAAAAGCAAATCCTGAGCAGACTTGTGTTAGGATGAAACACTGGGTTCAATTATTTTGAGCAGTCTGTTGGCGAAAAAAAAAATTATACAAATAATCTATGGCAAAATTAACTGAATAAATGGTTTGCTACAAAGAGTGCAATCTCTATTTATTCTAGAAGGAAGGTCATGTTCTGTATTTCTCTTTAACTCTGTGTGACTGCCATTTACTATCTACAGCATCATCAAGCTATCATTATTTTGATTTTCTACAACTGCAAATCTTTCCTGTGACGAGGTCCAAGTTATATGGAAGAAGGAGAAAAAAATCACTGCAGAAAACAGTGAGTTTGATTTGAGATGAAAAGATTAATTTGGGAAAAATGTCCCCCACTTCTCCAATTGTTGAATTTAATCTAAAGCAAGCACAGCGTGCAGATAGTAAACATAATATCTTCCTAATTACATTAAATTACATCTCTGGAGTTGCTCTGTCCTGTTGTCAAAGGCTGGGAAGTGGCTTTTAGTGATGAATGTGAACCTCAATGGGACATTCTGTATCATCATTTAGCTCAGCAAATGTAGCTGAAATCAGTTGCGTAAGTGTAATTAGATGCTGAAAAATAATTACCTTGGCCTTACCATTAGAAATTTCTTGCTTGTATCCCCTTGTGATCTATGAACAAATTACTTTATTAGGAAATCATTAGAGCTTAATTTGTCTCTATATACTACAGACATCAATATTCATTTCTCATAATGGAACCACACATTCTTACCATAAATTTATATGAACACACTGTCAGTTATCAATTTGGAGCTGTTACCAACCTTAATGAAGAGAGTATTTTTACATACTAAATAGGTATTCTTATGCATCAGCTATCAGTACAAAGCCAAAAGACTAGGTATTTTATTGTTAAGGCATAAACAAAGGTATTATTTGCATTTTTATAATCCAGCATACTTAAAGGGACATATTTTCAGCTAGGCTGAGGCCTTGCTTTTCAGTGCTAATACAACAGTCAGACTGCCAATATTCTGGGACCGAAATAACAGTTAAATTTGTGCCCACAATTAGTCTTGCAGGAGCAAAATGTATCCTCAGAATGAAGGACATCCTTCTGATAATTTACCTCATTTTCTTTGAGTGCCTACCTTTCCCCTGAGTCATAAACCTGACTTTTTTTTATAACTCTACATTTTTATTTTAGTATTCAATTATATCAAACAGCTATGGATTTATTGGCCTTTCAGAGTAGTTATGAGAGAAAACATGCTGAGTCAAAAATCAGGTCATGTCTTGCTTGTAGTTTACAGCCAAGTTTACATAGTCAAATCCTAAAATCTTTACTTCTGAAACAATTGAAAGCTTTCACTGAAGCCAACCACTGAATGACTGAATGAAATGGCAGGCACACATACATACATACACACACACACACACACACACGCATGTGCGCTCGCGCGCACACACACACACACACAGAGTCATGTTTTTATATATAGTTCATATATATGTATTCATTCTTATGTGAGATAGAAAAAATAATGACTTCTGTAGATTTTGGACATCATGAACATTTGAGAAAGATTCAATCAAAGAAGTGATCAATATATATAACTATTCATATAAAATTCCTATAGAGACACTTATGACTTTTAAAAAACATTGATGATAAATTGCTCAGCTTGCTCCTTTTATAGAAAATTCTATCCCAGGTCTGTTGTCATGGCAGGATCCATAGGTCTCTATGGAGGAGCCACAGCACTCATCAGGACATAGCTATTTTACAGCAATATTAAGACTAAACATACCCACATGGTTAAATGGCTGGAGTCAGCTGAAGGCAACAGAAAAGCATTGCAACCTGCAAACCCCCTGAACAGACATTATCTGTGGCACTGAAGTTGTTAAAGGAGTGACTAGACAATAAGCAATTGAGAAAGATTTCTTCACCCACAAAGAACAAAGTGCTAAAGTCATCAATATAAGTAGTATAAATCAACTGAATAGGCAGCTAGAAAATGACAGCTACCTATATTATGAGAGTTAAGATGAGAAGATAAAATATAGGTGGATTATTTATCTTCTGGGTTTATAAAGCTCTGTTTGATGGACCATAAGGGTCCTGCCTTAGACTTAATGGGTCAAATTCATCTCTGGTGGAACTCTGTCAAGTTCAATTGAATTTCATCAGAATGATTTGGGGCCAACAGAGTTATTAATGCTAGAGGTAGTAGTTGGAAGTGCTTCACGTTCTAGAGCTGCCGTGCCTCAGAAAACACATTAATATTCCAAGGCCAGAAACTATGTATTCAAACTCATAGGAAGCAGCAGAAAGAAACAAGTATCATAGAAACAAATGGTGAACTGCCATAGCTTTTCTTCTGCTAGCACACCCTGATCACAAACAATAAGCCTAGTGCATTTATCCTTGCAAACTGCTGCATCCAGTTAACAAAATTCATTGTAGTTGCCTGGATTATTCTACATTTATTGACCTCAGCAAGCAGCATGGCAGAACCTTGTAAGGATGAGCAGTATTCTAATTCAGGTGAGGTACATTTTACCTCTATATTCGCTCTCTGAATAACTCAAGTATCTGGTTTTTTACAGTTATCTTTTGTAGAGAGAAGTGTTTAGCCATCTTAGTCTCAAGTCAGGCAGAAACCAGGGCAGGACTAACACGGCTAACTACTACTTTCTACTCCTGAATGCCACTGCGCTCATGTAAATGAAATGGACTAAATCAATCTACAAATGAGTTTTTAAGGTCCCACCCTGCCCTGCCTTTTGCTAGTTATCTTTTGGTAGCTCTTGTGCTGACAGTTGAGTTTTCAAGGCCATTAACAGCACATTTTGAGATGAGACCCCAGTCATCATCCAAGATCAAAAACATGAGCTGAGGCTAATATTCAGACCTCCCTTCAGTCTCTAAGAAGATGATTGCCTTCAAACTTACCTCACTTCTGGTTGGCTCACAGGAATATACCCCATACTTCATCATTACAATTCACTTTAATGAAAACATAATTTATTTGACATAAATCTATAGAAACATTGAAAAATAAATTGCAAAGAATTTCATTTGACAGTCAAGTTACCATCAACTTCTGATTAGGCAGAAGGAAATTTTTAAGGATAGGGAATGGAGAGCAGTTAGAGAAAAAGACTAAAATAAAAAGATTATACTACCCAAATTTAGCTAGGTATACTACCTGCTCCTTCAGTTTCATCTGCCTATTTCCCCCCATTCTAGGTCAATCACTTTTTCCATTCTTGATTAAATTGAGATTGGAATGGAAAGTAAAGAAATCTCAGAGTGTATAGGCCCTTACCTGCTAAGTAAACCTTTTATATGAGTGACTCAGATTTCTTTAATACTCTTTGAATTATAATGGTTTGGTTCATGAATTACTAGGCATTAGCATAGTGACTATACATTAACATATCGGGCTGGTCTTTATTCCATGGCACTAACGAATGACATCAGTTTGTTAGTTCTCTGCTCTAGCCATCTTCTTCATACCACACATTTTTACAGATACCATATACACTGCCACATGGGATGCCTGGAAGACTGACTAGATCTGTGTCTCAAAACACTTTGACTAGGTACAGACATTCAAAAAGTCTAAGGCAGAATTAGTTTAAGTTACAAGGTTTTCTGTAAGTGGCATAATTTAAATTGGTAGTGAACAGAACACACATTCACCCTTTGGCTGGAGAGCTCGGGGGGCAGGCAAGTCTTAGATTGGTTCTGACATTTTAAAACTAATCTATGTGTGCCAAACTTCTGGTCTGTTATGGGTATAGACCAGATTTGTGTGCTGAACTTCTGGTCTGTTATGGGGATAGGCCAGCTTTTCATCGCTTATATTGGTAAAATCATAATGACTGTACCTGGCCTTGGTGTCCATACATAACATTGAATCAGTTCACAATGAATTAGTTCATGATAGTGTAGTATGAATTTTTGCATATTAGTTGATTTTATATATATTAGTTTAAAAGTGTGACCGCCGGGCTGGAAGTGGGGGGGTGAACCCCCTTAGGAATAGCGGCTTGAGGTGGGAGGGTGCCGCTATTCACCCTGGGACGCCGTTGGTCCGGAGTAGACATTGGATCATCAGGTTCCCGCCCTGGTTCTCGCCCGCCACGACTTGCTGTTAGGTTCAGTAGGACAGCTCCTGGTTACTCCACAGCCCGGGGTCCCTGGTGGTCACGTTGAGGGGCTCCGCCACCCCTTTCACCCCGGCCTCACGCCTCCTCGGGTATCCTTGTACTCGATTCCCCGGCTCCTGATCCCCGAGGCCTGTTGCCTCACCGGCCCCGCCGACCCTTATCTTCAGGCAGCCTGTGCCCAGGGCTCCCAAACCGGGTCCCGGCCAAGGCTGGCTTCCTCCCTGGGCCCCTGCCCGGACCTTCCCGGTGATACTCCTCACCGGGTTCCTTGTCTAAGGTGAGAAACCTAACCGGCTAACACCAAGCCCTCTGCCCGGACCTTCCCGGAGATACTCCTCACCGGGTTCCTGGCCACTAGTGTCCAGCACCGGTCTAGACCCTACAGTGCCTCATCGGTGCCCTCCCAGGCCCACGCCCCGACCCCAGACCTGCAAGTCCCGCAAGCTGGGGGTTCACAGTCCCAGAACTCTCCGTCGCTGGAACCCTCGTCCTCCGGGCCAGTCCGCTGCTCCCCGCTTGTGGTACTGGGTCCGGCTGCCACAGATGTCCTTCCCTCTGCCTGGGCGGGCGGCCACTCCCTGCCGGGGTCCGCACTCCCACCTGGTGCGGAGTTGTCTGCCTGCTCCCCTCCGGGATCCTCCGCCTCCGCGGCAGAGAGTCCTCTCTCCGGGCCCCGCCCCCGTTCTTCCTCGGCAGCCGCTTTTATCGCCAGCTTCCGGCTGCCGGCACTGGCGCCGGCTTCCGGCATAAACAAGTGGCGAATGTCCCGCTCGGGCTCCGCCGCTGCCGTGGGTAAGCTCCGCTCTGTCTCCCCGGGACAAAAAGTTTAGATTATGCTTAAATGATAATAGTATTGAATTGATAAACCTCTGTGATTGTATTAGCTTTATTTTTGTCTTTTATGAACAACTAAAACTTCATTTTGTGCTTCTTTCCTGCTTGACATGAGTAAATGAACTTTGTATGCCCTGTGTACATGAGAGTCTGTGTGAGAGGGTGAGTGGTGAAAGAACGGGAATTTTTGCATGAAAGCAAATTTAATTGTTTGTGTAAGCAACAAGGCGCCAATGAGTTACCAGACAGTAAACTAATGAATGGATGGCTGAAGAACTCGTCTGTGATCAGGTGCAAAAGGAGATAGTGAGAAGAAGAAATTCTGCATATCCTGCCATTTGATCTACACAATGCCTCAAACCTGAGATAGCAACTCTGAGATATCAACTTTACTGAACTGACCTCCAGTTGAGATAGCCAAAAGATGGATAAGAAACAACCTCTAATTAAAAACTGAGAATGGAAAAACCCCAATGCTGAACAAAGACTTGAAATTCCTATAGAAGTGAGATGCAGACAAGGCATGATGGGGAATCCACTTTCTGCAACCTTCTGTTCACCCCCACTCCTATTACCCTCAATGAGCCTGGGCTGGCCATCCAGTGCTAACACTGAGCAACCTCTGCTGGTAACTAAAACATGTTACTGGAGTGGTTTTGTCTGTATGTCTGTCTATGTCTATTTGTCTGTATGCTTGTGTGTGTCTGTTTGTGTGACTGGTGTGTCCAAGCTTATGTATCTGCTTCATGTAATCAATAAACACAGCATTTTTCCTTATCCCTCTTTATAAGGTCTCATTCTTGTTTTGAGCAATTGACAATTTAATAACAATAGTACTCGCGCAAATAAAGCCCTCTCTGCATTCAGCAGATATACTTGTCATTTGAATGTTCAAGAAAAGGATGAGTTTAGCTATATAAGAGCTTCCTATATACTGAAACCTTGGAAGGTTTAGGCATCTTGGACAGAAAAAATTCTGGTCCAACTGAAGTTCTGCTAGGAGGTCTTTGTTTCTTTTGGTTACAGACTGCTGATTGTTTTCCTGTGTCTTGTTTCTCTCTTCTCAGTCTCCCAACAATAAATAGGAAGACTTTACACTGGACCAAACTATTTGTAAACCTGTTTCTCAACCAAGACATAGGAATAATTTCCCCCCCATTCTTTTATCTGATGAGGTCCCCTTTCCAACATATATTTTAATGTAATTAGATAGATCATTTCTCTAAAAGAATCTGCATCAATTCTAAACAAAAATGAAAGAATAGTAAATAAACATCTTTGTCTCCAATTTTGAGCAATTTGGAATAAAAGTCAGTTAGGAACAAAATGCTTCGAAATAAGGTTTTTGGGGGATTTTTTCTTGGTATAACAACTGGATGACTTCTGAGAATTTATTTTTACTTTTCCTTGCTATGATATAGGTACAGAAATAGAGCAGTTATGGTGACTTGTTATGAAGCCAGAGACAAATTTAAACTGAGCTCCAGAATCACATCGGAGGCTGTCCCTTTGTATAACATTTTGGAGAGACATAGGGAGAAGGAGGATGAGGAGAGATATTGTGCCATGTAAAATGCAAACAAGTACTAAAATTTTAATCGTATTCAATTACTGAGGCATACGCACACATAGAGAGACACAGAGAACTTTTTTTCTAGTTGTACATACTAAAAAGATGGGTGAATTAGTCTCCAAGGATACAGGCCTACAAACACTTGTTCAAACTGAACCCTAAACCATCTTCAGCAGTTCAAGAACATCTAATCATTGCTCTTAAATTCAATTATTTTTATTCCAGCCTTATGTAGGAGGCAGAATCATCTTGTGAGAAAGGTTATGATACTGTTTTTCTTGATTTATCAGAGATGAGAAATAACAGTAAAAGAAAGAGAGAATGATGTTGTCATGAAAGTTTTACCTTCATTATGCAATTTCAAGGTTGTCTGGCTAAAATGTTCTTGGCATAGTTCATAGTTAGGACTACTTAAATATATCCTAACTTTTTGCACTGGAATAGTCCCATAGAAATACACAAAACTACTCACATGATCAGAATTAGGCACATGCTTACATACCTTGCTCAATCAAGGAAACATCCTTTCTAGGTGTACTTACTGGTAAAGATAAATCATCCACCCATCAGCATATTAATTATTAATTATGCTATCCCAGCTTCTTTCATAATAAAACCAACCCAAAAATTCCAACAAAGCGGTACAACAGCTTTCAACCCTTGTTTCACCGTTGCTAGTTTGCTATACATTCATCAAAATAGGCAGTTACTTCCACTACATACTACTTACTATAAACATAGAAAAGTCAAGAGAATAACTGGAAACTTCAGTTGAACTGGGGGAGTTCATAGGAAGAGCTGTAGAGAGTATAAGAGTTGACCAAAGCCCATCAGTTTAGAGTGTGCCCATGATGAAAGACCTGAATGCTTCTACAGAAATAAAAATCTCTCTCCATTTCTGAGGCTGGATCTAGAGCTCTAAGAACATTGCAAGAATTCCATGAGACTTCATATATGTTTTAATACACACTTCTGTGTTCATGCTTCTGTACCTCTGTTTTTTGGACAACATTTGTGTGATCAAATTCTAGTGGGATGAACACTCATAGAGATTACATTGTAAAGCTTTTTGTTCCAATGTATTTGGAAAATAAATTGAAGACTTGGACTGGTGAATAGGTTTAATAGTGTTTACTTAACTACAACATTAGCTTGTTACTTCTGACTTTCACCGTGTTGAACAAAAGCAAGTATTTATAGGACAAAGGGTTTGGAAAAAATATTCCAATATATTCTAGGGTATCCCTGTTCAGACCTGAGCCATAAGTCAAATACTACTGAATTCAAGAGAATTTTTCCCTTGATTTTGATGGCCTTCAAATCAGACTTTAGCTTTCAAAGCAATCACTTCACTTGCATTCAAGTCCCTCCTATGAACTTTACTTCTCCTACGAAGTAAGACAGAAATAAAATAATACATGGTAGAGTAGCTCAAGGGAACAGTTAGAACAACACTTTGTTTTTAAAATCCAATTTTATGTGCAAAGCAAGGGATAAAATCCAACAATGTAAAACATCCCATTATCCAAATATTCATTTTGATTTTTAAAAAATGCCCTTATGCTTTGTATTACAAAATAGAAAATAGAATTGAAGTAAGTCTTACTGATTGAAATGAACTTATCCTCAATATGTTCATTTCCAGAGGATTTTACATTTTTCAATTTTTGTTCCAATCAGAATGAAGTTAGATTTCAAGCTCTCAAAATCCTTCATGCAAGGAAACTCCCACTTCTAAATAGGTCTAATGTACATGCATTCAAAGATGAAGCTTGACACTAGCTTTTCATCTCTCTTTTGTGCTTCAAAGTGCGGAGTATGTTGTCAGCACTACAAATATTAAATAACAAAAAGAAAAAATTAAAGAGAGAGAGTCTTCTAGCATGTCCAGAAACATTTTTTATAGGTATAATATAACCCTAGCTTGGGAAATAAACATGTTCCAATACTTTTTTCATTAAAACTAAAATCTGTATTGGTTGTGTGCATGACCAGTGTGTGGTATAAAATGTATCACACTAACCTAGCTAGTGGGAGGGCAGGCTGAATATCAGTTTCCGTTAGTAATGGATGTGTCGTTCCAGGAAATTTAAAATTCAGGGCAATTACTCCTATAAAATGCTTTAAGGAAACTATCCCAAAGTGTAGTTCTGTATGTCATTCTCTAGAAGCAGATCACTGTGAACAATGTTGGATAGGACTGAGCTTGATCCCACACTAAAAGGGGGCAGCCTCAAGTATCTGCAGAATACTACTTGAGGCAATACAGAGCCACTTTTGGGGAAGTGCCTCTAGAGTAGAGTACAGCTCTTACCACAACATAACCTTGGGGTATATACCTTCTGTGAGCAGTAGCTCCACAGGCATTTTAAAGCTGTACATAGAGAATGTAGTCTGTACAATTTCTGAATTAGTATTGTGCCTGCTTCATTTGTTAAGATCACATCTTGGTGACTAAACACATTATTATATGGTATAAGTAAAACATCTTGTGTTGTGTTAAAGTAGTGAATGCTGCCCTCTATATAAAAAATATAGTTCTGCAGCACTAAGACAAATTGATGAATCACTCTTCTGCAATATTCGTAGTCTGCAGAACCAAAAGTTGGCATTTCACCACATAGGTAATCATCTGCTCTACACAGTATATATTTAAAAAAAAAGAGTTGTGGAAGCAATAGCCATACACTTCTCTCTATGGCACTGTAAAATACAAAAACAAATAAGGTGAATTATTGATAGCATTTATATATTTTGGGCTTCTGCGAGATGGTATGAATAACAGTTATAGTGTTGTTTTCAGTTAATATTGTCTACAAACATGTGGAGGGAAGATACAATTTATCTGTGGTTTGAATTAGCCTCTGATAAGTCAAAAAGCTATGTTGGCTTTTATAGAAGCCATTAAAATATTTCCTCTGGATATGCCCACACTTTTTTTGGTACCTTATTCTGTTACATGAAGAATTACTTAGTGCCATAGAAAACATAACAAAAAGGTACCACATATCAGCAAAGAAGATGACATAATGCAAAACTACATGAAGTGCCTTTTTTAACCTTATGCCACCCAGAAAATATTAGGAAGTGCTTCCCAGGACACCCAGTAACAGCTGAGACAGCAGAGATTTAATCTGACATAAAGCAATTGGACAGAAACTGGGTTTTTTCTCTGCTGTGCTGTGAGATGTCACAAACGCCTATTTTATAACTCAGCCATAAACATTTGCTCCAGGCTGAAAACATAGCATATACCATTTCACTGAGGGAGCAATTTTTTGTTCAAACAAATTAAAAAATATCAGTTTACTCATTTTACAATTTATGAATGCCAACATCCCCCCTGCCCTCTTTGCCCATAACTCATTTGGGATTTGATTTATCAAAATTAATTTGGCAAATGATTAGCTCATAACAAAGAGAAATCACTTCTGCAATCTTTTTGGGGAAGATGGTAGAGGAATTAAAGCAGATGCACAAACTTTGCGAAATATCTAAAATGCATGCAGAATATCTGCTCTCCTATGGAGCTTTAGTCTGAGTCGTCAGTGCGCATAAATGCAATTAGTAGCTCTAAACATAGATCTGCCTGAGAGACTGGAGTCTCTTTTCAGAGACAGCATTTTCTTTCATCAGTCTTTTGAGGATATTTGTTTTAATTTTAGTATTAGTGACTAGCAACGTCTGGCATTTTAATTAGCATTTGCCTAAGTTTTAGAAGAAGGACTAACAATGGGAACGTTCTCCACAAATCAACCCTACAGATATGTGAGATGCACAAAAAAGGAGGTTTTGCTGAGGATGACTTTCCTTTGCATCTCATAAAGTTCCCACGAAAGAAGTCGCTTACAGGTCATGAGGGGCGAGGAGTACATCTGTGGCCATCTATATTCCATTTCCAATTGATGGTGCTACTGCCCATGACAACCATATTGCTGAAGAATGTATATGAGCAATTAGTACTTCTGATGTTCTTGAAAGCCTGCTTAAGGTGACACAAGATAAGGAAGGAAGCACAGCAGCAAAATGGAGCTTATCCCTTTCTTCCCAAGGAAGAAGTAAAAAGAAGAGTGTAGCAGATACCATGCACGGTTTTCTGGCCTTGAAACACTATAGAGTCCATGAAGGTCTGCAAGGCTTTTGACACTGGTTTCCCACAATGTTCTTACGTATAAGATAAGAAAATACAGACAAGATGAAAGTATAGGTTTCCCTCGTCAACCATGGTGTGGCCAACTACGGTTTTGAGTATCCACACTTAATATTCTATATACCATTTTGAATACCATGGTATACAGTTTTGAGTAACTACAGTTTTCCACAGCTACCTAGAAAAGTTATGGAATCACTGTTCTTGGAAATTTCTAAGATCAGGTTCGATAGTTACTTGGCTGGGATGGTTCAGTTAGGGATAAGCCTGCTTTTAGCAGGGGACTGGACTAGATGACCTTCTGAGGTCCCTTCCAGTTCTACTTTTTTATGACCTAAAGATCCTAGAATCAATTTATTTGGGTCCAAGCTCTGAAATTCATGAAGAGGTGTGGCTGCTCTCTGGAAGAGGCCTCTCTGGAAGAGGCATCTTTCCTGGTACTTATTGTTACCAGGCAAGTTGAGTCCAGGTAGCTTAGTAAAAGAGCAGCTGTTGCTCAGTATCATAGCATGCATCCCGCTGAATCCTAGGCATATGGAATAAGGACTGCTTTTGCCAGGTCTACATCATCCCTCATATTGTTGTCATCTACAGATATAAGCCTACAGATCTTAGTGTGGGATGATAAGTTATAGCCTTCCAGCCTCAGTTAATTATTACAAGCAGGGAACATCTTCTCTTACCTCTAATTTTAACATAGGTTTGTGTACTCACTGAGAATGGAAGTTCATCCCCACTAGTATGACTCTTGCCTGCACAGTACCCCATTTCAGCTTCTCTAGAAATACACTGTAATCTAGGAAAGAAACAGGCTGTGGGATGTAGCTTCTCTAGCTCCACCCTCACCAACTCATCCTGACAGATGGGATTTCAAATGCAGGGAAGGGGAAGGAGTGGACCCCTTTTTCCATTCTGTTTCTTCCATTAGCTCTACCCCTGCCCTTGTTCTGGAAAGGGGAAGGAGCACTGGGGGTGCTGCATTGCACGACAACTCCACTGATACCTCAGTGTTAAGTAAGGTAAAAACTGCTGTGAAGCCTGCAAATGCTGATACAGATGATGGACAGAAAACTTCAGTGATGTCTCCTTTGTTTGTTATAGTCTTTGAATTTTTGCTGATCATAATCGGTTTCACACTCTGACTGCAACTAAAAGGGATTATTTCTTTTGCACTGGAATTTAAGGATGAGCATATTTGTTCAGAGGATAGAGGAAGCTAAATTAGAATATGCTACTGGGGCATAATAAATTTACAGTAATTGCAAGCTAGTGTTCCTTAATTCTTCAGACACCATCATCTTGAAATAGTCTGATCCTCTCATAGTTAGCTCATTTATGCTTTTGTCCTTATTGAATTAAGTGTTGTCTTTTCTTTCATGCTGTCTCCTGAGGGAATCCCCTTTTTAAATCTTTTCAGTTTAATTCCATTAATTGGCATATTGTCTGGCATATTGTTTCCCCTTCTGGGTCCTGAACTTATGTTCCTCTCAGTTCTTAAACTCCTTTGCTATATTTTTGCCGCTTTGACTGACAAGTTGCTTGATTTGCAGACAAAGCATGTGCTTTCTTATCTCTCACTTCCAGGCTAATGTTTAACAATGTATTCACACTTTATCAGTCCATTTATTAAGCTAGGGTGAGCCTTCTCCCAGGTCTGAAGCCATCTCAAAAATCAATACTAATCAATTATTTTTTCTAGGCTACATTAAAATATTACTAACGATTATAATTAAAAATAAATTATTTAAAGTTGGATTCCTTTAATGACAGATTAACAGACCTTGCTTTTTGCCCTTCACTAGGAACTTTCACAGGACTCTCTCTGTTTTGAATCCTTTTCCAGCCAAGCTAATAAAGACTCAATAACAAATGCCTGCAGCCTTTCAGGGCAAAAAGAGCCAAGAACAAAAGTTGTGTGTTCAGCATCATAACTTCCTTACTTATATGAGCAAATTAATGTGTGTGACGTGAAAAAAACCTGTAGCTTAGTTTAAACATTATTTCAGTAACAAGACAAATGGGTTGAAAATCAAAGCTAGTATCATTCATAGTTCATAGTGGTCTTTATGGCCCTAATAAACTGAATTAGTGACACATTGAAAAGATGGTTACTGCTTTGTTTTGCAGGACACAAATAGCCACCTAATATCTTTTTGTGTAACTTACGTTGGAGCTATATTATCAAAGGATCCTGTCCTGTGAAAAGCATGGCGTTGACTACATTTAAAAAAATGGGACAGGACAACAACAAAAGCAGTGGGTCACGTCAGCCCAACATGTTCCCCCTTCATCCTCTCTTGAACAAACCCAGAATCGTCATCATCCCAACACTATACTGCGGGGCCTCTGCAGGGGTTTGTGACTTGCTGTTTTTCCAGTGGGAGCAGCTGTGTCTAGACACGTTCTCCTCAGAATCCAGGTAGGTAATGATATGAGAGTGCATACTGCTCCCAATGTACAGGTTTACTCCATAATTACCACCCTTCCCTGGAAAATTTATACTGAGTAAAGAAGACTGCATGACTCCTAAGAGAATTAGTATAGTGAGAACTACCCAGTTTGCAACTCTCAGCAGCAAGCTGCAGGAGTCATTAATCAACAAGGGCCAAACTCCAGTATTTTCTCAGATGAGCTCCTATTGCACCCACTTGCTACTGACCCAAGAAAGCAGCAATTCCTTGATCAGTAAAAGTTAAATAATGTCTTCAGTGATTGGTGACAGCATAAATTGTCACTGAGTAACTTTTAAATGGGAAGTTGCCCTTGAAAAATCTTGTAGTTTTGGCTCACAGTTACGTATGCCCAGCAAATGTGATAAGAAGAAATCACATAAATCACTCTTTTTCACTTTTCGAAGAACTTTATGATTAGAAATTGTAAATAACCCAGCAGGCTTAGCTGACCAAATACCTTCTAAATTCTTTGTTCACAGTGCCCAGAGAGTAATAGCTAGATTAGAAAAGCAAACATTTCTAGAGAGCACCATGAGCTTCTCAGCCTCATCAAAATCTCATGTTCTGAATTTAAACTTGGATAGCAATGGCATTGCCTAAATAAATGATCACAGGCAATGCTGCTGTGCCTCTCCTTTAACACATTCTATTTAGCTGGCATTTTTCTCCTCTTACTTTGCCCACTAAAATACCAATTTATAATAATTCTAGGGAGGCAAGTACTGACACAGACCTGATATTAATTTTAAATGGGGAGGCAACCAGGCAGCTGTTAAAAAAAGAAAAAGGCAGGGGAATCCAGTTCCTACTCTATGGCTGTTTCAGGGTGAGAAAGAACATGTTTTTAATATTTTTTAAAGCTAGGAACATAAGACTGAAAGGGACACTCTGAGTCATCTAGTCTACCCCCTTGCCACTACAGGCAGTTCACTTAATTGTTTTCATAAAATGATTAAGCTCTATTTTAAAACTAGTTGGATTATTTCCCCTTCTAATTTGCAATGAAAATTAATTTGTACCCAGTCTATATGCACTTGTTTGTGTGCTAACATAATCCTGTATCTTAAATTATTCTTTTAATTAATGGTGTTTAAAACTTGAATCCTCATGGATTTATAAGAAACAATTTTATTCTCTTCTCAGTCTTTGTTTTGCTTAGCTAAACTACCAAGCCTACTAGTCTCTGCTGTGATAGGCTATTCCGTGAACATCTGAATAGCCCTTCCCTGCACAAGGCCTAGCTTGAATTCATCTTTCTTCAACAGCAGAGACTGGAATTGTACAGTATTGTTGGTGAGATCTCACCAGTGCCTTGTGTGATAGCATTCATACTTCCCCAGCATCACAATGGTGGGTGATTGGGGCACCAGCCCCAGGCACCCACATAGAAAAGATGTGTGAACAGCAGCCTTGCCTTAACACTCAGGGTGCAGACCCTGGCTCTTATACCTCCAACTGGAAATGCCTTGGTCAAAATATCCTAGGAGTTTTACCCTGTATAATTTGTTTAAATTCCACAATGTGTTCTGCTAGGGAGACAGGGAGGTGGGATTAACTTTGGCAACAATCACAGTCCCATTCCCTCCCCAAATCCTCCCCCAGACTAGAAGGGAGCATTGGGCTTGTGGTACATGTTAGGGGAGGGAAGAGAGCACTCCTCTGTGTAAAAGACCAGGAAGAGGAAGGGAGAAACACAGAAACATAGAAAACTATAGTTTGAAGGGACCTCAGGAGGTCATCCGGTCCAACAGAAATGAGAGACGGGCACAACCCTCTTCTCTCCCCCCAATTGCCCAGATTTGTTACATCTGGCAAGGGAGGTCAGTGCCTCCCTTTGGGAAGGCAATATAAGGAAGGCTCTTAAGTCTGCAACTATCCAGCCCCTGCAGAGGAAGCCATCACTTTATATCAGGTCCTTATGCAGTTAAGGCCTTATTGTCCGCCTCCCCTCCTTGAATAGTTGCCTCATGGCTTTAGGCAGATTGAGCTGCCATATATTTCTTGGACCCCTGAGAGTCTGGTTTTCATTGTAAATATAGCACTGAGACTGCAGTCATTGCTGAGGAGCTTCACCTGGAGACTGACAAGCAAAATTATACCCTTCAACCTCTGATACTACTTGACTATGAGATGCTAATAAAATGTTTACGTGACCTGGAGAACATTAGCAGGATGGCCCTAATTGGGTCTGTTCTTTCCTGGCAATGGGTGACTGCTTGGCCTCTCCTCACAGGAGGTGAGAGGCTTCATACCAGCTACGAACCGAGTGCCCAGAGGAGTTTTCCATCTATTGATTCCTCTGTGAAATCCTATGAAATGTGAACTTTCATTTCTCCCCAGGATAATTTTAACAATCTGTTCTCCAATGCCTGATGCAGGGTGTTTGTGCCCAAAAGCTTGCAATTAAAGACTAATTTTGGAAAAACCTTGTTGGTTTAATAAAAGGTATCATCTCTACTATGAGTCCTGATTGCCTTGGCCCCTCCTCAGGTCTTTCCTGGGTGGGGAGAGGTGGGTAGTGCCATCTCAATGCCAATGTGTACACAAAGCCAGTGGGCAACATTACATAGACACCAAGTAATCTGCCATGAGTACAGTGATAACCCACATCTCTACCTCATTACTGCTGACTGGCCATGGAGGCTCAATTCTTTCCAAATGCTTGGCTGCAGTTAGGGACCCCTAATCCAGACCACTTGTTCCATATGTATAGTCTATAATCAGTGATGGCCAGCCTTCCAGGCAGGCAGGCCACAAGTGAAGTCCCATCTCTTGCCTAAGTCCTGCTCTGATTTCTGCCCCCATGGACATACCTGACAGAGTTTGGACTCTACAGAAGCAGAACAAGGGGAGAGAAGGGGTGGCTTGCTTCTGTTTTGAGTCTTGTGGCAAGAGGTTTGTGACAAGGCTGACAGGTTTAACTGTCAAAAGTCCAGTTAACCCTTCCCTGGATCTACAACAGCCACCTTTGTTATGGCAAGCACATGCACACAGTTCAGAATTTGGTGACTGCTGCAGGGCTAGGAAAGGGGTCGACCTTTTTCTTGGTGAAAACAGCTGACACTTCCTCTCCTAGCGGCATCCTGCCTTCTGGCTCTGCTTCACGTGGACAAAAGCAGAGTCAAGCTTCCCTTCCAGTGCCTCCTTGTGCTGAATGTGGGGGACTCACATGCTCCGTACACAGCAACTGCCTGTGGCACGCGCGCTGATGTTTGTCCATCCCTTGTCTAAACGTTACTCTTGCTCATACTTAAAAGAGCTACCACAATAACAGAGAGCAATCAAGAAAGTCAGCAGGGCACCTAAAATAAAGGTATGTTTACTGAAAATGAAAAGATCTACTTACGCTAACTCTTTACAGACCTGGCTAATTAGGGAATGGGACAAACCAATCTACCAGAGGTAGTAAAGTGGTCTGTGGGCAGGCAATTAGCTGATCCCTTTATGGGGTTTAAACCATAATACACAATCACAGTATCAGTATGAGAGAAGTTAACACATTGAATTCAGACATCACACAGAGGCCTTGGATTACACACAGCTTTTACGCAGCTGTAACTATATTTGGGGAGATGTCATGTTAAACAAAATAGATATTAAGCACTAATGGATATGCAGTAATATCAATGGAGCTTATTTCCTTTCCTGTTGAGGATGAAGCTTACCTGAGAAAACAACACGTCCAATCCGTGTAAATGGTACACTAGTGTGCTGCAGTTAACCATAACTATATTGTTAATGAACTGTAACTTTTGTCTTTAGACAAAGCCTCAGAAAAAGGGTTGTGTATTTTGCAGCTCCTCCACCTGAAAACGTTTTAAGAAGATCTGGGACTCTGGAGTTTGAGTCTGGAATTGAACCTGAGGAATTCATTTGTTTACCTGCTTAGATGCACCTATATTTGGATAGATTACATGTTTTTGGACTTTGTTCATTTTCTGTTGCCAAAGTCCTCCTTTTCAAGGCTTGGGAGAATTGGTTTTATATTAAGGCAACCAATGCCGCTGACAAAAAATAAATTTATTACAAGTGAATAGGAAAGAAAAAAAAAACCACTTTCACAGTTTTACTCCTTTATTAAAAATGTGAGACCTAAATTATTAACATTTAAAGATTTAAAATATTTAGCTGATTATTTATAAGCCTGTATTTGACAGGAGCTCAATACTGCCATTATGTTTTGCTTTGGGCAGAAGTGTACTTCAGTCTTGTAATGAAGTCTGTTCAGACAGGTACCTGTCATCTGTCAGAAGTCAAGCAAAAATTTCATGAAATTCTCAAAATATCTTTCTATTTAGACAAGTAGTAACATATTTCAGATAGTTTTCAAGTCTGAACATCCAACATGATTTACTATGGTCTGGTCTGGTAATGTACAATTTGTGAGCCGGCCTGACTCACCAAGCAACTACATTTGGCCCAAGGAATAAAAAAGTTAGTGATAATTCTTTGGCAAGGGGAAGCAGCATAGTTCTCTGCCCTACCTCAGAATATTTTCTCTGCAATACCAGCCCTTCCCACTGTCTTGTGACTACTTACTACAGCAAGAGTTCTCTTGCTACTAAATTTATTGGTGGTAGGATTCAATGGCATTGGGAACTGGTGGCAAGGATAGAGACAGGCAGCACTAGAGGATGAAGTAGAAGGGAAACAGAGGCATGAAAGAACAGCTCTCAGCACAGAGCAGAGAAGGCTGGGCAGCAGAGGGCAGCTCAGACTAGCAGTAGCAGCAGTAATGGCATTGGCAGCCACGTCTCAAGTGGCAGCCACCTTTGGACCCAGCTGCCTTATTTTAGCCCACAGCTCCTTCAAGGTTGCCAACTCCTGTACTATGGTATGTTTGTTGTAATCCACCCCATGTAGGGCAACAACAAGGATTGTTTCTTATGGGGGTAACAGACTATTTCAGGGGTGCTCAAACCCCAGACATGGCCCCCAGCACTGGATCACCGTGCCATAGGGAAGCTTTGAAAACTTTTTGGAAGCTTTGAAAACTTAAACTTTTGGACCCATGTGGAGAACTGTGGACTGGAAAGTATACTGTAAACTGGATCAGATGTGCAAGATGGTGTGGGGCCTTATCCAGATGTGCAGCCCAGTTTGGGGCATGGCACAAGGCTAATTCATCCCCTGGGCCAGCCCCACAGCACTCATCAGGCCTACAGGGCCAGAAGATTGAGCCCCCACTGGGCTATTTGGCTTCAGAAAAGAAAACATCATAACTTTAGCATGCTCACTTTTTAAGCAAGCACTTCATAAGGAGTTTTAGCGTGCACAGGTGAAATGAGCCTAATGGAAACAAGCAAACAAACAAAATGCTGCCTTGTCAAAAGATCCACAAACTGAAGTGAAAATGGTCCAATACATGACAGATTATAATTGCTCACAAGGAGACAGCATTGTGGTCTTGTGTCAAGAAATAGCTAATTACTAAGTGCCCAAGGAAAGGGAGCCTGACATTAATGTAAATTAATGACAATCACAACTAATGTGAACATTTCTAAATATATTAAATAGTTGTGCTTTGATTGGTAAATAATCTTCATTTTAAAAAAAGAGGCTAACTCATATTAACTGCAATGCCTTCTACATAGGTTACAGCTCCTGCTGAATAATTCTTTCTTTTAAAATGCTAGACCATGTCAGATGCTTAGAAAGGTTGGTAATAAAAGCCAATGAATACAAATAAGGGGGCTAAAATAAGTCCCTGCTAAAAGTGTGGCATTTTTGCTGCTTGATTTTGTCAGTAATGTAGAGGAATTAAAAAGTATTGAATGAGAAGGTCACAACCTTTATTAAGGTTGTTATAGCAAAACATCACCAAAGACAACATCATGGTATTTGAACATCTTGAGGATCTAAGGTCTGTAGGTGATGACTGATAATTACATGAAACACACAGATGCAATTAATCTAATGGAGCATACTATATGATATACCAAATAAAAAAAGAAAGAAAGAAAAGCCTGGCTGGTTTGTTAAATAACTTTTCAAAGACAAACCAATATAAAGAATCTAGATAAAATGAGCGAAGAGGGACAGCAACATTGTATGCTACTTGCATCTTCATTCTGGTTAGGATAATCTTGGAGAGATAACTAGGCTAACCAGGAGGGTTCAGACAACCCCTGTTGACAGAATTACCATGGCATCTCAACCAGAACTTAAACCAGTTCCACTGGCTCCCTTCCTTCCCAGGTGAAACCCTGCAGCAGGAACATAGGTTCAGGTACATTTTACATTTGTCAGGATGCACATGACCCAGCAATTAGGATTACAAATCACCAGGGATCCTGGTTTTTCTCTGGAAAAAAAAATCCCCAATTTTTGGTTTAACAATAATAACCTAAAATCCACATTTTTCTGTGATTAAAATGAAATACCATTTATATATAGATGTATATACAGTGGTGTTTCATTTTAATCACATAAAAATTTGGATTTTGGGTTACTTTTTTAAAACCAAAAATTGGGGATTTTTTTTTTAAATCAGAAAACCAGGATCCCTGCAAATCACGCTGGCAGGTATTATTAATATTAAAGTTTTCTACAGCCCTTAAAATATTTCAGTCTGCTGAATTCTGATAAGAGTCTAAGGGCTTTGAAGAGTCATGGCTTTCACACCCTAAATTGGTAGAGAATGGGAAAATAAAACTACAATATTAGTAGTTAAGTATCCCTCCCTGGTAATTGTAACATTAGTAACGCTTCAGGATAAGATTAGTAATGCTCGGGGAACTGAATAATAAAGGATCAATGCCATGAGGTCCTGGACACTTCCAAATGAATTGCAGATCCCATTCAACTCATTACTTCAACAGGCACTGAGGGAACTTTGCAGGAGTGCTCAAGACACTGCAGGATCAGACCCTCAGCTTTCTCAATACATGCAACCTAGAGTGGGCATGGGTGGATGAAAGGAAGGGCACAAAAAAGAAATCTCACCCCAGCCCATAACGGGCACTTAGACACATTCCAGCACCATTCAGTTATCTGACATGATTGACATTATTTGTATTGAACACAGAGAAAGAGGTGTGTCGGCTGAGGTGTACTCACAAAGTTGAGAGATGGCATAGCATGCATGTGGCTGCACTTTTCTCATAACTAATGGTATTAACCCTTACTTTGAAGAAAGGCAAAATAATCTCAAATTTTCAAGATGAGAAGTACCTAGGAACCCAGTTTTTCAATATTGGAACTGAATGTCACAGTGGTCTTCAGTATATGCTAATGAACATTTTCAGTCCTGCTCTTACCAAGCAACTCCAAATCATATTGTACACAACAATCCTGGAAACATTTCCTTGGGTAGCTGCACCTGTTACAACCAGTAGATTTAGCATTACATAATAAATGTCTGCTAAGGGGAACTGGTAGAAGAAACAATAATGAATTAAACTCAGATTCTCTGAGAAATACCAAGGCATGCCTATATCCCAAGAAAATTTATAACTATTTACCTCAGTAAATGGGAGCCTTGCAAGTTAGGCAGGAATGGGAAAAAAACCCATTTAATAACTGCCACTTACAATTCAGAGAGAATTGATTCACAGGTTTAGAAGTTGCAATAATATCTGAATCAATGTCCTCCAAATGTCTGTACCAGCCAAACAAAGCCCCATCAATTGAACAACCAAACCACTTTCATATTAATCAGTAGAAACTTGATAAATTCCACTGATGTAGAAAATTAGCACCTTTGCATGTTTCCCAGATTTTGATTTCATTCTGGATGCTTGGCCATGAATTATAACAGCTGCCTTCCTGACTGTAGCTATTTCAGTTGAAATCCATTATTTCTTGTAGAATTATGGGCCTTGTTAGTGAAATGCCAGCTATTTCCATTCCAGCATCTGCACTGCAGTCAATCTATTATTAACATTGAGCTCATTAAAAAAATGGAAGAATCAGATGTGTGTCTTTGGGGTGGGGGGCTCTGAAGCTTCTGTTGAAACAGATAAGCTCTCTGTGCTGCTTCCAATTGACACAGCTGTCATGTAAGCATTTGCTGCTGCTGCACAGCTTGGGGATTTTAGGCTACAAGGCCTTGTAGCCATATGTAAACAATACAGCACTGATGACAGGTTTACAATACTGGAGACAACATGTGCAGCTGTTAGCCACTGGTTTCTACTCTGATACAAATGTTTTTACTGCACATTGGCAGATAGACGTAGCAGCACAGAGAAGCAGCAGTAGTAGCTGATGACAACTTTGCCTATTCAAGCATCATTGCACCACCTTTTCCTTAATGCAAGCCACATACAGGAATAAGTTCTGCGCCAAATTTCCAGGGATCTCTCCATCCCACTCCAGGTAACATTTTAGAAAAGGACCTTCCTCCACCGTAGCAGAGACGGCGCAGTATTGCTGATAGAATCACTTCTGCAAGGCACTGCTGAAAGGCTGTCTCTGGTAAGGCAGACAAACCCCATGCTGGGCCAGGACAAGAAGGAAATAGCATTTTCTGGCAACAGGAACTGAAGTATGATGCATCTCAGACTGTCTGCCTGCAGCAAGTGTGGGGAAACACATCTCATACTGGAAAGAGTAAAAAGCATAGTCAAGTGGGGGGAAAGGGATGCAGGCTTTAAATCTTTCCTGCTCTGACAAAGAAACTTTGTATCTGGAATTGCCAGAACCTTGAAACCTCAGAGTAGTGATAAAGAAAAAGAAGTCAAGACAGAGTATAAAGGCTTTGCATGAATTTGATTTTCTTATTGTTAATTAATAACCCTAGGGAACAAACAAGTTTTGACCCCTCCACGTGACAGAGCAGTGTTTCCCAAACTTTTGATACTTGGGCCACATTTTTTTGTGTGTGTATTAAAATTGACAATACACTTCTCTGAATTTTGCAGCACCACTGTTGAAAACAATCACTGAAGTTATATCTAAATTCATAAAAGATAAGGGGGAAGGGGCTTGAGGCTAAAACAAAAAGAACCTGAGAATCACTGATGTAACTGGTACCACTTAAGGATGGCCAGGGCAAGACCTAGCGCTATTGTGCCCATTTCTTTTCAATATCTGGCCCCTCCCAACCTTTAGGCTGTACCTCAGGAGACAAGGGCAGCCTCCACTGTTGAGGTTTCTCCTGCAAGGTCTTGTACACCGGTGACTATCTTTGCATCCCCACCTGCCAGCCCCAGGAACATGGGAGAAGTGGAGAGGATGTTTTGGGCTGCAAATCAGAACTCAGCCTCTGAGTCAGATCTTAAATGCTGGAGGCTGTTAGTGAGAGGGACAGTGAAAAGCAAACCTGCTCATACTTAGTTCACTTTTCCTTTCAGCATCCACGGTCTGCCCCTATGGGTGCTGACAGATATGCAGACCTCTGCTCAAAATCATGGTGCTTTACATGAAGTGCCATAACTTAGAGTGCCCCCGCTCCACCCAATAGGTGTTTGCCTATTGGGTGTGGAGGAGGGAATTGAACCTGCCTGCAGGAGAGCAACCAACCAAGGAGTGGCCCTTCCCCCACCCCCAGCTATGGGGTTGTCAGCAGGAAGGGAAGGGGGAGGTGGAATAAGTTGCCAGCTGGGGCTTGCCTGGCCTGAGCTGCAGGAGGGAGTGGGGGGGGGGGGTGATGTGAGGGGGGCTCCAATCCATCCACACTTTCAGCCCCCATCCTGCATTTCAGGCCAGGCAAACCCCAGGTGTCAGCTCCCTTCACCTCCCCCCTCCCTTTCTTCTGACAGCCCTGGAGCTGGGGGTGGGGGCAGGACTGGAAAGAAGGGCCACTGCTTGGTTGGCTTCTCTCCTGCAGGCAGGCTCGATTCCTGCCCCCACCCCCACCCCATAGGCAAACATCTATTGGGTTGGGGGCATGGGAGGATCTAAGTCATGGCACTTTACAGAAAGTGCCATGAGTCTGATCAGGGGCTTGCACATCAGTCAGCACCCATAGTAGCAGACAATGGATGCTGAAAGGGAGAGTGAACTAAGTATGACCAGGGTTTCTTTTCACTGTTCCTCTTGCTAACAGCCTCTAACATTTAAGGTCTGATTTAGAGGCTGAGTTCTGATTTGCAACCCAAAACATCCTCTCTACTCCTACTGTAGCAAAACCCCCAGTTTTTCTTTTTTAATACATAGTTATATATATATATGATAGATATGCATTCCCTTTCCTTCCCCATTTATTTCTGGCTTTTCTTTCTCTCCCTCTCTATTCCCTATAGACAAGCATAAGCGAGCTCAGACTTAGGATAAACTTCAACATTTTTATTTTGGTAGCAAGTTTTTGGTTTTGGATATCCATTGTTTTATATTGTATTATTACTAGGTTTGTATTGATTTTTACTGTTGTATATTGTATTATTATCATTTTTGTATTGATATTTATTATTTCATATGGATATTGTATGGTTTAGGCCAGTGTTTGTAAGTGAACTAAAGTCACGTCAAGTTTCCATTTTATATGTCAAGTCTCCATCTTGTGTCCTCTGCCCGGGCATCCCCTGTGTTGCAACTGTATGAGCCATGTACACCTCCCACGTAAATTGGTTCCCAGATGAATGAGAGTGATTGGGAGTGATTGAAATACAATGGTAGCAGGCTTCTACTGAATGGCCTCTAATGACCAGGCCATCACCTTGCATTGATTCATCCAGCAACCACGGACCTCACCCAGGAACAGAGACAAAAACCCAGCATTTGAAAGACAAAAGACCCTGCAGAACCAGCAACTCTACCATTGTACCCCACCATTACAGACACCTGAAACTGCACATCCCTGCATGGAGCGAGCACACATACTCAGTATGCCAGGGGCTGACCCTTGCCTGGGCATGCCTCCTGTCACTAGGGTCACACAAGGTCTGCCCCTATAAAAAGGGGCAGTGAAGACAGACCCAGTGGGACACCCTCTCCATCTGGACCAGTACCATGCCACGCCACCTATTCACCCAGAGGCACTGCTGGCAACCCCCTTTGGACAACACCTACTGCACAAGGACCCCTTTCCAGCCTGGATAGGTAGCTATCACCCTCCCACACTCTCTTCACCCAAGGACTTGGACTCTGCTTCTCTTCCCTACCTGGACTCCAGCCCTTCCACTGAGTCTCTTTCTCCTGCTGCCATTGTGAGTGCTTGTGTGCGTGCGTGCGTGCATGCGTGTGTGTGTGTGTGTGTGTGTGTGTGTACCAATAACTTCATGAGGCTGTGTAGTGTCTATGTAAGAAAACTGTTATTTGGACCCCTAAGTTGGGTTTTGCTTTACTATGCTTTGGCCCTGCTCCAATCTCTGCTCCTTGCCCCTCTAAGTTCTATTTCATTTCTCCCTCTCCTGCTTCTGGCTCACTGCCACCTCCAAGACCTGTCCTGAGCTCCTCCCTGCCTCCAAACCCCCTGTTTCTTTGCCACTGTCTTATCCCCACTGCCTTTTTCTTTTCTCCTGAGCAACCGGGTTTCTGCCTTGGTTTCTTTCCTCCTTGCCACCACTTATCTGCCTCCCGTCCAATATCTCAGCTGTTGGCCTCAGTTTCCAGCCCCAGTCTACCTTAAGTAAACCCAAGCCTCAGTTCCTCAGCCAGCTTCTTTGTAGTCGACTGGTTCTAATCCTGGTTCTGGAAACTTTCACTCCCTACACTTTAACTCTCTCTCTCTCACCTGAACCTTCCCCCAGGTTCCCAAGCACACACATACACATTGTACCATCCAAGTTAGGAACTTACCTGTGTGTATGTGTAGGTGGGTTGTATGTGTGTGAAGTGGTGAGTGTGTGTATATATAAATATATATGTCATTATATGCATGATATACGAATTAGTGATCTGTGTCTACCTTTTGGGGTAAATAGTGTATGTGCTTGAATTGGTAATAGGTATGCATGTGTCTAGGCTGGTTTGGATGTGTATGTACCAGAGCTGGTAGTGTGTGTGTGTATGCACTTAATTGATTTGTGCGTTTATAAGTGCAATTGTGTCACACCCCCTGTCTAACAACACAATATTGAGATCCTGAGAGTTGGCCTGACCCCACAGGGTAACACTCCCATGTTCCTGGGGTTGGCAGCTGGGGCTATGAGGGTGGCCACTGGTCTGGGCAAATCTCAGCCCACAGCTCATCCCCCCTCCCTTTTGGCTGACAGCCTCAGGGTGGGGCTGGGCTGCATCAGCCCAGCCACGATAGAATGACAATTAACCCTAGGGAACACAAGTTCCCTAAGATACTGTAAAGTTGAGCACCTTCATCTGGTACCTCATTTGAGGAGGGTTAATTGTTTGCATGATCAGCCATTTCAAAAGCACTTTGTATCTGTGTGTGTGTGTTATGCCATGGCTGTAGAACATTTTTAGGGGGTTGATCGTGAGAAAAATGTAACTTTGATATGGGCTCATAATAGAGATAAGCTTTTCTTTCAAAGAGAGTTAAGCCACTGTGGTTTAGTTAACACAGTCAGTATGAAGCAAAAACAAATGATGTATAGTGAAACTCTGTTTCCTTTTACACAATTATAAACATGTTTTTAAAGCTATACCCTAAGTCAGAAGCTGTTACAATCTCCCTCCTACAGATGTCCATTCTTTCTTTACAAGCAAATCCTGGGACTCCTATCCCACCTTACAAGACCAGAGGTTTGTTCCCATTTCACTTCATCTTCAGATGTATCTCCACTGAACTCTTGAAGACCTTCTTTATCAAAACCTCCAGGAAGGGATCTAGTACAGGTCAGCTTTCTAGATTCTGTACTATGCCCTCTCATGAAGGTTACGCAGAAGGCAAACGACAAGACTACTGAGTCTGGGGTCAAAAGTGGTTTTGTACCTCCAATTCTGCATACTCCAAGGACTTAGTGTAAGTCATAGCATCCCTATTTCTGATATCCTTTGCTGCAGGACAGCCCACCACAGCCACCTTTCTCTTATTCCTTTCCAAGCCCAGGAATAACATACCTATATACTGAAAGCAGCATGGAATACAGTACTGAGACACTGAAAGCTTCACAGACAGTGTTCCTTCATAGGTGAAATCCTCTTCAAATTGTGTATGGAGACCAAATACCAGAATTTAGTTTACTACTAAATAATTTAGCTTTTTAAAGATATCTTCAAAATGGGCAGGGTGAAACATCCCTAACAACAATGGCATTTCCTGTTCACTGAGCCATATTGATGCTTTAGCATAACTGTGAACTACAAAAGGCAAAGGAGGCCCTGTCACTTTAAACACTTACTGTAGTAATTAAATTGGTCTTTACACCACCTGGTTAGTTGAAGAATGCATGGGTAGATGGGAATGACATTTTGAAGCCCTTTCTGTTCTTGTTTGGCTGTGTTTTAAAAATCACTTGTAATTTAAGTGCTATCCTGGAGCTTTGAAGTACTGAAGTGCTTTCTTCCTTCTATTTTTCCTTTCAACAAGCAAATCTCAACCTCAGATTATTTTAAGATACAATTTAGCACTCACTTGATTCATTTCCTATGCTTGGAAACAGTAGTTAAAATTAAGACTCAAGACACATTGATTAGAATAAATGGCAAATTGAGCACAAGAGGAAATTAGGATTCTGTGGATAAAATGAAGGCAGGATAATTAAAAGTAGATAATGTAATATTAGTGACTCTAGTGACTAAAGATTAAAAAGATATTTTATGTTGGCATACATCTTACAAGAGTGGCAAACTATCAACAAATTGATATTTTTATCCAACATCTCAAAATCAGATATGGTATCTAGAGCATCTTTGAACATAATTCTGCATCCACGGCCCTTCTAATTAAATTAGCCCTTCCCTTCTTTTCAGCCCATTTCCTAGACATCACCATTAACCTTGAGTTCTCCT
Organism: Crocodylus siamensis; assembly: GCF_052110815.1. Classification (NCBI taxonomy): domain Eukaryota; kingdom Metazoa; phylum Chordata; order Crocodylia; family Crocodylidae; genus Crocodylus; species Crocodylus siamensis. The sequence goes on from NC_143397.1 coordinate 178,003,403, forward strand.
GTCTTACATGCCTGAACATCCACTCATAGTAGCTCTGTGTATGCCACATTGCTCATTTGCAATACAACCCAGACTTCAGCTCAACTGGAAATTTTTAACAACATTTTCATTTCTCCTTCTTGATGACTGAATGCACTTCTATGGCCTTCTCGAATTTGACTCTACAATGTTCAGTAAACAAAAGAGAAAATAGAGGGTAAAGACTTTACTGTTAAAATACTTTCTTTCAAAGAAAATGTAGTTTCAATTGTAAACTGAAATACTTAAAAGTATATTTGTTTCAACAAAAATCCAGTAGAAAATGTGAAATGAACCTTTCTTCTTTTAGAAAAGTTGAAATTCTAGTTTAAAATGGTATATTTTATGGGTTTCCCACTTATATGTTAACATTTTAGTACTAATATATTTTCCATACCATCAGCATTCTAATTATCCCCTTTTAGGATACAATGGGATCCTGTATGCCCTTCAATAGCATAGCTGAGGGCAAGGGGTATGGTAAGTAGGGCACTAGAGGAGGTGCTGAAATAGTGCTCTCTGCTCCTGCCAGTTTCCAATGCAGCAGTCCTGCACCACCTGGCTGGACAAACCATGTGCCAAGACACCTTGGGCAGGTAAGACCATCCTACCACCTCACCTTCCAGCTGTCCTGTATTTGGCACCCTCCCACAGTGTGGGGAAGCAAAGAAGAAGATATGCTATTGGCTCAGTAGCCTTTGTCATGTCCTAAAATGGCACATCACCAGCCAGATCCTCTAAAACTCATGTGAGTGAATGAGAACTAGGGATGTAAATATCATTTTAAAAAATCAATTTAACCCCCTCTAAATTATATTGATTTAAACAGTTAACCAATAACACAGCCGCTTCGATATTCCCTCTTTGATGGGGCAAGATGGGGGAAGGAGGCGGTGGCAAGCCCCGCTGGACAACATAGCCCATGTAAAGGTAGGAACAGCAGGTAAAGGGTTTTCCTAGTCCACTGCAGCTGCTGGCATGCTGGGGGGGAGGGAGCACCTATGAGTGAGCAGCTAACTGCTTAACTGAAGAGTCATTAGACCACCCACTATTTTCCTCTTTAACTTCATAGGCTGTGGGTATTAGACCCCCTCACCCCTCTCCTTCACTCTCTCCCTCCCATCTGCCCTACCACCTTCATGTTCCTGAGGCACCATGCCACTTCCCTTCTGGACTATGTCATATGCTAATCATTAATCAGTAATGCATTACTGGTATACAGATACTTATTGTTTAAATGTTTAACCTTTCATATCCCTAATGAGAACCCAACCAAGTTCGGGGCAATGAAGAAAAGGGAGTCTATAGAGCATTAGGTTTTCCACTTGCAAGAAATGTACACTTGTGGGATCAAAACCCATTTCACCTAATTAGTGCAATCCTACTCTACCCTGCTCACGTCCCTGAAAAAACATAAAATATAGTCTTCCTCTGCTGCTTTTTGTGATTTAGGGTTAAGGTTAAGATGTTGCAAAAGCAGACATGGTACCACTTTTTCAATAACTCTAGCAAGAATGTAATGGGATCTCATTCATATGCCTCATAAATGAAATAGGATCTGATTCTTAGTTTATAGGGATTTATGTAAAATAAATCCATACCACAGACTTAAAACCTCCGTGAGACAGGCAGCAGATAGTTCATTTTTCTTAGGTCATCTACACAGGCATGTAAAGGCCTGATGGGATCTAATGAGTGATTCATACAATCACATCTACTGCCAGGTCACACGTGGTTGGCAAGAGGTGCAACTGTGAGCTTGTACATTAGATCCTAGTGCACCTTATTGCCAATGCAGGGGGAGCCCAATCCCAGGCTTCCCCTACACTGGCAACAAGCAAGCTCCCAGCCTCAGGAGCGCAAGAAACCCCTAGGCCTGGGGATTGTGGCTGCTGCAGTCTCCCGGGCTTGGGGCTGCCATAATCCCCAGGACTCAGAGATTTCACATTAGGTATGGTGCTCCCCTGCAGCTGGGAGCTTTGAGAGCTGACAGGCCTGGCAGCTGTAGGTGAGTACCTGCTACACATGCAAATTCAGCCTCAATAGCAACCAGCTATAAAGTTAGCACACATTTTTGAGTTATAACTTTATAACTGGTTGGAGCTTTTTATCATGTGATAAGTACTTTGCATGTGTAGCAGGTCATAAAATAGTTGCACAATTAACCAATTAATTGTGCAATACCGGTAACATGTAAATTATTTAATGCTCTCCCAGGTCTATCTCTTAACCGAGGGGAAGGCAAGCAGGCTTCTTTTATTTAAAGTTTAAAGAAACTATTGTAATATATTATGTATATCTATGACTCAACCCCCCCCACCCCACTGAATGACTTAAATATGTTTTGAACAAGAGAAGAGAGGCAGGGGTTGACATTCACAGACTGCCAGAAACTGAACCAAACATAGTCATCTATCTTGGATATAAAATGAGTGAAGGTAGCTAAATTTTATTGAGATAAAATTGGATAATAAACGCAATGTCTTCTCCATAAAGTAAAGCAATTTAACCAGGATGGCTAGGGATCACCAAGAGTTTAAGAAAACACAGTCCCAAATCCATCTATGATAAACTTTTAAAATGTTATTTTCTAGTATTTCTCCCACCCGCTCATAGGGAATTGAAATAACCAGGCCTTTGTGCTGTTAAAATCCTTGCCAGTTCCTGAACAACTGGGTGCTTTTCCCCCCTAAGGCAATAGGGACACCTATACACATGCCGGACATCTGCTCTGATGCATGCTAAATAGTATGCGCTGGAACAGCATGATAATTAATGCACTCCAGCAGGTCTTGTGTCACATCTATTCAGAGTCTGCATGCTTCAAAATGGGAACGGGGGCACTTGAACTAAAGCTTGTTGAACGAGCTTTAATTAGCCTGCCACCATTTTGAAGCACAGGATGCTGTGTAGGTGTGATGTTGTGGGCACTTTAATTAGAGCAGCTCTGAGCCACTGTAAGTAAAGCGCCTCCCACCCTGGAGCACATGTATGGATCCCTAGGAGCAGTTCCTATGCAGAGAAGACATCAAATAGCATTTCCATCATGATCACAGCTGTGATCTATTTGAACTTACAGAGGTGGGGGGGGAGTTTCCCTGTGCCTTGACCTGCAAGCTAAACTAAGCTGCCCGAACAGGGTGGTCATTAGCCCATCTACAAACACATGCCAAGTTCAAGGGAGTCTACCACCAGCTAAGATACCCTTTTTGAAGATGGTCCATGACTTCCATAAAACACAAACTGAGTGTACACATAAGGAAATGTAAATAGGACTGTAAAGCTATGTACGATTACTACTTTACATCCCTTCCTACACCCCAGCAGAGGCTTTCCAGAATCTTTAACAAAAAGAGCATACAGAGTAAGGGCCAGCATAAACATAGTGACATCCAGAAAACATGCATAAATGCATTCCCCAAGGAAATATATAGTCCATGGGGGTTTGGGAGGAAGAGGTTCTAGTACCAACAACACACAACGTTGACAATATTCTGGAAAGCTGGAAGACACTTGGAATAGGGAGATCAACATTAGTAAGGACTGGAACATCCAGTAATATTACCAGAACTCTAGCAATTTCCCTGCTTTCTTCAAGGAACATTGATATATGAAGCTTATTGTAAAACAGGGCAGGCAAGCAGCCTGTCAGCTTGGCCTGATTTGCAATTTACACCTTAGAAAAAGCAATACTCCGTTTTTCTTTTTCTGTTCCTGTTAATCGATGTTACTCATTCCAGTCCACGGCTGTCACTTTTGCACTAAGAATGGAAATTGTGATTCCAATGTGCTAAGTTGCATTCTCTTATAATGAATCTCTTAACAAAAGAGGACCACTAAATTATATCAACAGTTTTACAAAAAATTGTTCCCAGATTAGAAATAGACTAGTTTGCTGAACTGTCTCTTGGGGACTACAGATGAGTTCTGAATACTGACATGGCCAACTGTCAGCATGGATCGATTTAAATCAAAGTGATTAAAATCACAATTTGATTGAAATTGGAAAGCAGGAAACCTTGCTTTAAACACTTTTTTTTATCCTTATACATTTTTTCTCTAAAGAAAGGTTGATTCTCACTGGTTGGTAATCTTTAACAATGTTCACTTTCATCTAAATGTAGCCTAACACTAGGTACATTTGCATACCTATAAACTATAGAAATCAAAATATATAAAGTGTGTGTATTTATGTGTGCATGCACATGTGCACACACACTTATTTAAGCAATGATACAGCTTAACATATATTCATACACTTTATTTTCACATTTTTATTATGATACAATATGGAAAATATTTTATTTGGTATATTATAATTAATGTTTTATCCATGATTTGTATCAGGATGCATTCAGATGGAAATTGGAATTCAGTTAAAAGGTATGAAGCACTTTATCCTAAACCTTTTTGTTCGTTAAACAAAACTACCTTAAATGTTCTGAATATTAGTTAAGCCCAGATTTTAATTTTATCTGGTGTACTTATGTGAATTTAAATGCCTGTCTGATTCTGTTCACTTTGTTCAAGCTCCTGAAAATACACTATTGTAATACACCAAGTCACCAAAAACCAACCAAACAAACAAAAAAACCAAACATACCAGAACGAGATGGTGAATCCAGGCACCTTTTGTATTGACAATTTCTCAGGTGCTCAAGCAGGGTGAAATGGATACTCACCAAAGTACATAAACCCACTTCGGGGCCTCATTTGTTGAACAGAATATGGCCCTGCATTTATCTAAAATGCTTTCTATTTAAAATTAATGCTTCATTTGTTTAATAAATAAATTACTATGCTTAATGAAAGGAACTGTTTGTTTCTGGGCAACTATGTTGTTCAAGAACTTGGAATCAGTAGATTTCAACCCTTTCCAATCTCTAAACACAAAATGCAGTGTAAAAGGAACATAACACTTCTGTGTTCTTGAGTCTCCAACTGGTTTCTAAAATTGGAATGATATAGTCATTGAACTGGGCTAAGTCAAACGATGAAAATATTTTTTTACTACAGCTGCAAAAGTGGCTTCTCTTGTCAACAGCTGGTTCAATACTTCAACATATGCTACTTCAGTGCATGTATGTATGTGTATATATACATACATATATATATATATATATATATATATATATATATAAAATCAGCCCCCACCAGTTCAACAGTCTGACCATCTTGGTTACAGATAGCTATAAACAGGTTCAAAATATAAGAATTAGAATAGTTTTAGGCCCTTTCATGAGTTTTCATAATTTTAAGTAGGTAGTATTCAAGTAAAATAACCCTTTATTTAAATTTAAAATAATAATAAAAAAGATTTGTATCCAGCTTATCCTGGGCATTCATGGTTAGCCTGACAGAGCCTGAACCTTTATCCTTCTTTATTAAAAACCAGTTAAGTCTAATGCATGAGTTAAAAGACTCAGCCTTTTGCAGACCTGGTACTAAGATGAGCCACAGAACACAATGAAGAGCAAAAAAATTATCCTTTAAAATCAGCTGTTTTGTCTTATACCTGGAACTGTACCTGTATTACCTTATGTCACTGAAACAGATCATTTCAAAATGTGCATACTATATATAAGCAAACAGGAATAGATTATTCCTGTTGAGGAGCTGGCATCACTAGGCTAGTACTTTACATCAAATCCAAAGTTAAAGATTTTTGGAGCCAGTAGGGATTCATTTGGTTCATCCAGTTTCACCTCCTGTACAATAAAGGATATCACTTAGCTCTTCCTGTAATAAAGTCAATAACTTTATAACCATATTTTACAAAGGCCTCTATTCTTGATTTATAGGGATCTATCATCTACAAGTTCAGCTCATGACGGAAAACACAAGTAAAATGAGTGTCATGCTGCCAGGCTAGCCTCATTTTGGGCACATAAAATTGATACAGTCAGATCACTCAACATAAAATTGCCAGCTTTTTTGCAAGGAAAAAGTAGGGATGGTAAGATTATGTACTGGTTCTTTGGCAGAGCTACATGAGGAAGCTTAGGTGAATTAATCATGAGGTTAGGTAAGCACTAAAAAATAAATTATATCCCACTATATCTGTCTCACTATATACATTCTATCCCAACTATTTATATTAGGTTCACAGGCAAATACGGTTCATTTCTTGTTTAAAACATGTTACAAATCCAGATTAGAATAGATGCATTATGAGCTCATTCCTATCACCTGGAGGCATCTTATTACAAATTTTAGAATCCAAATTTGGATTAAAAATCTTTAGTCCTCATACAAAGGCAACTTGCTTATAGCCCTGAAGGACTCAAAGAGAGTTACTATACTGAAGGAAGGAACACATGGAAAGTTGGGTTCTCTTCTAGCTTCTATCTTGATAACTAAAAACCAGGGAACCCCGCCTCTAATTTTTGTGGGACCTGTGCTGCCACTATCTTGCAAATGGATCTCATGGCTCTGCCCCTGCCATTCCCACCAAAATGTGGAAAGAGGTCTCTAGTATTTCCCTCTAGTATAGATGTCGAACTGCACTCAGATTGCCTTAACATGCCTCTGTTTATAGTAAGTAGTGTAGCACGATATGTTTGAAGCAACACTCCCTGGCTGCATCCCTCTCTGGGAATAAAAGCCTCTCAGACAAGGAAATATTCTTGTTGTTCAAAGAGAATCTGAAGGAAGCTAAATTTTCTTTGTGGCATTGAATGCTTGGATATTCTGCAAAGTCCTACCAAATGGAGCAGGAGCCTGCTGAGTGCCCCTTGTCAGGAATTCTTCATGGTTTAGCTACTGCCTTGCTTAATCTACAGCTCAGCTACTGCATCACTTAATCCTCAGCTCAATACTTTTGGAGCAAAAGCAGAAATGCCAGTGCTAATACGAGGGATTTTTCATCACTCATTCTACCTGGATCTCCAAGAGCAAGCAGAGATCTGCAAAGAGAAAGAAGACCAAGTAATAAGGAAGTCAAGTCACATCTAAGAAAGCTTATGATACTGAAAAACATCTTCTATGTTATTCACCTAATTCTACACCCCCCCATCACAAGGACTAGAGTAAGTTTTAATATTAAAATCTAAGATAAGTCAAACTGTTAAGTAGTTCTGTGCCAGCTGAACTCATGTCGAGATAGGGAATTTAATAAAGTTGGCTTTCCATACCACAGAAGGGTACTTTGGGAACTGGAAACCACTGAATGCCATTTCAGGGCTGTACAATACCTAGCAGCCCTGATCTAATTTGATATCTATTGCAGAAGAGAGGCCAGATTCTTAGAGAATACTGCCTAAAGTTGCACCTGTAAAATGTGAGTGTTCACACCTGTTGTGCATTAAATACACATGTGTGTGTTCCAGCTGGCATACAAACATGAAAAAAGCTTAACCAGGTATATGAAAAGTATATAGTTAGTAATTTTGTATGCACAAAGGAGCCTTAATGTGCCCATTTGGCATACTTCTTGGTAGAAAGAGAAGCAGAAAGTGCTTACTTCTGAAGGATACTCTCTCTCTCTGTCTCTCTCTCTCCATCGCTTTCTTTCTCATACACTGCCCCCTCCTTTCTGTTAGTATAGGCAGGTCAAGTGCTTAAGTCCAGAATTTTTGTTTTGAACATTCAGTGCATTCAGTACAATTTTATAAACTCTGTATTTAAAACTTTTTCTTTTAAATCATGTTATGTAAGTAGTATTTACCATTTAAACAGGATCACTAATACAGGAGAGGAGAGAAACTGGAGTTTCTCTTAGGCTCTCTAATGTTTTGGGATACTGTTTGGGGAATCCTTTCTGAGGTCTGTGTTTACTGTAACCTGGCCAGAGCCTCTTGGATAGAGCAGGATATAAATATCTCACTATTATAACAACGACATACCTGCTTCTAACCACGCTATAACCCTAACCTACTGTGCACAGAATTGTGTGCCCTTTCTGTACCTGAAATATGGATTTCTTACAGCCCTCAGAAGGACTTATTGTCTAAATGACTAGACGACCTCCTGAGGTCTCTCCCCACCCAAATGTTCTATGAGTCTATGTCTTGCTTCTTCAGCTCATGCTGTAGCTACTCACACTTTCTTTTAGCTTGAGATCTCCAGTTCAGTTTGTGATAATAGCCAAGGTGACAATCATTTCACAGGTACATCTTAAGCCACCTGTGGATGGGACTGTTTTTCTGTAAGCTTTATCATGAGTTAATCATCTCATCTCAACCAGTCATTGGTCACTGGTTTTACACCAAGCACACTGTTATGATGTTTTTAAATACAGCTTCTTCATTTAATGGTAGGGACAACTCTCTAATGAATAGAGGTGGTGCAGTTTAATGCCAAGCTGTCATAACTTCCAGCTTTGCTCCTCAGAGATAGGGTACAGTATTAGACACAGTATCACAATTCCTGTTTTACTAAATGATCAAAACAATTATTTGTGTAAACAGACAGAAACACCTGGGGGTTTTTTAGGGTTGTTTCAAGTAGGATATGATAAGTTTTAAAGATGGAAGTTTAAAAAAGAAGTTTCAGGAGTATACATCCTTTGTTACAAATTAAGGCACCTCTGCAACACTAGCATTCCATTCATTATGCCAGCCTCTACTCCCCACTGTATTCCTGTCCAAGGAGTTCTAATGGTATCAGACTGAAGCAAGAAATACATTCTTTGACTTCTCCCCAGCCCTTGAATGAAAAGGTCGTGCTTTATTCCCATCTCCTACTTTTCTTGTTTGTGTAGGTTTTAAAAGAGCACTAAATGCTATGCAGCATGACAGAGACTGCCACCAAAGCCTAAGAGGGATGTAGGGATATCTGGGGAGGAGGAGTCTTCTAGGATCATTAGTAAGTAGGGCTGGGAAAGGCCTCAAGGTCTAGTCCAGCCTCCTGATCAAGGCAGGATCATTCCCAAATAAACCATCCCAACCAAGTGCCTGTCTAATCTGGTCAAGAAGGGAGATCCCACAACTTCTCTAGATAAGAGTGTTCCAGTGCTTGGTCACCTCCTCAACCCCAACCTAAAATTTCCCTTGCTGCAGTTTGAGTCCATTGCTCTGACACTGTTCCCTACTGCAACAGAGAAAAGCCCTAATCCATCCTCTCTGTAATTTTCCTTTAGGTATTTGAAGACCTATCAAATCACCCACCAGCTCGGTTAGCCTTTCGTCATAAATCTTGTTTCCCATGATTCCTACATGCACATAGCCAGGGGGCACTAAGAAAACTGGAGTGACTACATTTGCTGCTTTGCATAGGACCCCACAAACTTCTGTCAAGGGGCTATTTACCAGGGGAAAACAAGTAAGCAAATTTAGCATTTACATTAATTATTAAGGGGAAAACCTAATATCAGGCCACTTTCATGGATTAAAGAAATTAAGTGGTAAAGTGGATATCTATTTATAGATAGATAGATAGATAGATCTTTGCTTTGCCCAAAGCAGATTTAAGTCTTTGCTCTGGGCAAGGTATTAAGTCACTTCTGGAATGAAGCAATTATGTTTTCTTTTTAAGTGTTACCATTCCTCCTTATTTCTCTTTATGAGAAGTGACCTTTAGTAACACAGCTATTTTCTTGGCCAATGTAATGTGTCATGCAAAATTTCATGCCTATTATGTTGGGCCAATTTGATTTGAAGTTAAGAGTAGCCAGAAACCTTGCAGAGATGTAGATCAAGGCTTTTATCATCACTGTAAATTTCTTTAGACATTACTGGAGAATTAGGGCACCTGGTATGACATTTTGAATTATTAGTCATGTCTTGCATTTTATTGAAATCTCGATCATTTCCAGTTATTAATGGCGAGCCAAATCCCACAATCCATACTTAAACAAACTTGCAAAGAAATTGATCAAAGTTTTGTTTAGCTAAGAAATGCAGCATTTTCCCCTGATAACAGGCCAATAATTGATACTAATATGAATACAACTGCATTGATCTGCTTACTGTAGCAGGTTTGAGACAGGTCCATTTGGCATAGATCAACATGAATGTAGAAGATCTGGATATTTATCTCATGGGACTTACTGCCACTTGAGCCAATAGAGTAACATCACAATATAGCTGCTGAGTAAAGCAGCTGGCAAGACTTCAATTCATAGACTTGGAAATCAAGCATCCTTCACCTTCTTTATGCTTCCTGCACGTTTATGTGCTAAAAAGTGAACCCTATCGGTATAACAATTTGTCATAGAGGAAACCTTTTGCACACAGTCAAAAATGGACCTTTAAAAAAGTATTTCATGGTTAGGCCCTTTGTGCTGTTGTTTATGTGGCATCATACAAAATGTATTAAAGACTTTAAAGCTTAAATGCCAGATTTTTCAAAATTAGAAGTTGCAGTTAAGGCAGCTTGTGAAACTTGTATCAGGGGTGACTGGTGCCTCCCGAGTCTGGCGGGGGGGGTGCACAATTTGTGGGTGGGCCCAGGGGTGGGCCAAAAGCCCCATATCCACTCCTATACTTTTGTGCCATGGCTTAGTGCCACCCCCCCACGTGGCAAAAGAACTGCCCCATCCTGACTGGTGCTGAGTAAGGGGCCAATCTTGGGGGGAGGAGATGGGAATGTGCCCCCACTACCAGTCACCTGTGACCTGTATTCAGTAAAGCTGTGTGAAGCGTTGTTTGCTGATTCAATTCAGCAAAGATTCGGTCCAATTTGGCATCCGAATCTCCAAATCTGAATCAAATCAGGAGACCCTTTAATCTCTCTGAATTGAATCAGACCCCCTAAATTGATTTGGAGAGATTTGATGATTCAGACATAGACACAGCTTTAAATGTTTTTTCTACATACCTCAAGGTACCAGGCAGCTTGAATGCTGAGATGGTGGGACAGATGAACCATTCTGTGGGAACACGGGGGTAGGGGGGGTCCCCAGTGCACTTGGCAGTGGACCCAGAAGTGGAAGCTGTTTTGAAGCTGTTTCCAAGCTTTTTGTTTTGTTTTGATTTCGCTGTTTCAAGCTCAAAACACGTCAAAACAGCTTTGAAACAAAACATGCGGTGAAATTTTGCACAGCCCTACTGTGCTTCTCTTCTGCACATACTTGGAATGCTGTATACTGTCTGCATAGGTTACCTGCACAAAGTTACCTGGGCACACATCTAACACCAGGCATACTTATCACAGTCAGGTTGGGGATGGGGGGAGGGGGTGAAAACAAAGGCAGAAGAGCCCTTTATAGTTCAGTAATCTAGTGTTTAGAGGACATGCCTAGGGAAGTAGGAGGCCTGGGCTCTTCACCCCTTTCATAAAGCTGAAATCTGGATTTCTTGCTTCCCAGAGTGCCCAAACCACCATGCCATGTGCAACAGACATTGACTGAGTCCTCCAGCTTTCCTCTTGAGGACTGCAAGTGAAGGTAGGTCAGGGAGTGTGAGACTTAGTGAGATGGATGGTGCCCTGGAAGGGAGGAGGCCATGGATTATAGCTATTGCCTCCAATAGTTTTACTGCACCTTGCACTTTATATTCATTGGATAACATGAATAAAGAGCAGTAGGATCATTTCTTCCCCCTTGGCAGCAAGGAACCTCAGGGTCCTCTTCCCTTCAATACAACATCCATCTCACTAAGCCACACTAACTAGTTTACCGTTCTGCTAATGGCCTCTCTCTCCCTGCTTCTTAGAGGTCCAGTGGGTGGAAACAGAACCCAAATCATGTGTATGGACCAAAAAATAAAATCATAATTTGTGGCACATATGTAACCATAGAGGTGGGCACAGGTAAGATAGGATTTGGCCCTAAATATTTAGAACTAGGGGCTGAATTTGGACCATGATAAATCAATAAAAGACTGCAATAAAGGCAAACTGGAAAACCCCATCCTAATTAATGACAATAGGACCAGGCTCTTAACACAACCAAAACAAGAGAAGGAATTAGCAACTAAGGGGAGCATGGGCAAGGAGTGGAAAGATGAAGAGAAATTTAAGTGTCCACTTCTGCCTCTGTTGGCATTTCTTTTATTAGCACATTCAACTTCGTAGGAGTGCATTTTGAGAAATTTAAAGGAAGAATAGGAGAAGGCAGGATGGATGGTTTTAGGGACATCAGGTAAAATGAAAAGGCAATGCTCTGCAAAACTTGGCTGGAAATGCAGGCTCCATTCTCATTAAATGGCAGTGAGGCTGCTTTCATGCATCGGGTCATGCAGATGACTATTATATGTCTGAATTGAGCTATTATGACAACATTTTCATAATGTCTGCATTCTGTGGTTGCATTTTAGACCAAAAACACCATCAAAATGACTTCTCATTGTGTTCCAAATTGTTGTATTTCAGCTCCATCCTGCCTGGTTCTAGGGTTATAAAACAGAGGAGCTATCCTGTTTTGGTTGTTAAAAATAGGGATATGTTTGCAAGAAAACTCATATTTTGGGTTAAAATGTTGCCTAGTACTTATTTTAACCAACCTACTTGATTCCTTTTCCTTTTTTAAATATTGGGGAGCAGTATCTAACTGCTTGTACATCAACTTAGGACTTGATATATAAAAGACAAACCTATTACAATTCAATTCAGAGATGTTCATTAGGGCTGTGTGAAGCTTCAGGTGCTGATTCAACCTAGAGAAGTTTCGGCCAGATTCGGTGGCCGAATCTCCAATTCTGAATCAAGTAAAGGGACCAATAAAGAAGTCTGAATTGATTCGAAGCTCTCTGAATCTTCAGAAAAGATTCAGAGAGCTTTGATGATTCAGGCAGTCTCTGCCCGGTACAGCAGGGAGCTGGAGCCAGACTCCATGCCGGTAAGTAGGGGGCGGGGAAGTGGGTCTGGAGGAGGGGGAGAGGGACCATGGAGGGACCCCTACCAGGCTCCATCCCTTGTCTGCTCCCTGCAAGTGCCCTCTGACCCCCACCTGCTCCCTGAGTCCTCCCCATTGCTGCCCCTCCTGTCCCAGCTTCTGGTGCTTTAAAAAAAAGCCCTGACTTACCGGGTGCTTCCAGTAAGGCGGGTGATCCCTGCTGCCTCCCACTGCTCCATGCTGCATGGGGGGCTCAGCCACAAGCCCCCTGACCCCTCCCCACTGTTACAGCGCCCCCTCCCTGCCATGGCTACCTCAGCTCTGGCCCTTTAAGAAAAAAAAACCCAACCCCCCCCGGACTCGTTGGCTCCTGCAGCAGCCTCAGGGCTTTGTGGGGGCTCATGGAAGAGCCCCCCATGTGGCGTGGGGCAGTTGGGGGTGTGAGGATTGCCCCCCCCAAGCAGGAACTGGTGAGTCTGGGCAGGGATTTCTTAAAAGGCTGGAGCAGCAGTGGGTCGGGCAGCCATGGAGAGGCTGAGACAGTGGGGCAGGTGACAGGGGGCTCATGCAGAGCCCCTGATGCATCATGGAGCAGTGGGAGGCAGTGGGGATTCTACCCCCCTCCCCCTTCCCCCCTGCCCAGCAGCATCTGGTGAGTCAGGGCCTTTTTTTTCGAAGTGCCAAGATCTGGGGAGGGCAGGGCAGTCATTGCCCGGGCTGGGAGAGCGGGCATGGGATGGGCCTGTGTGATTCAGAGATTCAGCAGCAACCGGATCTCTGAATCAGATTCGGCTGAATTTGTTCCAGAAAACTGTAATTCAAATCACCGAATCAAATCACTGTCCCCCGAATCACTGAAATCTGAAGCGAATATTAGCCGCTTTGCACAGGTCTAACATTCATAATACGATTAGAATGAGAAAAACTTTTGAGTTATGATTCAGAAGGATCTCTCTATATAAAGATCATTTAGACAGATATATATAGATCACACACATTTATATGAAATATTTATATTACCTTATTGTATACCATAATAGGTATTTATAATATACAAGTATAAATATATAAGTGGAAGAGGAATATAAATAAAAATGTATAACCCTCATTAACAGGATGCTCAGATATGCTAATATTTCTGTTTATTAATGAAGCAATTTGCATATTCAAAAGTAGACATTTATTGAGCCTATGTGCTAAACTTTGGCAAATTAAATTAGGACTGTGAAAGTGTAAGCCTCTTCTGGCTACAGGCTATATACTGTTGCTCAAAGACTGCTTTTATGAGCTCCCTGTGAAGGATCTTGTCTTGGAAAACTCCAAAGCTTTCTAAAAGCTGATACTATGTTTGGACTAACACAAACTTTTGGTTCTTTTTTTTTAAAGGAATAGCTGTAACTTTATGGGACAAACATTAAAATAACCCTTATCCACTAGATAATTAATTTAAGATTGAATACTGCCATCAGTAAGGAAGGCATTGATCCAGTTTTCAAACTTATGCTATACTCAAATCACTTCTCCCACAGATGAAGCACATAGAATACTATGGAGATAAAGAAATACAACTGTAGCTTCTCAGTAGAAACACATTGTAGGTTAAACTTAAAAAAAAAATTAAGCTAGGTAGAAAATCCTGATGGAACTTGTTGCTAGAATTTGCCTATTTATCAAAATCAAAAACATTTTGTACTATATTTACCTGACTTTTTCTGACACGAGAAAAGACTGGGAATATAGAAATGAAGGAAGTTAATTTGTATCTTAATTGTGACAAATATCAACTGAAAAGGAACAGATTTTTTTTTTCTGTACCAGCTTACAGTTACTTAGATTCATTTGAAAACCTCTCCCTTATCATTGACTATGAGTAGAGTATAAATATAACCACTATTGAATTCTGTAGGATTCACTGGAAGGTCACGTTTCACACAGTAAACTTAAAACCTTTTACTCACCCTGAAGAATTCAGAGATATATACGACAGGCACACTGAAGTGTTCAAGCTAAGAGAGGGAGGGAAATTTTCCTTTGGGGCTAGGGACAGAGATTACACATAAACTGGTTTAAGTGATCAGAAACTGGTTTAAACCTGTAACAGAACAGATGTTCAGTGCACATAAACCAGTTTGAAAATGGCTGAAACTGGTTTGAGGTAAACCTGGTTGAATGTAGTATCAGACTTAACTGATTTGGATCAAACCAGTTTATGCAGTGTCTATTCCAGACCCTTTGCTGGACACCCCCAGACACCCCCAGCATCCTGGCATGCTCTCTAGGCTCGGTGGGGCTCTCTGTTTCACAGCAGAGCTGGCCCCTCCTCTCTCTTCCCTGGCTGCAGCTCCAGCACAGACTGCAGGCTGCTCCCCCGCCACCACCACCACCACCGCCACCGCCACCACCACTCTGTACTAAACAAGAATTCCCCCCTTCCAACTGCCTTGCTGAGAAGGTGTCTGTGTATTAGCTAGCAGACCACATGCTGGCTATGGTATGTGCTGAATCAACAGGAAGAATCAACAGGTAGCTGGAAATGTTCTTCTGTTGTTTTCGTAATGGGGTGATAAACACTGAGTTAGGGGAGACAAACACTGTTATCAATTCCCTGCTGGGCTAATCAAAGCATCCTGTCAAGGTCTGGCCATGCCCCCCTTCAGCTCAGTGCTGTGCAAGGGACCAGAAGGCTGCTCTAGAGCCCCCCCCCCAGCTTCTGGCCTGAGCCACTGCAGGCATGTGCCTGCATGTCTGGGTTGTCTGTGCAGTTATAACCCAGTTCAACCTAGCCAGGTTAAACTAACCTGTAAAGATTGAATCAATTCAAGCTCAGGCTTTTTGAATGTCTGTCCCTAGCCGTAGCGGGAAATCTTGAAAAAATGAAAAACACTGAACAGCAAGAGGACAAGTTTGTCTTTAGCTCCCTGTCTTTCACATAGGTTTTGGAGGTGACATATGTCTGTGTTTAAAACTCTTTATTCCCTTACTCCCAAATGTAAAAAAGCAGCCTGACTTGGCTGTCTGGCAGATCCACCAAAAAGCTGACAGCACAGTGCATTATTTACTTAAAATCTGTAAATCATTGCCCTACTCTGTAAGTCAGAGAATTATTGAGACCAAGGGAAAAAGGGAAAATAGTACAAAACTGAATTATAGTCCTCCATACACCCTTTTTATCATCAGATCTACAAGCAACAAAACATTAAGACAAATGAGGATCAGTCCCATGGGACACCAGCAAAATAAGGAATGATACTTGGCTTCCCCTGTAAGCACAAATAGTGCTCTTGATATTTCTCTCCAGAACCCTAACAAACATAAGAAGAAAAAAAACATGCTACACTAACGCTATACTATTGCTCAAGTCACAGGACCATAGGTTTAAGGTCACCACTTTCAAACATACCAGTACCAGTTATCCAAAGATCTTGAAGTATATTACAAACATAAACTAATTAAACACCCTTCCAAAATCCATATTTTTCCTAACACAGGGAGTTTTCCCAAGATTACACATTATATAAATAGCTGAACTGGGAGCAGACTAGTTCCTCTATACTAAGCAAGTCCTCCCTGAGCTTAAATCACTTCTTGCAGACACTATTTTTATTAGCACTTCAAAACTGAAGTGCAGGGATTAACATGTGCAGCTAATTACTACATGAAGATTTTTCAGCAAAGTTTTATGAAAAATTAAAGGATGGCCTTGTGCATTGGAAGCCTAGAGATGGGGGTTCCATTTCTATTGCTACTCTGTGTTTCATTTGTGTTTCCAGGCAAGTCAGTCATCCCATTTCACCTTCCAAATAATGACGTTATTAACAGTCCCTTAAGTCACAGAGCTTATATGTGGATAAGAATCAGTTCCCAGATTCATATTATTTGAGAAGCAGTAAACTAGTTCATCACTGAAGTATACCTTGCATACAAAAAAAACAGGAATCAACTGCCCCTAGGTTTATCTCCCACCTCATCTTACCACTGAAATGCTGCCTAAAGAATAAGTTTCCTTTTAAGCAAAAATACCCCAGATATGAAGCGAGTATGTGTGCGGGTAGGAGCAGGTGTAGTTGACCTACACATCACTGTACAGCGACATTGCTATAGCACCATGGAAGTACTAAAGCACAGTGCAGTACACATGGTTACTGCGCCATGTGCATGGCACAGGGTTAGAATTTGGCACTACATCACTGTAGCAACACGCTATACTGGGAGAGTGTGCCTCTATACAAATATAGCTGCCAATTGTGTGTAGACCCATGGGATCGCTGTGTCACTGTAGCATGTAATATGGCAATGTAGTGTGTCACTGTAGGGCAACATGTAGACGTGCCCTCAGACTGGCTGATATCTTCTGTTTCTTGAAGAGGAGCCAGTCTAATACACAGCTTGATATCCTGAATTACTATTTCAATAACTACTGTTGCAGTGCTGATTTCTATCAGAAGGACAGTGGCATTAAGTAGAGAAGAGTGCTTAGCTAGACCTGTCTGACACCAGGCAGAAGATAGGGTACCTTCACACCTTTTAGACTAACTAAATCTAGGATATGTATCAGTGAGGCTGAGCTCACTGAAGTTCATGCTACACATCTCTGACTTGGTCTAAGAAGTGCAAACCTACCCTGCCTTCTGCATTACTTTACGTGTCACTTCTGGGGGCTGTTCTGCAACAGTGATCCCTCCAGTAGCTCAAGATCTTCATTAAGTTAACTTCAACAGTTTACTATCAACAACTCCTACAACAGTAATATGACAGATTTAAGTAAGCGATATTGATAATAAAGCCCAGGTTCATTTATCAGTAGCCACCTTTCCTGCCTTATGTTTTTTCTCCACATGGCTTTACCTACTTATATGTAAGGCTTATACAATGGATATCTTCTTTTCCTTCTTTGGTAATCCCTTGCAGTCAAGGATGATTGTCTTCCATGATTGTCTTATTTGTAGGTCTGAAGATGGCTGATGAGGCCGACCCAGGATCGACAGACTCTACTGCAGCTCAGACATGTATTTCCTAGTGGGTGGCACTGGATTCTTGATTTGGTTTGTGACATGCTGTTTCTGATGCTTCCGCTTTTCCATCTCCCATTGTTATGAAATTTCAAAGTACTGAAATCCCTGCAGCAGTCTCTTCCTCCATTTGGGGTGGTCCTAGAAGATGATCTGCAAGCTGACATCAATGTTGCATTTTTTAAAGATGGCTTTGAGGACATCCAAAGCCAAATTAATACAAAGAATATATTTCTTTGGGAACATTTATTTTCAGTCATATCGGCAATTTTATTATGTCATTTAATTTGTCATTTATTACAACACATGCACATGTACAGATACTCTCAATGTCCTTTTAATTTCCAGCATCTTCTGTGGTAACAGCATGTTCTATCTCCCTAGTGCTCAGATGGTAATGTTATCTTGTATTTATAAAAAATATTTGTCCCATGTGCCACATCAGTCATTAGCAAGAACAGATCCAAATTTCTTGTGTTTACACCCAGGTCGTGTAGCCAGTAAGTGGTACTGAGGTGAAGAATGCTGCTAAAAAGGCAGCAGGGTAGCAGCCTTCTCACTCCAGTCCTGTCCCAGCTGTGCATAGGTACTGTTCTGCGCTAATTTCGGGTGGATAATACTAGTACTCTATCTCCTCTTATCCCACATCTTACACCCTACACTTCAAATCCTGTTTTACAAGGTACTCAAGGTATTTGGGTGAGGCAAGTAAGTGCGTCTTTCTTTCATGCCCTAGAACAGGTGGGGCCAACCTGTGTCATGTGTCACAAGTGGCAGGGGCAGCCTCTGTGTGGCATGTGGCAATTCAGGGAGAGGGCAGGCCACACAGTGGCAAGTAGGGCAAGAAGCAGAAAGCAAAGCAGGAGATCAGGCAGGAAGCATAGAGTAGCAAGCAGAAAGCAGGGGGAAAGGATTGGAGTGGACAGGGAAGGGACACAGCTTATTTGTGGCGCACCTGCCAGAGGTTGCCCCCCTCCCACCCTCCAGTCCTAGAAACACTATTCCCTGTCCTAAAATAGCTGCCATCAGTTACAATACAGCTCATTTGACAGGCAGAAGAGCAATTAGAGCCAAGACAAAAAGCTGTGCCAATGGATTTGCCGGGACAGAAACAAATGGTCAGTGACCTACTATAACCCAGATGAGCCTCAGTAGTAACTTGATGGATGAGTAGTAACTTGATCCCCACAGTGGGTAGCTTTATATATTGAGACAGCTGTACTTCCAAGCCAGTCAGGCTTTCTGTAGCTTTATTCCAGACAACTAGGGCACACCCCAACAAGCAGGAATATGCATTTCCCTGGGGACAACTAGCAGTGGCATATATTTATGCTGATGCTAGTTGGCTCCAGGCATGTTGCTGCATGCATGCTCTGGCACTCAGAAAATCAAACTGGGTAGGGTAGGGTAGGGTAGGGCATCTGGGGTCCTGGGGGTTTTTTAGATACTGAGATTTCCTGGTATCTAATTTTGCTGCCACGCTGCAAATATGCAGTGGAATAAGGGGAATCATGAACACTGCTTATGTTTCATGGCACCTCAAAAGGCTATGAGGTGCTGCAAACCACACGTTCCCGCTTGTGGGTACACAGCCCTAGAGTAACTTCACTTTTACCTGAATTTCAACAAGAAACACAGTGCAAAATAATGCACCTTTGCATGCCAAAAATAGAGGTGGGAAGGACAAACGCGGTACAGTACTATTGATATATGTTGGTAGTACAATTAAAAACAATTAAAAAGTACAAAACAATTTTGGTATATGATTACAGAGATCCCAGTTAAAAATATAGGGAAAAATCAGGTTGTTTGTGCAGAGTGCCAAGACTTAGACAAAAGGGAGAAAGAGAAAATTGACTACTGCTTCCTGAATATGTTTCCTTCTTTTTCTATAACCCATGTAAACTAAGTACTGATTGCAATGGCAGTACTTTAAGAAAGCTACCTTTCAAAATGTTAAATAAGCCTGGAGAAATACATGCACAGCATACTGCTGTAGCATTAGACTGATGGCCCCGACTACAAGCCAGCCTTCTGAACAGCCTGCATTTTAAAGGAATTCAGGTCTTAGCTTGGAACTGGGCTCTCTACAAACGGGGCTACTCAAACTGCATGAATTCCTGAAGCTAAGAAAATTCTCATCTGCATGTTATCCTTCAGGATGAATCTCTTCCTTTCTACTGTGTTCATGAAAAAAGAGAAAATTCAACAGGGAGGCTGAGTTTGCAGGGGTTGGCAGTGTAGCTCCACCAGAGACTCCAACCCCTTTCAGCCACAAACAACTCCAAACTTTTCCACACCCACTACTATATGCACATAATTGTTACCCTTGCTTCTGGAAGAGATGCTCAGTGGACTACACCTGTCAAGCTCACACAGGAGAAATTCCAATGATAAGCCCACAGTAAAAACCGAGACAGACAGACAGACTTTAGTATACATAGTCATTTTAGCAGGCTCTGTGGAGAGCTAGCCTGTATTAGCTTCTGTCCCACACTAATCCTGAAACATTTCAGAGTATCACGATGTACAAGTCTTCAACACTATCACCACAGCAGGATCAGGGAAATATGCTTGTTCTTGTTGACAGCTGTCAGCTCTATTGAACTATAGGGCAAAGATTCCTGCTGATTTGGGAACAGTAGTGTAGAACACTGATTTTTACAGGTGTTCAAATCTTGTGTGTCAATGGATCTGGCACCAAACTATTCAGACAAGGAAAATAAACCCTATTTATAGTTGTGAGAAATAGAAAGATTTGTGGCCTCAAGGTTTCAGAGCCCCAATTTGATGGCAGATTTGAAACGACAGCTGGTAACCCACAAAGAAAAATAACAAGTTGTTATCCCCACTGACAGTACTGGGTGAGCTATACTGCTTACTGTAGAGCTTTTAAAATATTTAAATGGTAATTACACCTTATTAATGGCTTACGTGGCTGAATAAACTACAAAAATCAAGTATAAAAGGAAAAATACCATTGTTACATTAATATTTTGATATCCCGTGTATTTCTTCAGTTGTATGACCAAGCAATCAAGTTCAGGATAACAGCCTTCTTCCGGGGTTTTGAGCTGGGTTTCTTCCTCCCACTTTTCTTGTCCTCAACTTGTCCATGTAATTTTCCCTTTTGCTCTTTTTTGGTTTTGGAAACTTAGTCTAGCTGTTAGCATAATGTTCCCACACACAGATGACCTTTTATATAATTAAAATGCTAGCTGTTCACTTAAACTGTTATTCAACCCAGTGTTCAAAGTAACAAGACAGTGGATCAAAACTAAGAAAGAGATGATCTCTACATGCTACATGGTTTTTAACTTGTTTTTCTCTTTTCTTACAGGCTCTGTTGGAGGATTAAGATGTGAGCTTCATTGCTTAGAAATTTTAAGGGTCATGTCATCACTCATTTTTTTCTATTTTGATCACTTAAACCATCTTTAATTTTTTCCCTAATGGATACAATATTTGACATGTAACAATCACAGTGTCCATAACATTCTTCTGTGCCTGTGGGTGAATGACTGATACCTGTTTAAATGGCAGTTAAAAAGCCCTTGGAGTAATGCTGTCTAGTCAAAAAGACATACAACCTCAATTGCACAAGATTAAAAAAAAAATCAAGATAATATCTGCTCCTCCTGTTAAGTTTCTCAGTTTGAAATTGAGAATGCATATTTCAAGCAGTTTGGTAGAATAGTGGTAGAAACATTAGAAATACTTCAGCTGGCCTTTAAATTAAGGAACTTCTAACTGGTGGTCAGATAAAATGTAAGAATTGCAGTGTGGGGAGCAAAAAAAAAAAAAGCCCCTGCAAAAAGCATTGTGGTACATGCCACAGGAGAGTGTGCTGGCAGACACAGAGGCTCAGTCCTCCAGGGAGATGGAGACTCTTCCTTGAGTTTTTTCCCTGTTCCTCCAGCATGCCAGGAGCTGGGAGGAGCAGGGAAACAGCTGTTTTCCCAAAGTGGTGCATTTTGCCCTGTACCAAACCCCATGTTCAGGGGTAAGTGCAGTAGCAAAAAGCAGTGGCACAAATTTGCACCACTGCTGTTTTTGCCATGGCAAACTCATGCTCCTGCTCAGTGGCTCAATGTCTAGTTGGCAGCTGGTATCAAGTGGAATGCCCCAGGGGTTAGTCCTTAGGCCAGCTTTATTCAATGTCTTCAAAAACAACCTGGGATGGAGTGCACCCCCAACAAGTTTGCAGATGACACCATGCTGGGTAGAGTAGTAGATATGCTGGAGGGTAGGGCAAAGATTCAGGGCTGGGGACTGACTGGCTAAGCAGCAGCTCTGCAGAAAAGGACCTGATAGTTACAGTAGACAATAAACATGAGCCAACAGTGTGGCCTTGTTGCCAAGAGGACTAACAGCATACTGAGCTACATTAGTAGGAGTGTTGCCAGCAGACTGAGGGAAGTAATTCTTCCCTCTCTGGCACTGGTGAAACCACATCTGGGGTGCTGTGTCCAGTTTTGGGCCCCCCACTACAGAAAGAAAAAATGTGGACAAATTGAAGAGAGTCCAGCAGACTGTCCAGGGCAACAAAATGGTTAGGGGCTGGGGCGCATGACTTCTATGAAGAGGCTGAGGAAACCAAGCTTTAGTCAGGAGAAGAGAAGACTGAGAGGGTTTTAATAACAGCCTTCAAATACCTGAAGGGTGGTTACAAAAAGGATGGAGTTAAACTGTTCTCAGTGGTGGCAGATGACAAAAAATTTACCTGAGACGTTGTGGAACCTTGCAGGTTTTTAAGACCTGGCTAGAAAAAGCCTTGGCTGGGATGATTTAGTTGGATGGTCCTGCTTGAGCAGGGGATTAGACTTGATGGCCTCCTGAGGTCCCTTCCAACCTTAAATTTTCTATGGTTATGTGCAGGGACTAGAGGTGCACCAATACATTGGTCCAATATTGGATCGGTACTGTTATAAAGAAAACGGGCTGTATCAGATGTTGGCCTGATGGGGCCAATAATTTGGCTGATAAATGCCTGTGCTGCGCCCAGCTGCAACACAGCACTTGGGCAGTGAGGAGCACAGCCAGCAGCATGGACAGCTGCCTCCAGCTGGTAAGTTCAGTGTGGTGGAAGGGGAGGGGAGAGGGAAGGAACATGGGGCTACAGATCAACATCTTGCATGGTGATGGAGGGGGCGGGGGCAGGTGCTGCCCAGGCAGGGGCGGGGGGCAGATCCATGGCTTGTGAGGAGGATGGGGCTCCTGCCACTGCTTACACACCAGGTGGGCATGTGGGGGCGGGGGGAATGTGTCCCAGAATCTGCATGGGGTGGGGAGGCTGCAGCCAGAGCTGCATGGAGCTCTTCTTGGCAGAGGCTGGGCTTGGAGCAGGCACTGACAGTGCTGGAAGGATGCTGTATCCACCCCAAATTTTGCTGTGGATTCACTCCCAGCACTGCCACCACCAGTCACCCAGTGCATGGGTGGAGGCAGGGTGTTCAGCTGTGGCTGCGCCAGGTGGCTGGCGGCAGCGGTACTGGGAGTGGAGCTGCAGTGAAATTTGGGTTGGATGCAGCATCCTCCTAGCACCACCAGGCCTGCTCTGAGCCCAGGCCCCACTGAAAAGATACCCACACATCCCCAGCTGCAGCCCACCCCACCCCATGCAGATTCAGGGGGCACACGCCCCCCCCGTGCCCTCCCAGGGTGCAAGCAGTGGTGGAAGCTGCCTCCCCCTGCATAAGCTGTGGCTCTGCTCCCCCCCTGCCCTGCCTGGGAAGCAACTGCTCCTGTCCCTGCCCCCTCCCTCACCATGGAGGGTGTTGATCTGCCTCCCCAATGACCCTTCCTTCACCCCTCCCCTTCTACCACACCAGACTCACCAGCTGAAGGCAGCTGTATCAGAAATTGGATTGGTATCAGCCCCCCACCAGAGCTCCCCAAGTAATAACAAGTTTGAATGGTCACAAATTTCTCCAGGACCATTTCAGGCTGGACATAAGAGAGAACTTCTTTACTGTCTGAGCCCCAAGGTTTGAAATAGCCTGCTGCCGGAGGTGATTCAAGCACCAACTTTGAACGCCTTCAAGAGAAATTTGGATGTTTATCTTGCTGGGATCCTATGACCCCTGCTGACTTCCTGCCCCTGGGGCAGGGGGCTGGACTTGATGATCTTCTGGGGTCCTTCCAGCCCTAATGTCTATGAAATCTATGAAATATGCCTCCTTAAATATTGGCTATTGGTATCAGCCCCCAAAATCTCTATCAGTGCACTCTCAATTGGGACCATTGTAATTCAGGCTCTGGCAGGGGAAAAAGCTGGCTCCTTGAAGGTTCACCAGAACCAATTTTAGGTTTTTTTCAGGGCGGCTCTCCCACATCTCTAATTGGCTGAGGGAGCCCGCCATGGCTCCAATTACCATTTAACAGCAACACGCTGGCTGTTTTTCAGCTGTTTTAAGAAAGTAAAGCTCACCTTTTCAGCTTGCACTGTGGAAAATGCTGAAATCATAGAATTACAGAAATTTAAGGCTGGAAAGAACCTCATCTAGGAAGTCATCTAGTCCAGGGGTTCCCAACCCCAGGCCACGGTGGGTCAGCTGCTGGTCTGCAGCATGGATGGCTGCCAGATTGGAAGTGGCCATGGCCCAGCAAACCATCCCCCTTGCCCCGAGCTGGGTGGGGAGGCCACAGCTCATTCTGCAGAGGCTGTGGCAGCACAGAGTTTGGCCCACCTTCCCACCCAGGGGGTGGGGGTAACCTTACCTGTCTTTCAGCCAAACCCCTGCTAAAAGAAGGGCCAGTCCCAACTATATCATCCCAGCCAAGACTTTGCTTAGCTGATAGATGTGGGGTGAGGGGTTTCCCTCAGCCCAGCACAGGGTCTCCTGATCACTGCTTTGCTACTGTGCAGGAGAGGAGGGGAATTTCCCTTTTCCCTTCTCTGCATGGAGCGGGGCTTGGGGGAGAATACCAGGTACTTGCCCCCACAGCCAGGCATGAGGTGTAAGGTGCTCCCACCACAAGGGCTTCTCTCCCACCTGGCATGGATTTCCCAAGCCCTGCTTCACCCCACTGCCCAAAGAAGGGAAGGTAGAAATTCTTTTCCATTCTCACATGGCAGCAAAACAAAAAGGGACTCAGAAGAGCTGTGCCAAGCAGGTGGAAGCACAATTCTTGAAAACTCCAATTGTGACAGTTCTGTGTTTCCTATTATCATACAACACCCTATGAAATCCACATTGGAACACATTATGAATTAACCTAATGCTAACAGTGTCCATATAAAGACATTACCTCAAATAGCTTGAACTTAACATGCACAGTTAAATCAAGTAGAAGAAAATTTGCTCTTAATGACATTTTCCCTTCATTACTTTAATTATTTTAGCAAGAAAGAGGAAGCCCAACAAGAACATTGAAATGGTCCAGCAGGATATTCTTGGGTAAACTGACTGCCAGTTCTTCAGGGGATTAAAATGTAATGTGAGAAGAGTCCTTGCATGGTAGATGAGATGCTAGATAACTGGTTGAAGAACTGCAGCAGATGAGGTCGCATCACTCTGTCCTATCTTGCAACTCCACAGATTCCCAGAATATGACCCTGCAAATGAGATGTGGCATCTCAGTCAAGCTTTCCTGTAGAGCCTGCTCCCTGAAACGGAAGACAAATATTAATATGATTCCATAGATTAGATTTAATAGATTTCATAGGCATTAGGGCTGGAAGGGACCTCAGAAGATCATCGAGTCCAGCCCCCTGCCCCAGGGGCAGGAAGTCAGCTGGGGTCATAGGATCCCAGCAAGATAAGCATCCAAATTTCTCTTGAAGGAGTTCACTGTAGGTGCTTGAACCACCTCTGGTGGCAGGCTATTCCAGACCTTGGGGGCTCGGACAGTGAAGAAATTCTTCCTTATGTCCAGCCTGAAACAGTCTTGCTGGAGTTTATAACCATTCGACCTCGTCATCCCTTGGGGCGCTCTGGTGAACAATCCTTCCCTCAGATCCTGGTGAACACACCTGATAAACTTATAGGTGGCCATCAGATCACCCCGAGCCTACGCTTTTCCAGGCTAAAGAGTCCCATAGCTCTCAGCCTGTCGTCGTAAGGTCTGTTTTTCTGACCTCTGATCATGCGTGTGGCTCTTCTCTGGACTCTCTCAAGCTTCTCCACATCCTTTTTGAATTGTGAGCCCAAAACTGGATGCATTACTCCAGCTGTGGCCTCACTAAGGCCGAATACAATGGGAGAATGAAGTCCTGGGATTTGCTTGAGAAGCATCTATGGATGCAAGCCAGCATTTTGCTCGCTTTACTAGCCACAGCATCACATTGAAGGCTCATGTTCATCTTGTAGTCAATCATGACCCCCAATTCCCTTTTATCTGTAGTCCTAGCCAGCGTAGCACTGCTGAGCCTATAAGCATGCTGCAGGTTTTTCCTCCCAAGGTGGAGAACCTTGCATTTTTTGGTGCTAAATATCATCAGGTTCTCGTCCACCCATTTGCTGAGCCTGTCAAAGTCAGCATGGATCGCCCTGCTGTCCTCAGGTGTGGATGCTTTACCCCAGAGTTTGGTATCCTCGGCAGACTTGGCCAGTCCACTTCTGACTCCAATGTCCACATCATTAATGAAGATATTGGACAATATAGGTCCAAGGACAGAGCAACTAATTCCGTATTTCTTTTGCACCCAGAATTCCACTCAAATCAAAAAAAGCCAATGGTAATTTTGGCCACTTGCACCAATTAGATCCATGCTTTGTAAGCTTATTTTTGTAAATAAACAGCTACTTACTCTAACTATTCCACTCTAGCATGTAAGTTAATGCTTCCAAATTTGATCTATTAGCTATTATTAAAAGGTGCTAATAGAAAACAACTGCTAAAATTAAGATCAACAGCATAATAAACAAGACACATTAAAAGGGACACCCTAACTCTGAAATACTAGCTATTGGCCACTGCTGGCGGCAGTTTATTAAACAATACAAAACAGTAGCATCATCCTGTATTTTAGAATTTCTTTAAAAAAACTTTTACTTTGAAGCTCTGTCTATTCACGCATTCAGCTACTGTCATACTGAAATCTGGACTTTTTTTTATAGATACTGATGAGATCTTTTAAGAGTAGGGCAAGTTGTCTACTTTCATCCCCTGCAAATATTGAGTGTTTTATGAATGAGCACAGTTAACCTTCAAGTCTAGTCATAAGAGCTCAAGCTTTCACTGCTAAGAAATGGTCCTATTGTTTAAGGATCTCACTTGGAGAGATGATTTTTTTCTAAGTTAGCCTTACAGTTCCTTTGTTCAGTGACATGCCATTTATCCTAATTATATCAAGGCTTCTTGTATCTTTCCACCCTCACCATAGTACTTACTTTCTTTAAAATGCACAAAAAAGATCAAATGGATATTTTGAGGTCCTTTTGCTTCTTTCCCCTGAAAAAATATTCTGTACTAATTAATTCCTTCTTTAGTTCTCAAGCTTTCCTTCATCCTTAAACACATTTGATCAAACCCCTGAGTTAAATCTTTTTCCCTTCTGAGTACTGACAGTTCTCCAAATGGTTTTCTGGGCTTGGACTAGAGAGCTCCTTTCCTCTCTAAGGCATTTTATTGTATCCCTTTCTCCTCCAAGTGCCCCTCTCCCTCTTCTAACATTTTGACAATAATTCAAGTAGTCATAAATCCTTGCCTCCTTCCCAGTCTGGGGAAAGTCCAGAATACACAACGTTTGAACACATCAACAAATAATGCACTTTTAGACAGAAAGAGAACTCAGATGGGATTTTGAGAGAAGGACTTCTCTGTTGGGTGTCAACCTTTGACTAGGTAGTAGAGGGATTGTTTACTTTAAATCTCAAATGTTGGCATTTGAACGGCTAATCTCTGAATGTTGGCATGTGGAACAAACTGGCATTACAGCTGATCATTCTTATGTGTTTAATGCATTAAACTAGTGTATTCTGTATATCTATTAGTAATAGATATTTCTTTATTTTAAAATAAAATTTTAGCGATATTAAAGTGTACATGCCATTTAAGTGACATAAACCATCAATCCACAGATCCAGTCCATGTTATGGAATGAAGAACACCCACGTTCTTTTAGAAGTTTACAGGCAAATTCAACTGCAAGTTTTAAAACACTAGAAGCAAATACAAAATTTCCTAATTTTTCATTTACAGGCCATTCATTGACTTGACAGGGATTGAATTCAGTTTCTTAACCAATATTATGAAGAGGCCAAACTATTTCTCCACAAAATGGTTAAAAATATTAAAAAAGGAAAAAGACTCATGGCTTGAAATCTTAGGAGTCAAATTTAAATACAGAATGTAGTTTAGTGTTGGAGACAGAAAGTTTAATACTGAAATAAAAGTAAGCCACATGATAGTAAGGTGGTTAGCAATGTAATTTTCCACAGGTGTTATCATAGTTCAGTTACTATAAGGAAACTTCCAGAGACTGGCTGAATCCTTTTAAAAATCTTGATTATTTTCTTCTGCTAAGAAAATAATTGGTGATGCTTATGTTGTCAATTGACAATGAATTGTTAGAATCTGCAATATAGTTCCTAAGCAGTGTTCTGTTTTGTTTTCTATTCTTGGTTGGATGCCCCCTTTAACCTTATCAAAGCAGTTAAATTTCTTCAACCTATCAAGCTGAGCCATGTCAGCATCTTAAAGATAGCCATTGCTGACATGGCTGAACAAAGCTGAATTGATCTTACAACCCCCAGGACATTCCACACAACATGAATGCTCTGTACCACCACCACATGCTTGATTTAAAGTTCAGCCCCTTCTAGCTCATTGTCGGTAAGACAAAAATGTACTATGCCACTAATATTATTTGAAAATCTGTTGCCATAAATGCCGTTACAGTAACTTCCAATGCTATTGTGGATGGATGGAAGATAAAGTGCTATGGGGGTTCCTTTTTTTTTTTTTTTGATTAACTTCCCACTGGGATTTGTATGCTCGCTTGAGAATGCAGTGATGGAACCATATAAGAATTAAATGAGTACACTTTAGGTTGGTTCACAAGTCCTCTAGTGCAATAGAACAAGTGGGTGTCCCAGGGCTGGGTGAGTTATTGGCTCGCCCACTTTTCTCAGGGCTAACCGCCTGCCTGTCGCACCTGCCAATCCTCTGGTGGAACCAATTGAAAGTTGTTACTTAGGCAGGAGGCTGCCCATTTAATTACTGAGGGCAGATACATGGCTCTGAACCTTCCCTTATACTGTGTCCCATGCATCAAAGATGGCATCCATGGCCTAACCCCTGGCCGATAGCTTATTTGGCTTAACATTCAGCCTATAGTGTAGCCCACTCTGGGGTCTCCCTCCAGTGTCCCTACAGTGGGAGCCACACTCCTGTGCCTCACTTCAGGACTCTCACTCCTGTGCCCTCATGCTGGGGGTCACAATCCCTATGTCCTCATGTCAGGACAATCAAACCCTGTGCCCTCATACTGGGCTTGCAATCAAACCCCCTCGGTGCTCCCAGCCCCTCCCTTTGCCTCAGACTCCCTGCCTGGCTCTGGATCCTCTTGGTCCCTTCATGCTCCCACACTGGCGCCTCATCCCCTGCCCAACACTGGGCCTCAATCCTCTTGCCCCCATAGCCTCATAGCCACCTCCTTCTTGGGGCTCAGAATCCCACCCCACTGAAGCCTCACCCAGCTCCCTTTATGAACCTCAGATCTCACGGTGGACCTGAGCTCCATCTCAGGTGTTTTTATACAACCTTGACCCTGCCTCAGGCTCCACACTGTAAACCTTGCTTTGTCATTGGGGTGTGCCCCCCTAGCCTTTCCTCTCCACAGGGTAACCCACAAGACAGCAGGGGCTGAGGCTTTCTGGCACCCCATACTTGCCTTTCACTGGGCATGTGTGGCATTTCCTCAGGACTGCCCCACCACTGGCAGTCCCACCACACCATTCAGCCCCAGTAGGGTATAGTTTTAGGTCATACCCCAGGACCAGGAGCCTCTACCATCCCCATAACTCCTGCCCTGTAGCTCCAAGATATTACATGAACAGCAGCTCTAGCTAGGTGGTGTTCTTCTCCCAGCTGCTTGCAGCAAACTGCTGGCTCTGCTGCTCAGGGCCTGTTCTTACCAGGAACAACTGAGCCCTGTTCCCAATCAGGCAGTCTCCTACTGGTCACCTGCCTGACTGGGAGTGCAGCTACCTGCAGGTTGCTCTGTTGCTTGCCCACACCCCTTTGAGTAACAGAGCACAACTTGTGCTCTGTTACATGCGACCATGTCTCTAGTTATTCAACTTGGTGAGTAACATCTTGAAGATTATCAATTATGTATACAAGTAACTCAAATTTGCAGATGTACAAATCAAGCATTCTCAATTTCTTTTATATGGAGGATTCTATTTATGCAACATTCTGATTCTGGCTTATAATGCATTAAAAAAAAATGTCCTCAAGTGGGGAACATGGAATGGATATCAGGTTTTGCAAATCCATGCATGGATTCTCAGAACAGTGCTCAAATCACATGAGACCAGATAATCAAGAATTCAGAACTAGAAAAACAGGAACTGGTGGGTACCATGGCCTTTATTATTAAATGAATGTCTGTGTACATAGTGGATGTGTCTACCCATGCTATTAATCTGAAGTAGGCTTTCTGTGCAGTAAAAATACTGGTCAGTAAGCCTACCAGGAGAGCACATCTACACATGCTCCCTCTTGGGAACAGATTTGCTTCCACCCTTCTCTGCCCCCCTGCAGCTGCCAGAGGCTGGCAGGAAGCATGGGACCCTGTACACATTGGGAGGGGTCCTGATATGCTCAGAATGGGAGAGCTCTGAAGCAGCAGCTGTGCCCAGTGAGGCTTCCCCAAGCAGCCTGAGGCTGACCACAACCCGTCCTCTTCTGGATCAGGTCCTAGCCAGCCCCAGGCTGGGTGGGAAACTCTCCTGGTGCAGAGAGCTCCTGGCCCCGGATCCATTATTAGAGTGCGGGATGGGAGATTGCTTCTTGCCCCTAACAGCTGCCTGCTGCTGCGGTGGGCTCTGAGCTTGAAGCCAGGCTGGGATAATGTCCTTCTACCCCCAGCAGTTCTTGGCTCTGCAATTGGAACAGGGGCTGAGAGTTTGCACCCTGCCTGTGGGAGCTGGGGCAGGAGGACATTGTCCCAGCTGGGTTCCAGGCTCAGAGCCCACCCTGGCAGCAGGCAGCTTGTTTTGCCCCAGTTGCTGTCTACATGTTGATGGCTAGAAACTGATATTTAGGAATTGGCTTGTAGGTAAAGTACATATTACATTAGAACAATGCTTCAGAGCAACGGCAAGGGTTAATTGGGTTCAAAAAGTCTGTTTGTGACAAAGTTACCTTTGAGGCCCCTGTGTCTGGCACAGAGGCACAGACTGGGAAATTGAAGACATGTACCACACTGTTCCATAATGTGAGATAAGGGACTCTGCTGTGTTGGCTAGGTCACAGTGCTGAGCTGCAAAGCTCTTGGGATTTCTGGTTTTGGTGGATGGACCAAATTAGGAGACCAGTAAATGCCCAAATTAAGATGTGTGCATCTGATGGGCCTGTTGGAACAAAGGAATAGGCTGACAGAACAGAGTGGGGACAGAATAATGATAACTGCACAGTTAACTACAGCATGGTTATTTTGCTACCTGCATTTGCAGACGCTCCCCCCCCCCCCATTTTTTCCCCTACTGTAGCAGAGGGAGAGAAACAAATTCAAGGCAAACCTCCAATACTTAGATTCTATATCTGGAAAATTATAAAAAATGTATACATTTTCCATATATAAAATTCAAGTGTTGGGGTGCCATCTGATAATCAGGGTAATCTTCTATTCAAGTAAATATGGTGGTTAGCCATGTTAGTTGTAAGTCATGCAGAGAGGAGGATATATTTGCACCTTACAAATTACAGTGAGTCAGTAAAATTTCACACATGCACACTATTATATTACAAGCTTTTATAGGCTAGAATTTACTTGATCAGATGTGGTAAAAAGAAAAGGTGAAGAGGGAGCAGCCTACAAGGAAACAGAGATCTGAATCCAGAAACTGAAAAGTGAGGTGGGCAGAAATCCTGGAAGAAACAAATAATCAAATAACCCATAGGGACAAAGGAGTCATGAAAGCTAATCTAGGCAATGGGATAAGCATTCATAGTTCCCATTTAAACCATATTTAATGTAATTCAGTCTGTGGATGATTTCTTGTTTCAGGTTTTCATTACTTAATCTCTTGGACAGTTCCCCATTCCAATTGGGAACAGTCTTTTGCTTCAACCTAAAGGGCTTCTCTGAAAAAGTCCATTTGTGGCAACAGGGAGGTCAGATACATCAACCCAGAAGAGTCATGATAATCCTCTGGACCACCCCAAGATATTACTCAAACACACATGTATGCTTTGGTGCTGGGAGCATCCCATTACTTCATTTCCAAGGCTTGCACAATTGCAGAAAAGGACAAAGGACTTGTTCCCTGAACTCTGTGCTACTGCAATAGACATACTCAAAGGACCTTGTTACACCTTACACTGTAAGCTGCATAAATGTTAATTGGCTTACTGGAGCAGTCACACCCTAAGATTAAAAAATACATCTCTGGGGGTATGTCTACATGTACAATTAATGCACCTGAATTTTTTGTGAAAAAAATGAATGCTCATTAAGACACTTCTTGGTGCACATCTACACATGTCCCCCTGTCAGAAGCAGTTCAGTCTAGGGATGTGCCTGCCTCCCTGCCCTGTTCTGCCCCCCTGAAATAGTCAGAGGGACCTCTTCTTGGTGCCAGCCTGGGGGTGGCAGGGCATGAGGGTCAGCCATGTGGAACTCAGGACTGCAGTCTGGCGTGATGGTACTGGCTTGGCATAATGACCCATGACTGAGTATGGGGTTAAGCAGTGCCGGGACCAGGGTGGGGAAGGAAATACATGGGGAAGGAATGCTGGGACCGTGGGAGAGACATGAGGGTGAAACAGCACCAGGGACTGTACTTGTTGGTCTAGCAAATGGTACATTAGCCTAATTTACTGCGTGGTAAGTCTTGTGCTGCTTACCCCCATGCTGTCACGTGTAGATTAGTCTAATGTGCAGTAAAATGTTTTGTGTAGATGCACCCTAGCAGTCCTTCACTTGCACAGATATGACTTGCCATTAGAGACTTGGTGAGCAGGAGAATGATATAAAAAGGAGCCCGATACTTTTTTTCTCCTGAGCTGACTCATCCCATGCTGCTGCTGGCTGGCTGGGCACCATCTGAGCTCCAAAGGGTTGGATCCCTTTTTCTCTGGAGCTTACCCCCCCCACCCCCATTGCCACTGGCAGGAGCAGCAAACTGGTCTGGACGGCAACAGGACCATTGCTGCTGGGCACTCTGGGTTGTGGTGCTCACTCTGCCCAACATCCCCAGGAACTGAGGAGCCATGTCTGGTCCTGTTGCATCCCAGTGTGTTCACTTGCCCTGACTTTAGATAGGCGATTCCATTCTGGGATGCTGGAGGACTTCAACTTGGGCAGAACAGCTGCAGGGAGTGGCCACACCTTAGCAGAACAGGAGCAAAATTAAGAGGATGAGAGCAAATCCTGCCCTAGAGTGGTGTAACTTTAAGCCAAATAAGTGCCTTAAGCCACTTAAAGGTGCTAACATACAGCTATCCAGGGATTAAGAGCTCCCTGAGATGCCTAAAATTAACATGTAACAAGGCCTAAAGTTTTAGTGCTGTAAACATCAATAGAAATATCAGAGAAAAGCATGTTCTAGCCATGCCCCAAGTAAAATATCACTTGCGTAGATGTGTCCACTGTGTGACATCAAAGCCAGATATGGAAGAACCTGGGCCTGAGATGATAATCATAATGTCACAATCTTATTGTCAATAAAATGAGCACATGATTTGGTGCATCTTGTTCATCTTTCAAATCATGATACAATACATCAGTTAGTTTATCTGAACTTGATTTCTAAAATATTCTGAACTTCATGTATTTTAAGAGATATTAATACTTTGATTAAAATGCATTTTATTTTAGTTTATTGCTCAAGTTTGTGTTTAATGATACAGCCATCCCTGCATAGTTTGTTCAGATCCAAGAAACAGAATTTAAATCTTTAAGGGAGCATTCAAGAAGACGTTTCAACAGAACTGTATTAAACTTGGGTGGATGCAAACAGTTTTGAAAGTAATTTTATTCATACCACACAGATGGGATTATTCCAGATCCTGCTTGTGGAAAGTTTACATTAAATAAGAAGTACATTGAGGCAATAAGATTACATTCTGTTCCTCCTTTACTCATTCAGCCAGAGCAAGCAGCTAGTTAAAAGTGGTGATAGTTTGTAAAGTAATTTTATCTCCTTCTGAAAAGATAGTGATTTCCATAGTAGTTGTTTGTTGGGGAGTTTAGATTAGAGGCAATAATATAACATGCTCTATCCCTCTTTTGTTTGCTCAACCATAAGGCTGAGCTATAAAATAACCCACAATCTAAAATCACTGCCAAAATGGTTTGTGCCAAGCTTTTTCCTGTGACACAGGAGTTAATCAAAACCACTAGAAAGAATACAAAAGCCAAGCCAAGTAAAAAAAAGGCAACACGGTACTAAAAGAAAGGATATTTCATACATCAGGGACTGGGCAAACAAAATAAAATGCACAGCATTCACAAAAATGTACCATTCCTTCTGAAAACTACAGGCAACAAGATTTTGGATAAAATAGTTTATGCCTCAGGAAAGATTCAGGAATTCTCTTCCTTCTACAGTCTGAGGCATAACCAGGGGAATTGGCTTTGGTTGAAGCAGCAGCAAGGGTGCTACTAAAGGATTAACTCCTTGCACAGGGACTCCAAGGCTGCTACTGTGGTATCCCCTTCAAAATCAGAGCCTGAGACTGGTGCTCTGATCACCCACCCCTATTCAGGCTGCTGTCCACAACCCTCTCATAAAACTATAGGACAAACAGGAATGTACAGATTTGGAGGGGAAATCCTTGCAGACAGGAAGAAATAGAGCCTGGACATTGGATCTTGCTTAAAACATACCTCCTTAACCTGACTGATCCCTCTGAATATGAGTTATTTATTTCAGGCTGTGATAACTTCTATTTTGTGATTTTTGAGTGTGAGGATAGGATGTGGGTACATGGGAGACCCAAATACAGCACAGGTTCTTAAGGAGCCAGGATGTCACTGCATGAAAAGGAACAAGATAGACAGGCTTTGTGCGTTGCAAACAATGGGCTCCACTAGAAGGTATAAAATGATTTTGCAGGTACACTTGAAGTTAACTACCCTTCATTTAGCCAACTAGATGGGTATGGGATGAAGTAGCCATGTCTATTCATCTTTTCATACTAAAGCTACTGTATCAGGCTCCTCAAAGATGGTTTCATATACATTCACAATGAACCAATGGAATTCTTACCTGCTCTGGCCTTTTTAAAAAAAAGCCCAACATTTTTCTCATGTCTAATTACCATATTTATTTGAATACTGTATAAGACGAGCTCCCCCACTCAGCATGGGGAAAAAAGCAGGGGGTGGGAGGGGTGCAGGGGGGCAGAAGCAGGCAGAGCAGAGGGCAAGGAGGCCCACCAGCCACTGCTGTCCCTCCTGCAGCAATGTGTAGTGGGGGTAGGATTCAAGACAACCCTGCAATACTTAGGATTTATACCTGGAACATTACAACAAATTTATTAACTGTCCATATATAGATTCTAATTACTGGGGTGGGAGTGGGGGTGTCATCTTATTTTCAGGGTTATCTTACATACAAGTAAACATGGTATATGATTAACAGAAGGAACAATAGAGCCAGTCTCATCTGAGCCAAATAAGTTCTGTCACTGTGGTATCAGCTTGGATACCTTAGCACTACACTACTTTTCAATATCTGGGAGTATGTGAAACAACCGGGAGACAGCACATAGGCATTTTCAACTATCTAGTATATTAACTCATTAAGTATAGGGTTATGTATCTAGAGAAACAGCAACAAAAAGTTTGTGGTACCACTTTATTTGAACAAGTTAATAACTGGTTGTGCAGTACTTTAAGTACTTTATGCAGTTTTACTGTGTTATTTTGCTGCTTATGTTCTGAAAGTTTGATTATATTTTCTAGTGTGCTTCTATGGGTGAAGAGATCAAAGGAGGACAGTATATAGTAGCCTCTATGTCCTGAAGTGAAATTATGATTCAGTTATTAGCTCTGCTACTCAGTAGCATACATGGACTAATGCAGCATCTATCCACTTTGCCTTATCTATTGTGACAAGCCTCCAGGGCGCTGAACCACATGAAATTCATTTCACATCTCATTCACTGAGTGTTTGGGATTTGAAAATACCTTTCTGCTCTTCTAGGTTTCAATAATCTAGCCTGCACAAACTCATTGCCTTCAAGAAGTAAGAAAGTAAAACTCGATAGAGATTTTTTTAAAAATGTCCATGGATGCCACAGGAGATCTGGTAGGCTTCGTTTTTAGGTGCTACTGATACTTGTACTCATGACAAGGCAGACTTACAAGAGGATTATAGCATTTCAAAACAGTAGAAACAGGTTTATTTATATACAAGACAGCATGTCTCATAAAATGATATAAAAGCTTCTTTAGGCTTTAAACAGAACTGAAGTCCTGTCTCATATGTTCCCTAAAAGTCCATACTACCTTTACAGAATTGTTTATCCATTTGATGTTTTCAATGTCTACTTGAAAATTAGTTATGGATGTTTCTTTCTCAATATTAGTTCACATATCTGATGAACAAAGCCTAGTAGAGAGAGAAGAA
Source organism: Crocodylus siamensis (assembly GCF_052110815.1). Taxonomy (NCBI): domain Eukaryota; kingdom Metazoa; phylum Chordata; order Crocodylia; family Crocodylidae; genus Crocodylus; species Crocodylus siamensis. Next base: position 178,039,897 of record NC_143397.1, read on the forward strand.
AAGATTAGATAGTTTGAGATCCACATAAGAAAATGGAAGAGAGTTATGGCATCAAAATATGTCCTTCCTTAGTCCCCATGAAAAGCTGGTCAAGGACTTTAAAAGGAGCCCACATTCACAGAAAGACTTTAGCACTTAAGAGGAATCAAGGTAGATCTTAAGAGCTTATGGTCGAGTCCAGGTTTTGTGATCTTTAAAACATGCTGCACCATCCCAGCAGTTCTAGAAGTCTGTAAGTAAGAGCAAACAGCAGCAACACTCATCCCCTGGGCTCTGGAGCTATGTTCAAGGGGGGATCTGGGCAGATCCTGTACTGACCAGTTGGTGAGCTTATTGCACAAGAGCTCCAGTAGGAGCCATGCTGACCTGCCCATGAGCTTAGACAGCTCACTGGCACCCAGGATTTTGGAAAGGGCTATGTGGCCACATTCCTTTTGGTTGATCATTGTATGTACGCCAAGGTTAAAGGGAGTGGGCCGCACCCCTGTTCCTTCAACCTCAGATCTGCCGCTGTTCTCAGAAATGAGTAAAACATCCACTCAACAAGACTATTTAAGGAGCTTGATTGAAACCATTTGGACAACTAATATTTTGTTACTCCTAACCCAGCTGCACACATTCACTTTGTCATAAATAACACATGAATATGACTAACTTCAGCCTCCAAAATGTCACTTACTACACTGTCCTGGCATCCCTTCTAGTATTTTACCTTGGACACCCTATTCCTCCAGGTAAGGCTCTTCAGGTCAGTACAATGCACGTGGGGGGGAAATTACTGAAGCTACCAAATAGTGGTATGAGGCAGAATGGCAACAATTAAGTTATTTTCCTGAGCATTATATTTCATGTACAAATTTTACAACCTGGTAGAGCTAGGGAAAAGCAGAACATCTGTTTATTGGGAAATTGTAACATTTTCCAAAAATATTTGTTCCAAAAATCAGAAAGCATTGCTAAGCTTTTGAAACAGCCTCTGAAACTTAGTTTTAGATGCAGCTGAATTGATTTTTGAAATATTCTTAAAAATCCAAGTAGTTAAGGACTGTTATATGTATATTGATATAACATATATATTATATATTTATGTACATTATATTTCAAAAACTAGCTTAACTACCTAAAGTAAAACAGCACCATCACCATAACATACTAATTTCTTCTTAAAGATATATTTACTCTTATCACACACCTAAAATGTATCTATTTTGAATTTTTTTTTCAAACAGAAAAACATTTGATCTAATCTTTAAACTTGCTTGTATCAATATACTGATTTTTCTCATCCAGTTGATAAATGAGAAACCCTTAATATCAGGCTTTACTGGTATATGTCCAGATTTTTGTTGACCTCCCTGTGTATCATCTACAACCCCCAGAACCAACTATCCAGCTGAACACTAGCAATCTACTTTGCTTGATATTTATCAATTTTGCTATCAAACACTCATTGCTAGCAGACCTTCTGCTCATTCTTGGCTAGCTTTTCCAAAAACTCATGTATTACAACAATATGGCACTGATGGGTTCAAACAATAATAAAACCCTGGACACTTTTTTTTTAAGACCACTCTCTTTCGACAAGTGCCACTTTTTTGTGCATAAAATGGCATTGCCTGCTCAGTCCTTAAAATCTCTCTGTTCAGCCACACACATTTTATTCTCAGTTGCTTCCAAGTCTCTGGTAGGTCTGGAAAACATTCTTTATTTATTAGCCTGTTTGTGTCCTTAGATTATAATCTCTACCCTGCAGTGATTTTCTTTAGCATGTTCTACCACTTTTAAACAAGCACATAAGTAAGGTACTGCATGAGTCATAAATCAAAGCAACAGCAATGCTCCTGTATTCCTGAGCCTATGAACTAATTTCCTGAGCCTATTCCTGAGCCTATGAACTAGTATGGTACTGCATAAATCATAAATCATAGCAACAGCAATGCTCCCATATTCTTGAGACTATGAACTAATTTAAATTATTGGTTTCTCCTCTTAAAAACCCCTTCCCTTACAGTTCAACAATATCTATCTTAAAGAACAGTTACTGAAAAAGCATGTTTTTCTGGGGGAGAGAGGGGTTGTTTTGGGGTTTTTTTGTTGTTGTTTTTTTAAACACACAATATATTGTCCTGTAAAATGATATGGAAATTAAGTCAACTTGTTTAAATGGCAATAATGTGCAACTCTGTGACATAATCAGCAAAAAATCTAAGCAGCTGAGGAGATGAAAAGTTAAAAGACATCATCATAAATAGAGCAATGCTCATGTAACAAACATTATTATCAAATATTGAGCTGCATATTTCTTCACAATATGACAATCGAATCTTTTATATTTTGAAACTGCTGGATATATTTGTTATCTGCTTGCAACATTAAATATTCTGTATCAAATAGCACTTTTAAATAGTAAAAATATCTATTCATTTTTTTTCCCAGTGCTTAAACTAAGGCTTGCACATAATTGAATAGCAATGTGTATAGTAACGTAACTGGCCGATGTCACAAAGTGCACGCCATGGAGTGCTAACTTAGGCCCACTGCAGCCTTGTCTGGTCTGAGAGAATCCCCTGAAGCCAGCCCAGACTTGACTTCCAAGCCCAGGTTTCCCCCCTTGCTGTAGACACTGGCCTTAAGGTCTCTCACCTTCCCTTGTTCTCCACAGCCCGGACACAAGGAGTGAGCATTCAGTTCTGCTCCTAAGAGAGGGACATCACCTCTTGTTGAGAAACCCACTGCAACCCACTCTTCCAAATAGCACAGCAGACAATCCCTTCAGTAAAGCCATTTATTGAGGCAAAGGCTATTCAGATAGAGGTTCTCTGTCCTCTCCAAAGGTAAGCAGTCCCTTTTTTCCCCAATCCAGCCCACACAGCCATGAAAACCCACAAAGATGCTCAGCTTCTCCACTTCCAGTCTCTCCTGCTGCCAAAAGTTACTTCACCTCCAGCAGTCCCCAAACTCTTCTGACCAGAAGCTGCCAAGCTATTTTTTTCAAACCTGCTCTCCCAAGCCTGTTTAATATCATTTGGACACCTCCTGGGTGTCAGGAATCTCACCTTTGATGGTAAGTCAACAAAATCATTCAAGGCTGTTGATGCAAAAGGTCCATTTTGTCTCCTGAATAGTCAGACCCTGGCTATTAACCCTTCCTTCTCTTGCACAGGCTGGTGATACAATATCACATCAACCTAAGCACAGTTAACACAAAAGTACAACTCATAGTCCATTACATCCATAAAATGTATGCAGACTTTCATTTGAGGCAGATTAATTTGGTAATATATACATATATAACTAGTTATTTTTTGAGATTATTAGTGAGTGAATAGTAGGGCTGTGTGAGTCTTCAGATCGTGCTTCAGATCTGGAGCATCCAAAGCGGCACTTCTGGATCGAAGTGGGATCCCAGCAATGGTGTCTGGAGCAGGTCGGGGGCATCCAAAGCACTTTGGATCCATTTCAGATGCTTCGGACCCACTTCGGCCATTTTGAGACAATTCGAAGAGGGAGGGGGAGCGGGAGCAGGGGAAGGGATGGAGAGTGTGGAGGGAGGAGAAGCGGGGGTGGGGTGGGAGAAAACTGATGGTAGCCAGTGAGAAGGATTTCTCCCTGGCTACCTTTCCAATGGCAATGTCTGTGAGGTGGGACTACAAAAACCATAAAAACAGGGTCTGTAGCCCTCCTCTGCCTTTTGCAGCTCGTTCCCTGTCAGCGACTGTGTGAGAAAGGAACGCTGTGACTGAGACCTGCCTGCTCCTTTTTCATGTTATAAAGGAGTGGTTAGGATTCAGCTTAGCTTAGCTTAGTTTAGTTTAGCTAGCCTATTGAATTATTAATAGTATTACAATTCAATTTATTTCTTTGAATTATTTTTTTGGAAACTTGTTATGGAAACTTTGCAAAAAAAAGTTGTGTTTTCCCAGCCAGTGTTATCTATCACTGTGCAGGGAGGCACAGATTGCCTGCATGCACACACACATACGCACACGCACGCAATGCACAGAGACCCAGAATATAGAAAAAACATCACAGCGGAAGAAGAGAGACAGATATTTACAGAAGAACAAGACACAGATAATATATTGAGACACAGGAAGACACACAAATAATTTCATTCACAGCACAAGACAGACACAGATATTCACAGGAGAACAAGACAGACAGATATATAAAAGTATTCACGCACACACAGAGACCTTTTGCAGCACAGGAAAGATCAATATGAAGTGTGTTGGAAAGGCAGGTGCCAGGTCTTCTGGAAGGAGAGGGAGAGAGGGTATGGGGAGAGCTAGAGCTGCAAGCCCCCCGACTCCATCCCAAACACAAATGCATTCTATTCCCGAGCAGCCATGACATCGGTGCTGCCAGTGGAAACCAGGTGGTGGGAGCAGTGTCTGCACCTAACATCCCTGCACCTGCACCACCTCTGCTCAGTCCAGAAGTGGGCACCAGCAGTAGAATCACTGCCTCTTCCACCCCAATTTCAGCTCTCAGCATGAGCCTCCCACTGCCAGAGGAGGAGCTGGAGCTGGAACCAGGGATGCTGAGTGTGCTGGCTCAAGCAGTTCTGGGGACTGAGGGGGAATCAGATGTTGTGCTCCACACCCCTCAAGTTTCCCCTAGACCCAGGTCTTCTCTGGAAAGCAGCACCTCGGGGGAGGCTGAGGTTGTGCAGGCAAGTGGCTCAGCTGAGGCAACTCCTCCTGCTGTTCAGCCTCAGACTACTGAGAAGGGGGAAAAGGCAGGATTCTCACCCTCAACTCAGAAGTGGGGGAGTTGTGTAGTGTGGGAGCATTTTGCGGTGGCAGATGATCCCAGGTTTGCCATCTGCCAGCACTGCCAAAGGCACATGAACTGTGGCAAGGACGTGAGACACTTCTCCACTATGGCCATGCCACTGCATCTGAGGAGGCACCACCTCCTTGCCCTTCTTCCTGCTGCTCAGCCTGGCACCAGTGCAAGTGTGCCAAAAGGGAAGTTCCTCCTGCTCACTCCAAAGCCCCCTTACTCCCAACCCAGATCCAGGCCACCCTGGACCAGTGGGGGAAATGTGGACAGAAAGGGGGACATGTTCCCAAGGAGCGTGAGATCACCCAGAGCGTTGGGGAGATGTTTGCTCTGGATAGCCAGCCCTTCTCGCTAGTTGACCAGCCAGGGTTCAAGCAGTTCGTAGCACTTCTGGCCCCATTTTACAAAGTGCCTGAATGCATCACCTTTAGCAGGGCGGTGGTGCCCTTCCTGCATGAGACACGCAGGAAGTACTTGAGGGAGGACCTGCACAAGGCAGGGCTGCAGATAGCCTTGCACTTCACCTCCAACATCTGGAGCAGCCAGGGTGGCGATCATGCCTACCTCTTCCTCAGGGGGACTGGTGCACTCAGTCAGGCCGCCAGTGGGCTCTACTGCAAGCCAAGGTGCTGGATGAGTCCCACACGGCATGGGAGATCATGGGGGCCATAAACTGCATGGTGCAGGGGTGGCTCGTTGGGCGGGCTGAGCTCACCTGCAGGTTCATGGTCACCGACAAAGGGCCAATATGGTAAAGGCTGTCCATGATGCCAACTTTGTTGGCATCTGCTGTGTGGCACACAGGCTGCACCTAATCGTGAGGGATGCCTTGGAGGGGGACAGGGCTGCCAGTGACGGCACCACCACCAGTACTGCTACAATCCAGCTGATTTCAAAATGCAGGAAGGTGGCAGGCTAGTTCCACTGCAGCATCAAGGGGAACAAGATGCTGCAGGAGAAACAGGCAGAGCTGAGCATCCCACAGCACAGAATCATACAGGTTGTGGAGACTCAGTGGAACTCCATGTACCTGATGCTAAAGAGGTTGGTGGAGCAACAGAAGGCCATCCATGAGATGGCCTTGTTTGGGAGATAGGGATCAGCGCTCCCCTGAACAGAGCTGAGTGGGGTACCATCTCCCAGATGTTGGTGGTCCTCAAGCCCTTCCTTGAGCACTGGCGATGCCCTCCTCAGCCAGGTGATCCCCCTAGTGAGGGAACTGGAGAACCAAATGGAGCAGTTCCAGGGGATCAATGTTCCTGGCTGGGGCAGGCCGCTGTCACCAGACGTGCAGGCACTGGTGAGGCGGCTGAAGAAGGGCATCAGGAGATGGCTGGATCCCTTGCAGTCCAGTATGGTCCACATGATGGCAGGCATGTGTGACCCAAGGGTGAAGGAGAGCATGTGCCCTGGCAGCCCCAGAACCCTTGATCACTGGATGCAGGTGCTGGTGAGCAAAGTCCAGAAGGCCGAAGTGAAGAGGTAAGGGGATGTGGAAGAGGGGGATCCACTTTCCCGTGTCAGCACTCCTAGCACCAGCACCAGCCAGTCTCCTCCATGCCAGCCACTGCCAATGTGGGCCATGGCATGGCTTCAATGCTGGGGTCCAAACACACCAGACTACTCAGGCAGGTAGTGCCATGGCTTCAGTGGCTGGACTACGACCCCTTGGCCTACTGAGCAAGCCACAGCCAGATGTGGCAGGATCTGGCCATTGTTGCCCAGTAACACCTCTCCTGTCCACCAACCAGTGTCCCAAGCGAGAGGGTGTTCAGCATTGCTGGGGATGTTGTGACACCCCACTGCACCTGCTTGGATCCTACATTGGTGGAGCAGCTGGTGCTCCTAAAGGTGAACTTCCAACTGCTGGGGTTCCCCAAGCTCCACCTGCAGACTGAGCGCCACCCTCCTTACTCTGTCTGCACCAATTTTCTTTTATGAGGTTTTAAAAAGCTGAGTAATGCCCCACTCTCAGCTGGAGGGGGCACTAACTACATCACCAGCCAGCAGGGGAAGAACATGTCCTTGCTGAGCTCGTTCCCCTGCCAGGATGAACTTGGAGGTATGGGATTGGGGTTATGGGGAAGGAGGAGGCCCCAGGTCCTGGGCATGACCACTAAAACTGCACCTTACCAGGGCAGGGAGGCCTGGTGATACTGCTGGCAGTGCAGCAGCCCCATAAATGCCAGGACCCGTGATCCCCTGATGGAAGGTAGGTAGGAGTTGTCATAACCTCCAGCTAATGCACACATGCACAAAGTCCTGGCTGGGGAACACCCAGACCTGTCATGTGTTTGACAGGCCTGATGCTTGCCGGTTGCAGTGCAGTTGTGAGGCTCCCGGTGAGCTCAGTTTAGCTGCCTGGGATGCCAGCTTTAGGATTGAAAACCCCATTGTCAGGCTGAGGAAGTACCTGCAGCTGGTCCTGGATGGAAGCAATAGTAAAGAAGCCAGAGGCTGGCCTGGTCCGCAATGCAGGCAAAAAACCAGTTAGTGAAAATGGTAAAGGAGGTGTCAGGTGGGGAGGGACAGGCTGGGGTTGGGGGAAGGGGGATGTAGCAATGCAGGTAAAAGTGCAGAGGTGCCTTGGGTGTCAGATGTCCAGCAGGTCACAGTGTGCCAGAATGCCACTGTGTATACTGAGTCCATGAGTTTCTGTACCTACTACCTAAGAGGCTGATGAAGTGCAGTTCATAGGCCCAGCTCTGAAAGTGGTTTGCATTGTAATTTGTTCCCTCACAGGATTAGGCCTGAGAGACTGGAGGCAGAGTGTTTTTTTGGTGAGGAATGTGCCCCCACAGGGTTTTGCTGTCTTTGATAGATTCTGGTGTGCAGTTTGGAGGGGGACTGGAGATAGTTGGCAGGTTTTGTTTTGAGCTGTAGGAAGTTGGCTTCAGTTCTGGTGATGAGGTTAGGTGCTGGTTTGAATGTACAAACCACTTTTCAGAGCTGAGCCTATGAACTGCACTTTATCAGCCTCCTAGGTAGTAGGCACAGAAACTCATGGACTCTATATACACAGTGGAGTTCTGGCACACTGCGACCTGCCGGATATCTGACACCCCAGGCACCTCTGCACTTCTACCTGAGCTGCTACATCCCCTTTCCCCTCCTAGCCCCCACCCCAGCCTATCCCTCCCCCCCGACGCCTCCATTTCCATTTTCACTGACTGGCTTTCTTGCCTGCATTGCGGGCCAGGCTAGCCTCTGGCTTCTTTACTATTCCTTCCATCCAGGACCACCTGCAGGTACTTCCTCAGCCTGACAAAGGGGTTTTCAACCTAAGCTTCCAAAGATACATTTTTTTAAGTACTCCTTTTTTTTCCATGATACACATATAGACATGAAAACACAAGATGAGCCATCACACACCATGAATAACATCATAAGTCCAACACAACACAGCATCTTTACTTCTTGTTGTCAATTCCTGTATGAAATGACAGGCTCTGTGGCAGTTCTGCATGGGTACCTTTGCTGCTGCTGCTGCTGCTCCTGGTGTTGAGCCAGCTAAGTTATTGTACCTAGTGTCATGTAAAACAGAGGACCAAGCATGAAGCTGTAGGGGAGGAGGAGGCCTCAGTGGGACACACTGCCGTGTTATGCAGAGGCCTCAGCACCAGGAAGGGCGCACCTTAACACACACACAGTGTCACCCACCCACATCACGAGTTTTGCCTGTCAGCAGCTTGGGGCGCAGGGCCCCAAACGACAGACTCCCCCAGCGAGACACACACACAGCTGACAGGCTTTGCAGCCTGGCAGGGCCCAGCACTCACTCAGGCCTGCTCTAGGACACACACACACAGCTGGCAGGCTTTGTGGCCTTGGTAAGAGCTACTACCCCCGCAGTTTTCAGCCCACTGCACTATAACACACACAGGGTCATTTGTGTCACAAGTTTTGCCTGTCAGCAGCTTGGGGTGCAGCTCCCTGCAAAACCCTGCACCAATCTTTTTGAAACGTGGCAGGCTTTGTGGCCTCACCAGGTTTTTAGCCCCCTGTGGTGTAACACACAGCCGTGACATGAGTTTGGCTTTCAAGAATTTGGGGTACAGTTCCCCCCAAACCTCTGCACCAATCTTCTTGAAACTTGGCAGGCTTCATGCTCTTAGCAGAGGCTACTGTCTCTGCAAGATTCATCCAAATCATACAACCCCCGCAACATTATAGTTCTTTCATTGATTCCCCATTATACCCTATGACCAGATCTCCATGGCAGCTCCGAAGCTTCGAAGCCGCTCTGGCCGGATCGAGGTGGAAATCTGGTCCAGAGCTCCAGATAGGATGACTGCCATCCAAAGTGGCCAGATCCGAAGCTGGATTGGATTGCTGCCAACTCGTACAGCCCTAGTGAATACCATTTACTTCCAGTTAGAATTACTGTGTTTGTGTAAATTATCCACTGCACCATGATGTTTACTGTGTGAACCTGTAAAGATTTACAGCATCTCTAAGTAGTTACATCCGTGTTTTTGGATCCTTGCCTTTTCTTAATGACATGATCAATAAATGCATCATTATTGATTTTCATCCTGAACTAAATGAAAACTTTCACTGTACACTTTTACAGACCCTCCTATCTTTTTGTTTAAACACACTCAATCAGGCAACCTATAATGGTAGCTTGGTCACAAGTGGTAGCACAGTAGCCTAACTTGGGTAGGGTAACTGGGGCAGGAGCTTCAGGTGCCAACCTGGGGTGGCGGACATATGATACATCATAGCTCTGGAGGCATGGCAACAGTCATACGTCAGACACCTAGCTGCCTTTTTTTTGCCTTTGCAGTGAACCCTCCTTTGACTTTTTGACTTCTAGTCCCTTATAATTACAGTCTAGTTCTTGGGAAGTGCATTTTCTTCCCATTGATAAGTGGGAACCTTTATTCTGCTGTTCATGGCTCAGTTCAGCACATAACTGCCTAAATTGTTATATTCAATCTCCCCAACCCCACCTTCCCCCACTTTGTTCAGCCCAAAATTAAGGTTAACCTATTCTACCCCAATGGGTAACACTACTTCTGTCAGTCAAGAAACCTATTATTCTCAAAAAAAAGAAGAAAAACCTATACAACTCATATCAGGTCACAGAATTTTTAATTCAGTTAAGTAAATAGTACTTTCTACCACAGCTGTCGGACCACACAAATTATAGCTATTCTTTATTGGCTAACAGAGCCACATCTGTATGTACAGTAGAGCTTTCCTCAAAGCTGATTTGGCAGACTAACCAAATAGTACATCACTTTCAATATGAGAACGTTGGCTCTACAGCCACTACCTAACTCACTAGACCTGTGTTTCTCAATCATTTTAAAACTCAAGGCACCCCTTGTGTTGTAGCCAGAACCAGAGGGGTTACTATCATGAGCAATAAATATATGCTTTTGGAGACATTCAGGCAATTGTCTAGCAATTAAGATTAGCTAATGCAAAGCTTATAAGTTTGCAACCTGCAAGTGGAATTTGTCTGTCAAAATTTAACCGGAGTGTTGAATCTAACTGTTTGCACTGATCATGGCCCCCCAAAATAAGTAAACTACAAGATTAGCTGATCCAACAGGTTTTTTAAAGGTCAGCTGTAACAAGATCTGACCACCTAATATAATTAGCACATTCCTAGGAATCCAGGAATAAAAAAACAAGAGTTAAGCTTGGGCAGAGTAATACTAATTTCAAACCTCAAAGTAATGTGGTGTAATTTGCTTATTGGGTGAACCCAAGTTCAGGTAGTAACCTTTCATGATAATTTCTAGCACCTTTTGATCCCATAGGGTAACAGCTATAGGGCAAGATTATGAGTGGCTCTAAAGCCAACAGATTAGCATAACAAGGCATAAAGGAACGTGCATGTTAAGTGATCAGTTAGAAGGATGGGATAGAAGGACATTGCTGTACCAAGCCTGGACCCTGGACTCCCAGTGTGAGTGAGGACCGGATCCTTACCAAGGGACTTTCCTGGTGACCCCTCGGACAGCATTGATTGGGAACGCCTGACTTCATGGGAACAACTTGGCGTGCACCTGGCATAGAGGGACTGCCAACCCCATGTGGGAACTCTTTGTCATTCTGTCTATCTGTTGTTATCATTCACTATTAGCTCTTTATTACTGTACTATCTGTTTGTCACATTAACTTTTCTGTTAACTGTTGTATGCTAAGCTATAAGTAAATTTGCCTTTACTTCACTCCCAACTCACCTCCTTGATCCCGAACCCAGCAGCCTAACGGTTGATACACTCACAGCGCCTAGCCAGCCTGTGACACCCTTGGAAAATGGCAGCTCTTAGGTCTTCAATATTTTGGAAGGGGTTGGGGGGATGAGGTAATAAAGCAACTTCTTTTGTTGCAAATAACTCAGAAAGACCAAAACAGGACAGTATGTTTTTAATAGCATGAATTCCTATATCAGATCTTTGGGTTTCTTTTGTGAATCTCTATACTGCTTCCATGCATTGACCAAAGCTGGCTGATCTCTAAGGGCACCTATATGTGACAGAGCTCTGCTAAATAACTAAGCCTCAAAGTGCAAAGTAGCAGGGCAGGGGGGTTTCAGGAAGAATAGCTCTTTGTCATATCTCTAACAGCATAGCTGTGTATTGTATTTGGGAGTAGGTCTAAGGCACAAATTAGGGGCCAATCCAGGAAGTGTACAGCAGCACTTTCAAATCCCGCTTCAGCTGTGCAGCACATGGGTATATTTATAGATTGTTAGGGGCTGGAAGGAACTGTGTAGATCACCGGGTCCAGTCCCCCTGCACTAGGCAGGAAAAGACAACGGGGATCAAGTGATCCCAGCAAGGTGACTGTCTGGTCTCCTTTTGAAAATTTCCAGGGTAGGTGATTACACCACCAGTGGAGGAAGTTTATTCCACAGTTTGAACACCCTGACTGTGAAGAAGTTTTTCCTGGAATTGAGCCTGAAGGGGCCTTTCAGGAGTTTGTATCCACTGGTCCTCATCTTCACTGGGGGTGCCCTGGTGAACAGCTGTTCACTGAGTTCTTGATGTACTCCCCTGAGGTAGCAGTAAGCCGCTACCAAGTCCCCTTTCAGCCTTTTCTACTGTAGGCTGAAGAGACCCAAGTCCCTCAGCCTCTCCTCATATCACTTGTTTTGCAAGTTCCATACCATATGGGTGGCTCTGGATCCTCTCAAGTCTTTCAACATCCTTGTTAAAGTGCAGCACCCAGAACTGGATGCTTCAGCTGCAGTCTCACCAGTGTGGAGTACAATGGGAGTATCATTTTCTTAGTTTTGCGTGAGATGCAATGGTTAATGTATGCCAGTATGTTGTTTGCCCTGCTTGCCACAGCATTGGGCTGCTGGCTCATGTTCATGCAATGGTCAACTTTCAGCCATGGCACAAGTCAAATTGTCTCCACTGAGCCTGTAGGTATGTTGGGGATGGTTTTCCTCCAGATGGAGCACATTACTCTTCTGAGTGTTGAAATTCATCTGGTTCTGGTCCACTCAGCTCTTCAGCCTGTCCAGGTCTGCTCCTGGCATTGGTATACAGGCAGATGAGGCCCCCAACTGGCAACCTCGATTTCCTGAGACGCTGTGGTAGAACTGTTCCGTTAGCATTTTCAAAAACAGTTATCTTAGTATCCTCTACATGGTAGTGTTCCTGCATGCCAGTTCCCAGGCATGCTCCACTTGAAGTTTCCCCATTCCCTAGGCAAGTCAGTTTAAAGCCCTGTCTAGTAGATCAGCCATCTACTAATGAGCTCTGAGCTCACCAGATGATCAGCACAAGTTGTGGCCAGAGCCTCTGCTCTTATGCAGGGTCAGCCTGGGGAGAAGTGCTACTGTCACCACTCATCCTTCTCTTTGCCCTTCTCTGCTGCTGGGGGAGGATGCGGGGGTTGGGAAGAGGGAGTGGAGAAGTGAGGGAAAAGGTTGGCCAAATAGTGGCATGCTCACCCTGGGCTCCAGAGGTTTGCCGGAGGTTCAGGCACTGGTGAAGTGGCTGAAGAAGTGCATCAAAAAATGGCTGGATCCATTGTGGTCCAGTGCAGTCTATGTGCTGGTGAGCATGTGTGACCTGAGGATGAAGGGGAGCTTCTGCAATTGCAAAACCATTGATCACTGGATGGACGTGCTGGTGAACAGAATCAGGGAGGCAGAAGGGCAGAGGCGGGGTGATGTGGAAGAGGGGGATCCACTGTCTCATGCCAGCACTCCAAACACCAGCCAATCTCCTCAACCACAGCTGCTGCCAAAGAGGACCAAGAGCATGGCTTCAGTGTTGGGGTCCAGATGCACCAGACCCAACCATCAAGCAGGTAAAAGTGGAGGGGTACCCGGGGAGTCAGATGTTAGGCAGGTTACAATGTGTTATAAATCCAATGTCTACCTTGAGTCAATGAGTTTTTGTATCTAGGAGGTTGATGAAGTGAAGTTCATAGGCTCATCTGTGAAAAATGTTTTGTAAATTCAAACAAGCACTGGATCAAATCACTGTCCCTCTGAATTGACCGAATTCAAACTGAATACTTGCCGCTTCTCACAGGCTTATTAACAACACATGCTAAGCTCCAGCAGGGAATGCACCAACATACCAGTGAAGTGAGAGAATCACTGTGCATGTACCACACAGCTGAAAATCACATGGCCACACCTCTCTCACAGCCATCTTGGATCTGCCCCTGGTACTATCTCAGGGGTCAGCATTGGAGCAAGGAGACCTCAGATAGTTGTAAATTACCTGAGTACCAGAATTATAGTAGTTACCTGGATATTTTACTTTGCTGAGAAAAGGTACATTAACATAACATGGCTAGACTCAGAGTACTATGAGTCAGGTAGATGGCCTCTACCTGACTCAAGAAGTCTATGGGCCAACGAGAGGCAAAGCGCTGCTTGACCTGGTACTGGCTACGGGGGACGACCTAATCGGCGACCTAGTGATTGATGGGAAGTTGGGTGACAGCGACCACAAGCTGATCACCTTCACCATCCGCCGTAAAGCTGGCAAGTCAGTCAGAAACACAGAAGTCCTTGACTTCAGAAAAGCTGACTTTGACAAGCTCAAGAGGCTAGTCAGTCAGGCCCTCAGGGACCATGACCCCAGGGAGATGGGAGTTCAAGAAGAGTGGTTGCTTCTCAAGGAAGCGATCCTCAGTGTACAAGCTAAATCTATTCCAACACGGAGGAAAGGCAGCAAGAAGGCACAGCAGCCCCCCTGGCTCTCCAGAGACCTAGTGGACCTACTGCAGCTAAAAAGGAAAGCCTACAAAGGATGGAGGATGGGATTCACCTCCAAGGAGGATTACTCCGCACTGGTCCGGTCCTGCAGGGAGCAAACCAGGAAAGCCAAAGCTGCAACTGAACTCCAACTAGCTTCAGGCATCAAGGACAACAAAAAGTCCTTTTTCAGATATGTGGGGAGCCGGAGGAAAAGCAAGGGCAATGTTGGACCCCTGCTAAACCAGATGGGGCAACTGACAACTGACACCCAGGAAAAAGCCAACCTATTAAATAGGTACTTTGCGTCAGTCTTTCATCAGTCACATGGGATGCCCATGCCTGCTATGGGACAGGGAAATCTGGGTGAGGGGGATCCCCTACCCTCCATCAATGCTGACCTCGTGAAGGAACACCTTGAGAAGCTGGATACCTTCAAGTCAGCTGGCCCTGACAATCTGCACCCCAGGGTACTCAAGGAGCTGGCAAGCATCATAGTCCAGCCCCTGGCACGGATCTTTGAAAACTCCTGGCGCTCTGGTGTAGTGCCCGAAGACTGGAAGAAGGCCAATGTGGTGCCGATCTTCAAGAAAGGGAGGAGAGTGGATCCAGCTAACTACAGGCCCATTAGCCTGACTTCTATCCTGGGGAAGATCTTAGAAAAGTTTATTAAGGAGGCCATCCTTGAGGGACTGGCCCAGGCTAACATTCTAAGGGATAGCCAGCACGGGTTTGTTGCGGGTAGGTCTTGTTTGACCAATCTCATTTCCTTCTATGACCAGGTGACCTATCACCTGGACAAGGGAGAAGAGATTGATGTCATATATTTTGACTTCAAAAAAGCTTTTGATCTGGTATCCCATGATCACCTTTTGGCCAAACTGACCAGTTGTGGCCTGGCTTCACCACGATCCACTGGCTGGGAAATTGGCTTCGTGGTCGGACCCAGAGGGTTGTGATTGATGGCAGTCACTCATCATGGTGCCCTGTGACCAGTGGGGTCCCTCAAGGCTCTGTCCTGGGACCCATACTGTTCAACATCTTCATTAACGAACGGGACATTGGAGTCAGGAGTGGACTGGCCAAGTTTGCCGATGACACCAAACTTTGGGGCAAAGCATCCACACCAGAAGATAGGCGGGTGATCCAGGCTGACATGGACAAGCTCAGCAAATGGGCAGACGAGAACCTCATGGTGTTTAACACGGATAAATGCAAGATTCTCCACCTTGGGAGGAAAAACCTGCAGCATCCTTATAGGCTCGGCAGTGCTACGTTGGTTAGCACTACAGAAGAAAAAGACTTGGGGGTCATCATTGACCACAAGATGAACATGAGCCTGCAATGCGATGCTGCGGCTAGTAAAGCGACCAAAATGCTGGCGTGCATCCTGTAACTATCTTATAGTTTTTAGCAAAGACTTTATATTATTTTCCCTTTTCTGTATAACTGCCGCGCGGCACTCTCACATTTATGTAACCTTGAAGTCGACTGTTAATCAAAATGAACACTTTGTACTTTTCTCCACTGGCATTAAGCTACACATACGCATTCTGTAAATTTCACTTCTTATCTAAAAGTGTCATTTCTACAGAAATGAAACTTATGTAGAAAATCTGCCTAGCAATAATTATGTAAAAGAAAATTATCCCATCTGTATACTATAGTTAGTGTCATAGAGGCAGTCCAACAAACATCTATAAAAGAGGCAAAAAAGCAGGAAGCAGCAGAGACGACAACTGGAAAACTCTGTGGGCCTGATCACCCTGCAGACCGGTTCTCAGCCTCCCCGCCTGGGCGTATCCCAGCGAGAACAAAGGCCTCAGAAATCCGACAACTAACGACGATTCACCGTGTTACAGTATTGCTTTGTATTTCCCATTCATGAGCTGTTGACCAGTTCTGGGACTACGGAGTCGGCAGCTGCTGGCTCTGGAACCCCATGAACCAACAGACCCCTTTAGTATCCGGCATACTGTAACTGAAGAAACATCGGAGACTCCGCTTCTCGACTGCCTCTCATCGTAGCTTAGACAGCATATCTACGCTCGCTATACTTGTATTTACTGCAACTTCGTTCCAACCGGCCTCCCCTCTTACATGTAAGAGGGTGAGGCCAGGTGAGTAAATAAATCTTCTCATTTTACTCTATATGTACTCCGTAATAACTTTTATGACTAACATTCCATATCAATGAGCCGTTGACCAGTTCTGGGACTTAAGGAGTTGGCGGCCGCACCTAGCTTTGGACTAGCTCCACTGTTGGAACGCAAGGGCTGGCTCTGGAACCTCGTGAACCAACGGACACCCTATAGATTAAGAGACACTAACTACTTACTCTAAGTCGTCTACTTGTGCCAACTCGGCGAACCTCGAGGGCGGCTAAGAGCTACCTCAATCCCACCCCACAAGCCACGCGCTCGCACAACTCCGCAAAGCCCGCGGCTCCCCTAAGCGGTGCCGGAGCCGCTAGCCTGGCATTTTGCCACACATCCATAGATGCTTCTCGAGCAAATCCCGGGACGTCATTCTCCCCTTGTACTTGGCCTTGTGAGGCCGCAGCTGGAGTACTGCGTCCAGTTTTGGGCTCCACAATTCAAAAAGGATGTGGAGAAGCTTGAGAGAGTCCAGAGGAGAGCCACGCGCATGATCAGAGGTCAGGAAAACAGATCTTACGATGACAGGCTGAGAGACATGGGGCTCTTTAGCCTGGAAAAGTGCAGGCTCAGGGGTGATCTGATGGCCACCTATAAGTTTATCAGGGGTGACCACCAGGATCTGGGGGAACGTTTGTTCACCAGAGCGCCCCAAGGGATGACGAGTTCGAACGGTCACAAACTCCTGCAAGACCGTTTCAGGCTGGACATAAGGAAGAATTTCTTTACTGTCCGAGCCCCCAAGGTCTGGAACAGTCTGCCAGCGGAAGTGGTTCAAGCACCTACATTGAAGACCTTCAAGAGCAAATTGGATGCTTATCTTGCTGGGATCCTATGACCCCAGCTGACTTCCTGCCCTTTGGGCAGGGGGCTGGACTCGATGATCTCCCGAGGTCCCTTCCAGCCCTAATGTCTATGAAATCTATGAAATCTACTCCTAACTACCTCAAAAACAAATCCACAAGTATATTAGTTCTTTGGAAATACCCTGCCAGAATAATAAAAATTGCAACACTGGTTTCTTGATGATAATACTATAAGTGATCACTAGATTTCCATTCCCAGTTCACTATTTGAAGTAGCTTGCTTAGTATTGTGTGTCAAACAAGCAAGTGTAGATATATATTGACCAGCTGGACTGAACATTACAGTTTTTTTCCTTTTTATGATACAACATTATTCTCTACCTGCATTTTGTGAAAAGACCCAATGCTTATATGAAAGCTAGAAACCAGAAAAACAAGGTTTCTACCTGCAGGAAGGAAGTGTGTTGTCAGTATTATTTCAAATGCTTTAAAGCACGCTTTTATTACCAATCTAGGAACAGAAAGCCAAGACCTGGTGTGTTCTTAAATCAGCATTCCTGATATGTACTTTACGTAAGCTGGAGAAGTGGAGACTAGGATAGGTTAATTTTCAATTTAGCAATACATGTCAAGATCACCCTGTGTAAGACCTGTGCTATGCAACACATTCAAAGGTCCACTCAAGGAGTGTTGAAGCTGTTTTTCCAATATACTGACTACTTCACTCAGATCTGTCATGGTACAGCGCATTGAAGAAATTCTGCCCGGTAATATTTTTCATTTTGATGTTACTGGTGTTTTGCAGACCTGGATATGTGCAGGCAATGCTGTCTGGTTAGAGAAACTTAGTTAAGGCTACACATCAGTTGTTGAAATTAAATTGCTTGTATCTAATACTATATTTAATTATACAGTAATTATTATTAAGTGTCTGCGATAAAAGCCTTTAGATAGAATACTTCCTCCAAATGCCTTTCTCTCTATATATACACAGGCATAGTTTCATACCAAAAGCCTTTAATTATGCTAGTATGTTAAGAGTCACAATTAGAGCCAAAACAAATGAATACACCATTAATGTTTAAAATTTAATTAGGAGTTTGTAAGCTTTGTACAGCAAAGGTCTTCTCACTTGTGTTTGTGATTCTCAGGCATTTTAAACTTAAGGTCCCCTTCATGCTAGCTCTTAAACCACCAACACTAAGTTTAAATGAAGGCATCTCATAACTAACCCATGCCAATGACTTTTTGGTTTCTCTTTCTGCATGGCTTTTGATATCAAGTCTCAAAGACCTACATGCAATACCTCATGGGACATTTCCCTCACTAAGAGCACAATTGACAAGGATAAATTGAGATAAGTGCTCTCATGGAACACAGAACCCACTCCCCACACGCAGTAAGGTGAGTGCGAATCAAGCTGCTTGCAGAACATGAAAGCCTGACTTACTAAACTTTCCGTATAATAAACAAACATTGTAATGGACAGTGAGAAATACTGTAAATTGTATTAGTTTCTTGCTAAAGATGTATATTTGTAAGCTGCATTAATGCAGCATCTAGAACAATGGTACCATAATTTTGGTCAACCATCAACATATTTTAAACACACTATACCCTTATCAGACAACTTACTATGGCCTTGTTTACTGCTGTTTGTCTGCAATGGAAACTACTGTCTATTACTACTTGCCTAGAAACCTAGATATACTTTAGATAAAACTGATAATGATCAGTCTTAGTACTAGTGTCCTCTACCCAAGAAATTTTTGACCGCTAGAGAAAAAAAAGACAGTTGAAAGTCTGAATTACTGTATAGGCTCATGGAACAGATTAACAGAACAATAACAAGGGGAAGGCAATATTGTGACCCCTGCATAATGCCATGTCACCTTGATATAAACTGCTCTTTTCAGAAACAGGAAGCAGCATGCTCATGGAACAGCTGGTCCAGACAGCTGAAAGATCAATTTAAGACCCTTGAAACATATTAATTTTCTGAAAACATAGATAATCTTTTTCCTTGATGCTTTTGCCAAAACTGTTAGAACTGTGCACACATCTGTACTCTGAAGTAATAACAGAGAGAGACAGAGTTGGGAACAAGATCATGTCCCTTTTCAATTTTCCCCAAGTCCTTCAAATCCTTCAACTTACAAGTGGTAGCTAAAATATTCATTGGATAGATGACAAGCTCTGCAGGGTATTTTTGGCTTCTGTTGCCCAAGTATTCATGACTTGTATTGGCAATAAACAGATGTGTTACCCTGTTTCAGACTCATCAAACCCAAGCAGTCTCAATACCAGATATTAAGGCCAAATTGTATGGTTGAAATAGAGAAGGATTACTCACTCAATTCAGATAACCTTGACATTTCACTTTAAAAATAACATATGCTGTGTAGAAAAAATGTTGTCATTTTTAGATGTTCTGTCATGGCCAGCATATCATTTGTATTGCCCAAGACAACCAGTTCCATTTAACAGAAACTGTGTATTGGGTTTCTCACCAATTCCTGGAATAGTGGAAAGACATGAAGAATGTATGGGAAAAGCAAATGAATTAGCAAAAAGAGGGTACTCATTTGACCTCCAGTCTTTTTTTTTTTTTTTTTTTGGATTCTTTGGCTATATCGAAAAAAGATAATACAGGTTAAAAATTGAGAAAAGCCACGCAAACCATGACATCTGTCATGTAAACCACGTAATCTGTTGAAATCATCTTGGATTAGCTTTGAGGTCTATACATGAGTGCAGAGGCTGCTCCAACACACTGTAATTATAGTGCATCAGAGTGGACTCAATTAATTGAGTCTGCTGGAGCATGGTAATTTCCACACTCCAGCAGCCTCCCACGTCTTGTGTATCAGCATCCCCACACTTCAAAATGGTGGTGGGGGTGCTTGAACTAAAGCTCATTCAATGAACTTTATTTCAAGTGCCCCCACTGCCGTTTTGAAGTGTAGGGACGCTGATACATGAGACACTGCAGCTCCAGAGCTGTTCTAATTAAAGAACCTCCTCTCCCCGCTGGAGCATGTGTAAAAATGCCCCCTGGGTTTAACAACATCCAAAATGGAAATGATGGAGATCACAGGTAATTCTGCTTCCAGGCTGGGAGATGTCAGTTTAACAGAGTGGTTTCAGACACATTTGCTGATTGGTTGGCACATATGCATCGCTAATTTTACTCCTCTATAGGTGACCATATATGTGTTTAAAAACTAATAATCTAGTTTAAAATGTGAAAACAAGTTACCAATGTGTCATGGGTCTTTCCTTAAACAAAAAATATTTGAGAATGGAAAACCTGTTTTCCGCATTGCTCCCTTTGTTCTTCCAAAGAGAAATTAAACCACAGGAGGAAGGCAGAGATCACTCAAGACTTATACACAGAGATTTTCACCTAAAATCCATTCCTAGGCTTTAACACTAACACTTTTGCTGCTCAGGTTGCTCTATCAGCCTCAAACCTAGCTCCAGGCAGGAAACCATTAAAGACAGGCCAACAACAAGAACTAGATTAAGAGTACTCCCAAATCCAGTCCTTGAACTTAGACTTGAACTTAGTCACAAGTCCAGGAGCCAAAAAAGAGCCTACTTTGGCATCCCTAACTGCAAACCCTTCCTCAAGCTGTGGGACAAAAGCACACACTTGGTGTACCATTGTCTTTACAGCAATTTGCAACTCTTGTTAACTTAGCATGAGCCAGCCCCAACAACTCATGAAGCTCCACACCCTTCCCCAGTCTTTAGAGCTAACACTTAGGGTATCTTAGGCAGCTCCAGGAGCCTCTAAATACAGCTGGGGGGCTGGGGGTAGGAGACGACTTTGAGCCCAGTGAAAAATACTAGCTTAGCAAGTTCCTAAATCTAGTCCTAGGTGCTAGATCCCCATGTGCTACCATTCATATAGGAGAAAACAGAAACCTACTTGGAGCAACCCTGTTCCCAAAACACTTACCAAGCTATAGGGTGTAAGCATCCATCTCCTCTACAACTGTGGCAAGAACACCTTTCTATCTGGGCACTCAACCACGTTTGTACAGTCTACCTGTTCAGTCCATCAGCAGGCCCCACTATCCTTGCCATGTCTTTAAAAGTAACACTTAAGCTATCTCAGGAAATTCCAAAAGACCCTTAAGTAATAATTCTCAATCAGGGTGCCACAGCACTCCAAGGTACCTTGAGATCCTTTCAGTAGTGCTAGAGGATGCCATTTAGTGTTAGCACTGTTAGGTGTACAAACCTGGCTCACAAGATAAATTCAGAAATTTTAAATCATGGTCTTGCTGAGTTCTCTGCAACCAAAAAAAGAGGACTTTTACTTTTCTGTCATTAAAAGGATGAAAGCTAAGAGCTGGCATTTTTGAACAGGTGCTTTAAGTCTGAAAAGTTAAGAACCACTGGTCTCAAGGCAGTGACCCCCAGCAGCAGAGCCAGAACCTGGCTGGAGGGCTGCTGGTATCATCTGGAGGTAAGGGAGCAGCTGTAGAGGATGGTAAGGAGGCTTCTGGACCTGGGTATGACCTAAAACTGCACCCTGCCAGGAGTGGGTGGCCTGGTGGGGCTCCCAGTGGCATGGGAGCCCCCAGGAAATACCAGGCCAGTTACCACCCTGGTGAAAGGTGGGTCAGGGCACCTTAACCCCTAGCCCTCACAACCAAGTAGGTTACTCCTTTGTAGGGTCTGGAGGGTGGACCCCCAGAGTGAGAGAGTGGGGCCATAGGCTCATGCCTATCTGGACTTCCCCTGACTAGTCAAAGCTGGGGCCAGGACCAGAAAGGTGAAAGGGCCGGGGGCCCACCGTAAGGAATGCCCACGAGCCAAGGACCTGGGGTTCCAACTGGCCTGGAGGTTTCATAGTTTCATAGTTTCTAGGGTCAGAAGGGACCTGAGTAGATCATCTAGTCCGACCCCCTGCCATGGCAGGAAAGATTACTGGGGTCAAATGACGCCAGCAAGGTGTTCATCTAACCTCCTCTTAAAGACCCCCAGGGTAGAAGCCTGCACCACTTCCCTTGGAAGTTGGTTCCAGATCCGAGCCGCCCTGACCGTGAAGTAGCGCCTCCTGATATCTAGCCTACATCTACTCTCTGCCAGCTTGTGACCATTATTCCTGGTCACTTCTGGCAGTGCTCAGGGGAACAGGGACTTCCCCAATGCCTGCTGATCCCCCCTGACTAGTTTGTAACAGGCCACTAGATTCCCCCCCCCTCAGCCTTCTCTTCAGGAGGCCGAACAGGTTCAGGTCCCGTAGCCTCTCCTTGGAGGGCCTGCCCTGCTGCCCCCTAATCATGCTGTGAAGGAAAATGAGGTGAGACAGCCAAGCTCCCACAGCATACACACACCCTCTGACATCCCTTCAACTGGAGAGTGGGTACCTTCCATGTACCACCTGTATTACACAAATAAGTTTCACACACTTCCCAAAAACTTAACACATCAGGGAGCTCCTTTTAAAAAATGAGTTTACTTCCTTAAATAGCACATGAAAGTCTGAATTAATAAAAGTTACACCAGATGAAATCTTAGAACTATTGAATCCTTTCCTACTTATATGGCCTCAAGCTCAAATGGCTACCCAGGTGAATTTTATCAATTTAATCTAATGAAATAGCCCCCATCTTGTGCAAGGTCTATGATCACATATTGGATTCCAGAGAACTTCCCAAAACTTTCTATAACTCAGACATCACCATGTCAAAGGCAGAGATGGTACAAGTTACATGCCAATATCTTTGTTAAATATATATTTCAAAATTCTATTAAAAAAAACCACCACTGTAGCCAAAAGATTAACCTATTACTGACCTGTTAATAAATCCAGGTCAAATTGACGTTATCCTTGACATATTTGGATTGGGCAACATCAGAACCATTAATGCAATACCCCAAGCTAAGAACACAGAATAATGGCAATTGTTTTATTAGATGCAAAGAGGACATTTGAATATTCTTTTCTGAGGCAAGAGTAAAAATGGGTTTATTGGGAATTGTTATTTGGCTTTCTGCCTTTTACAGAGAACCAAAAATGACAGGGTTAACAAAAAAATGTCACTGAACCTATTCTGCTAGTGAAGTGCAAGATAAGGTTGCTCACTCTCCACTGATGCTTAATCTAGCCTTTGAACCGCTAAGTAAAGTATCAGAGCACAAAAGATAAATGGGAGTTCATCTGGGAATAATGGAGTATAAATGTGCATTAGAAAGATTATATGCTACCATAATATATATATAGATATATAAGTATATCAATCTATACAATATATAGATTGTATATTAAGTCTATCAATCTATGCAATATAGAAGCATATTATCTGTGTGTAGACCCTTCCCCAGTATGTATGTCTGTATGTATCTACACCAACCAAGCACATCATTGTGCAGAGTTTTAAGAACTATTGAAGCCTATGGTAACCTGTCAGGATAGAGAATCAATTATTTTAAGTCCACTGTATTGATTTTTCAAATATATACAGTGGTGAGAAATTGAGAACATAATCCCATTTAAAGCAGACAACACTGAAATCAAGTACTTGTGAACTACAAGTACAAATGCCTCAGGTCCTTATACAAAGAAAACTTTTTGTACTTCTCTTTGAACAAGTTAGAAAAGAAGTAAATTATTAGCAAAACCTCCTAATAAGTTGGATGGACACAATCAACACCATGAAAATTTTATACATAATATTCACCTTGCCCCTAAAACTGATTTTAATATTTTTTAAACTGGTCAAAAAAAGAAGTTGACAACTTCATGTGGCAAAATATAAAAAAGCCTAGAATCAATAGGAACTAGAACTGAAGAATAGCAGAGGGGAAGACTTGCTGCACCTGATATTAGAAAAATAGCCACATTTAGAACTAAACACTCATTTTGTTGCTATGGAAAAATATACTGCAATACCCTGCCTAAGTTCAGTGATCCTAGATGACATTAAATTGAAAAGCAAATTTGAAGATCATTCCTTTGCAGGAAATGCCGTTTATCTAGATAGAAATTTAAAAGGTGGTATGAAAATACAAAAGGTCCCTTGCCTTTTGCCCCTGTTAAAAAATCAGAAGCTCATGAATATTATTTTAGCAGTTAATTTATTTAGATCATTGGAGCAAAGGAAAAGCTTTATGGCATAATTTTCAATAAAATATTTTTTTGATGCATTAAGTCAGTGGTTTCCAGCCTTTTTAAGTCAGAGATCACTTCCGGAATTTAAAAGGAACCCAAGATCTACACCCCTATCCCTCCCAGCAGGTAAGTCTAAGGGGAGGGGAGGAGGGGCAGACTGAGACAGAGGGAGAAAAACTATTTGGGGGTTCATGCCTCCAGCAGGCAAGTCTGTGGGGGAAGGGGCGGGGTGTGGGGGGGAAGATCCACGGTGGGCAGGGCAGATCAAGGCCCCAGCCTTTGCTCCATTCCGTCTCACCACTAGGGCGTTGATCTGCCCGCCCCAATGGCAATGAGGGAGAGAGCAGGGCTGGAACAGGGGCAGGCCCTGCACAGCACGCAGCCCAGGAGGGCACAGGGGGGCATGTGTCCCCTGGAATTATGTGGGGCGGGCTGCAGCTTCTGGCTAGGGCAGAGCTGTTCCCAGGATAGGATGGGGCCACACTGGAGATGGGCTGGATGGCAGCAGCACTGGGAGAGGGCTGGCGGGGTCTACAACAAATTTTTGGGTAGCTGCAGCCCCCCATAGCCCTACTCTCAGTGCTGCTGCCTTGCTCAACTGCAGTGCAGCCCCAACCTCTGCTGGAAACAGCCCAGCCTCAGCTGGCAGCTGCAACCCCACTCCCTCCCATGCAATTCTGGGGGCACATGCCTCCCCGTGCCCTCCCAGACCATGTGCCCCCCCCCCCATGCCCCCCAGATGAGCTGCTCGTGGCTCATGGTTTCATAGTTTCATAGTTTCTAGGGTCAGAAGGGACCTGAGCAGATCATCTAGTCCGACCCCCTGCCATGGCAGGAAAGAATACTGGGGTCAAACGACGCCAGCAAGATGTGCATCTAACCTCCTCTTAAACACCCCCAGGGTAGGAGCCTGCACCACTTCTCTTGGAAGCTGGTTCCAGACCCTAGCCGCCCTGACCGTGAAGTAGAGCCTCCTGATGTCTAGCCCAAATCTACCCTCTGCCATCTTGTGACCATTATTCCTGGTCACTCCTGGCGGTCCTTGGGGGAACAGTGACTCCCCCAATGCCTGCTGATCCCCCCTGACTAGTTTATAACAGGCCACAAGATCCCCCCTCAGCCTTCTCTTTTGGAGGCTGAACAGGTCCCGTAACCTCTCCTCATAGGGCCTGCCCTGTTGTTCCCTGATCATACGAGTGGACCCTCTCCATGTTGTCAACATCCCTCTTGAAGTGCGGCGCCCAGAACTGGACGCAGTACTCCAACTGCGGCCTGATCAGTGCTGCATAGAGGGGGAAGATCACCTCTTTGGACCTGCTCGAGATGCATCTGTGGATGCATGACAGGGTGCGGTTGGCCTTCCTAACTGCCTCCCCACACTGCCGGCCCATGTTCATCTTGGAGTCAATGATGACTCCAAGATCCCTTTCCGCCTCCATGCTGACAAGAGGGGAGTTCCCTAACCTGTAGGTATGGTGCCGGTTGTTCCTCCCGAGGCGCATCACCTTGCACTTGTCTGTGTTGAAACCCATCCTATTCTCATCCGCCTGCCCTTGTAACCTGTCTAGGTCTGATTGTAGCCTGTTGCATCCTTCCAGTGTGCCCACGTCCCCCCGCATCTTAGTGGCATCAGCAAATTTGAACAGGGTGTTTTTACCCCCTCGTCCAAATTGCTGATGAAGATGTTGAATAGTGCGGGCCCAAGGACCGAGCCCTGGGGAACCCCACTGCCCACATCCTTCCAGGTTGAGAAGGACCCATCCACTACCACCCTCTGGGTGCGGCCCTCCAGCCAATTGGCAACCCATTTGACTGTGTGGGTGTCTACACCACAGCCCCTCAGTTGCTGAATGAGAATGGGGTGAGAGACAGTGTCAAAAGCCTTCCGGAAGTCCAGGAAGACTATATCCACTGCTACCCCTGCATCTAATGATTTTAAAAGGCCACCAGGTTGGTCTGACAGGACCTGCCACTGATGAACCTGTGTTGGTTGTCCCTAAGCATTCAGTCCCCTGCTGGCCCCTCCTGGATATGTGCCAGCATAATTTTCTCAAACAGCTTGCCTAGGATCAAGGTAAGACTAACCAGCCTATAGTTTCCTGGGTCCTCCTTCCTGCCTTTTTTGAAGATGGGGACCACGTTGACCCTCTTCCAGTCCTCCGGTACCTCACCAGAGCACCACGAGTGCTTGTAAAGCCGTGCCAGGGGTCTTGCAATGACCTCGGCCAGTTCCTTTAGAACTCTAGGGTGGAGATCATCCGGACCGGCTGACTTCAATACGTCCAACCCCTCCAGAAGCTCCCTAACTAAATCCTCACTAACCCGTGGCCCAGGTGTGCCTCCCCCAGGGCCCGAGGGGGTCCCAGCAGGGAGGTGGCTGTTCTGGTGCCTACTTAGGAAGACGGAGGCAAAGAAATTGTTAAACATGTTAGCTTTGCCGTCTGGTGTGACGATCAAGTTCCCAACGCGTCCTGCAAGGGCCCCACATTACCTGGGACCTTCTTTTTACCCCCTATGTATTTAAAAAAGGACTTCTTTTGTCCTTAATCTGGGAAGCTACTCCCAGTTCCATCTCTGCCTTGGCCTTCCTAACTGCCCTCCTACAACCCCGAGCAACTACAGAATAGTCCTCCCTGGTGATGACCCCTTCTTTTCATTGGGTGTAAACCTCCTTTTTAGCAAGGAGACATTCACGGATGCTTTTGGTGAGCCACGGAGGCTTGTGTGCTCTCCTGCTCCCCTTGATCCTCGTTGGGATTACCTTCCTTTGGGCTTGGAGGATCGTCTCCTTAAGGAGCGACCACTCTCCTTGGACACCTGGCTCCCCTCTCCTCCAGGACCTCAGCGCTTCTCCAACTATCCTCCTTAGCTCATTGAAGTTTGCCCTTCCAAAATCTAGGGCTGCTGCCTTACTGCATGCCTTTGCCACCTTGCACTGGATGGTGAATTCCAGCAGGCGATGATCGCTGTCGCCCAGGTGGTTGAGCACCCACAGCCCCCTCACCAGGACATCTCCCGTGGCCAGCACTAGGTCCAACAAGGCGTCTCCCCTGGTGGGGCTGTGCACCTCCTGGGTTAGATGGAGGTCCTGCACTCTGGCCAAGAACCTACATGAGCGTTCATACCTGGCTGACTGTTCTTCCCAGCAGATGTCCGGGAAATTCAGGTCCCCCATGACTACCACATCCTTAGCCTTCACTACCTCTGTGAGCTGACCCAAGAATTCCTGGTCAAGCTCTTCTCCCTGGTTGGGAGGTCTGTAGTAGACTCCCACCGTTAAGTCTTTTTCCCCTCAACTGCCTTGTACTCTGACCCAAAGCACTTCAGAGTGCCCCTCCCCGACTCCTTGCTAATTGACGAGGATGTGTATTCTTCCTTAATATAGAGTGCCACGCCCCCACCTCTCTTTCCTATCCTGTCCCTCCTGTACAGCCTATAGCCCTTGACATTCAGCGCCCAATCATGCGTTGAGTCCCACCACGTTTCTGTAATCCCCACTATGTCCGGGCTGGTGTCAGCCAGCAGGAGGGTGAGTTCCTCCTGCTTGTTACCCATACTATGAGCGTTTGTGTAGAGGCATTTGAGGCCTCCTGTGGATGTGTGTACTGACCCTCTAGTCCCAGTGTTACTCTGGCCCCTATCTCTTATCTGTTTATTTGCTTCGCTCATTGGTCTGGGCTGGGCTGTAGTTGTGGGTGCTGTTTGGTCTGGCAGTCTGATGTTTCCTCTGCCCTCATCTTCCCCTTCCCCCAGTGAGCCTAGTTTAAAGCCCGCTGGAGGAGGTCCACCAACCTAGAAGAGAACACACGCTTATCTTTAGGGGAAAGGTGGAGCCCATCCCATCCCAGAATGTCTCTCGTCGTGATGTGCTGGTCATGGCTGAGGAAGCCAAAGCCCTCCTCGAAGCACCATTCCTGCAGCCACCAGTTGGTCTCCGCAATGCACGTTTCATGCTGTCTGCCTCGTCCACTCACTGGCAGGATAGAAGAGAAAACCACCTGTGTGCCCATCTCCTTCGGCACACACCCCAGAGTGTGGTAGTCCTCCATCAGGCGATCAGGGCTCCTCCTGGCCGCATTGTTAGTGCCCACATGGACTAGGACCATGGGGTAATAATTGGTGGGCTGGATTATGGTTTGGAGCATCCCTTTCACATCCTGAATCCTCACTCCAGGTAGGCAGTATATCTCGCATGCCGAGGGGTCCCGGCGACAGATGGGGCCCTCTGTACCTCTCAGGATGGAGTCATCAATTACGATCATGCAACGCTTCTTCCTCCTGGCCTTCTTGCCTCCTTCAGCTTGCATGGGACGCGGTGAGCGTGGAGTTGCCTCCTCCCTGGTTTCGTCCTCTCCTTCCTCCTCCTCCAGGGCTGCCAGGACTTCGTACCTGTTCTCCAGCTGGACTGGAGGAACTGGTGCTGCTGTGTCTCGAGCAGCCCTAGCACGGGAGGTGACCGTCTGCCACTTAGCAGTGGAGGGCTCATCTTGAGGTGCATCCTCCTTGGTCGTACAACCCTGCAGGGAAAGAAAATATCTGTCAATTTCCTCCTCTGCCTCCCTGATTCCCCTCAGCCCGCTAACCTCCTCCTGGAGCTCCTTCATCTGCGCCTCCAGGGCCCTAAGGCAGGCGCCTGCAGGACAGGTGTCTCCAGTCCCTGCCCCCGCAGGCCTTGCTGGGCAGCTCCCACAGGCTCTATCCCACCCCAGCTGTGCAGGCCTTGCCCCTGCTCCAGCCCCACTCCCTCTCAACACTGCTGCAGCTGTCTGCACTGCCCCGCATTTGGCGGGGGGCACATGCCCTCTGATCTGTGCTCCCACTTTGGGTTGGCTCAGGAGTGGCCCGACACTATGTGTGTCTGGTCACCAGGTGGGCAGGGGACAAGGCTCAGCCCAGGGCAGGATGCATGTGGCATCGGGCTGCTCCCAGGCCGGGTCTCAGGGCACAAAACTCAGCCCACAGCGGCAGCCACCTCCACTGGACACAGATGGGGGGCATGCGCTCCCCTGCCCCCCAGGGCCTCTGCCAGTGTAAAGGGGGGTAGGAGCCATCCCCTCCCCACCCCCGCCCCTGGATGAGCTGCCTAGGCTCTATCTTCCCACCACCAGCATGGCCATGGCCTCACTTACTGGGCTGCTTCTGCACTCTGTTCCTCATTGCGGGGGCCTCAGTCTGGCCCCTGCCTCTTCACTTCCACCACTGACTGACCTGATGGGCTGGGGGGCGGGGGCACACACGCACATGAATGCATGCTTAACACCCCCAGGCAAAGATTAACTGCAAGAGGCTCCAGGATCCACTGGGTGATCCTGATTGACTGGTTGGTGACCACTGCAGTCAATTAAATATTGAATAATAGATAAATTTCAGTATATTCAGCTGTGAAGTTCTGCAATTTAACAAGAAAAACTGTTTTATTCTGTCTCTAACCATGATTGAAAGGACACTATTTACTAAATTCTGCCTTAGTTGAACCCTGCAACAAGAACATTTCCAAAGCTACATATACTAAGGCCTGGTAGAGAAACTTAAGTACAGAACTCAAAGATAGAAATCAAAATAATGGATAGACACCCATATACTGATGCCGCCTTTTAGTCAAGGAGAGAGACATTGGTCAAATCATTGCACCAACACTGCATTCCATCTAGACTCAACAAAACATCCAAATAATACTCTAGTCTAAGCTATTTTGGAAGGGCCATATGCAAAATTGTACCTCCACAGCTAACTGGTGGAACAGCACTCTGTAAAACGTTTCTGGTTATTTACATAAAAAAAAAATCACACTAATAACTGGCTCATGGCTCCCCACTTTCACTCCAAATTTTCCTTCTCCAGATACTTCCCAAGCTTCTTCTAGGGTACTACTGCAAATCTCTATGCATCCACCTCACCTCAGTAGCTGTCAATGTACTAGCCAGAGCAAGGAAACAGGCAACTCCACCAAACATGTGAGAAAGGAAAAGTAGGTTACATATTCACCATGGGGAAAGCCATCTGCCTCACTAAAAAACGATTTTTATACAATTTGGTTGACATGTTAGCCCTCTACTTCAACAGGTCCACATAAGTAAGACACCACAGTTATACTGCAACATAGACTGCATCTTATGAGCCAGCATGCTCCACTAACCAGCATGCCGGCTTGTCAAATAAAGTGAAACCGGAAGTACCCCCTGTAGCACTTCCAGTTTCTCCAAGCCCCCACGGCCTGGGGGCAAAGCAGCCTGCACTGCTGAGCTCCCATGGCCTGGGTATATAACAGGCTGCGCAGGGCCATGCGGGGTCTGCTTCCCTGTCCTGCAGGGCCCACAGGGCCCATGGGATAGGTGGCAATGTGGCGGGAGGGGCAGTGATGCCTTAGGAGGGGCAGAGGGATGCCCCACACACGGCGGGAGAAGTGGCAGCTGGGGACTCTCAATTAACCAGCATATTTTGTTATCCGGCATCCCCCATTCCCAGGGGATGCTGGATAACAGAGCTTTTACTGTATAAAGCGCAACCAAAACCAGAACATGAAAGAAACAGGAGATGTACGCCTGTCCTTCTGAACAACAGCTAATGACAAGTGACTTAAGTACACAAGACTTACATAGACAATCATAGCTTGTAACCCAAAGCATGTATCTATTGTCTTGCTCTCTCTAATGTTTCTAATATGGTTATATGGTTGTGTTAATAAAAATAAAACTACTTAAAAACCGACTGCTACCCACAGGAGTAAAATGAGGCTTACTTGTGGCAACCCCTTTTTCCTTAAACTTTACTTGTTGCAGGACATCAAAACTCACATTGTCTTGTCTTTTAGGACCATTTCCTACCTCTACACTCAACCTAGGTGGGGCACTCTGCAGCCCCAATGAACACATCCCCTGAACATTTCCATGCTACCCTATATTGATTAGTACTACAGCACAAGTAAGTCCACCTTTGGCAGCTATACTCCTTCAACCCTCACATGCTGCAGCCCATAAGCATCCACCTGAACCACGATTGTCCTCAAGAACCCTACTTTCTTATGAGCTCAGCTTGGCTTGAGGACCTTACCAGCGACAATGATCAATGCTGCCAGAAACTCTTCCCCAGCCTCTAACTCTTATGCTAGACCAGGTGGCTCCAGTTTTCTCAGACACAGCCCCAGCCCTAGGCAGGAAACTTCCTAGCTTCACACCACAATATCATGCCTCTAGACCATTGGTTTTCAACCTGTTGTCTGTGGATGCCTGAGGGTCTGCAGACTCTGTCTGAGGGGTCCATGAAAGATAAGGGATCCTGGTTATCCCCCATAAAAATATAGCAAATGCTCTGATAAACCTCCCAAAATCTGTGATTAAAATGAAAGGCCCCTTACACCTCCCCCCAGCACCTGGGCCCCAAGCCCCACACACCACCCAGCATGGCAGCAGCTCCAGCCCCAGCCCTGCCTAACTCTCTCCCTCTTTCCCTATGGGGGACTCAATCCCCCTTCCCACTTACCTGTAGGAGCTGCTTTCCAGGCTGCCTGGTGGTCATGTACATGCACATGGCACGCCTTGCCTGA
This sequence comes from Crocodylus siamensis, assembly GCF_052110815.1. Classification (NCBI taxonomy): domain Eukaryota; kingdom Metazoa; phylum Chordata; order Crocodylia; family Crocodylidae; genus Crocodylus; species Crocodylus siamensis. The sequence goes on from NC_143397.1 coordinate 178,071,506, forward strand.
CCAGCCTCCTCCTGGTCCCTCCCAGCCCTTTGCATGTTGGAATTTTGCCAGCCTGCAGAGAGCTCTTTGCAAAACTGCAAAAACTGAGGATTTCTTTGGTAAAATGAGAAATCCATGTTTTCCTCTGGCACAGGGGTAAATCCATGGTTTTCTCCATTTTTCTGTGGGAAACAGAAAACCTGGATCCCTGAAGATGACTATGATCAATCAAAAGCATGTGAATACCCACACTTAGAGTTCAAAGGGGTCTGCACCTCCATTTGAATTTTTAGGGATCTGCAAATGAAAAAAAGTTGAAAACCACTTCTTTAGAGCTGCTATAAAGCCAATGTTCACAATCAGCTGCAATTCCCACTGGAGCAGAAGGGAGCATATGTCTGCAGTCTGGGCAAGCCTTTGTGGACAGTTACTGTAGGAAGGCTCCATTTGGCTCCTGTGGAATTTGCAGCAGCTGTTGATGTGAAAGCTCTAAGGATGGGTATCTCCAAGCTAGTTTTGTGCTCGGGCCTCTAGGGGTCTCTTGGCTAGGGCTGGATATGAGGGTTTTGGAGTTTCCTGAGCTAAAGCTGAAGAGTGAGGAAAGGTTTGGGGCTGTGTTGATGGCTGGGCCTGGCAAGGTGCTCAAGCTAAGATAAGGGCATAGGCAGGAAGGGGTCATGAGGACAGTGGTAGTGCAAGTGTATGATTGCCCTGCAGCCCAGGGAAAGATTTGGGGTGTTGGGTAGATTGGCTTCTTAAGGGGTCCATCTTCTGAGCTGGGTTTGAGGCTGCTGGACCTACGCAAGCTGGCTTTAAATGTCAATGCTAAGGACTGTGGAAGGTTTTGGGGTTGATGGTTGGAGTTGGGAGATTGCTGAACCAAGGATGAGGGGACAGCTAGGAAGGGGCCATGAAGTAAGTGGCAGGCCAGGTAGATGCTTATGTCCCACACACTGGGGGACATAAGCATGGTTTCAGGGGTACAGCTGCTATAAGTCGGCTCAGCTCAGTTGCTGTTGGAGTTGTAACAGCTAGGATCTTGAGTCTAGGTTCAAATTTTGGGTTTGTGGGGCATTCAGCAATCTTATGTGGTCTGGCTTTTAGGCATCAACTTTGGACTGGGTTTGAGGTTGTTGGAGCCGCCAAGGCAAGCTTAGTACTGTTCTTGAAAACTAGGGATGGCTTTTTGGGCTGTGTTGATTCATGGGGCTCCTAGTGACTCCAATCTAATTTAAGGGCACAGATAGAAAGTAGTTTTTAGGCCAGGCATGTCTTCCCCTAGCTAGGCTTCTTTGTTGTTCTCGAGTTTCTTCAGGTGGGCATTTTACAGACAGGGTCAAAGATTAGGATTGGGGACTCAAATGTGGGCACTCTTTTGTGAATATAGGGTCTCAGGCCAACTTATTTTGCTTACCATGTAGTTTATACCATTGCACTTGTATACTGATGCAAAATTCTTTTCAGTGACTGTGATCCTAGAACTGAAATGGGAGAAAATGGAGCATGTATAGTACCTACAAACCTTGGTAACTGCAGTGTTAAAAAATTGAGAGATCAGTGGTAAAATGATATGCCTTCTCATGGGATGTACTAATCCCACTTGGAAGAATTAGCCGACTCCACTCAATTGCTCCTTTGAGACTTGTAAATAATGTGAACAATGCACAGTTAAGTGATAAATTCTGTATGTGATCAGACACGGTGCCATTTATTTTGTGAGGTGTTTCATAATGAAAATTCTAATCAGTAAGGAAAATCCAGTTGTGCTATTACAGTATTACACTGTAGGAAAAACAGTATTCTGATAGGTTGCATAAGCTTTTCAAGAGAGGAACCATCTTTGATCAGCTTTTGTATGCTGCTGAACACTATTCCTGGTACCTGATTGAGGCTCTTAGGCTTAGGCACTATGGTGGTAATATAAATCATAAATAATATTATTTAATGGTTTTACTGTAAGACATGGCTTTTATTCCTAGCTTAGTCATTGCCTAAGTAACTGATATATGTAGGTCTCAGTCCCCTGACTTTTACAAGGACAAGAATATTTACCCACATGAAAAATTCTTAAGAGCCCTGTTCTGCCATGCTTACTCACTTGGAGGAGTGACTTACTCTGCGAGCAGTTACGTGATGTCAGTAACGCTAGTTGCATAGTAAAACACTAGTCAGTGTTAGCAGGGATGGCAGAGAAGACCCTGAATAATGGAAGAGTATCATTATTGCTTATCGGTTCAATTGTCTTTTGACAACCTCAGATATGTGCATCACTGCATAAGGGCATGTAAAGTAGATTCAGGCACACGCTCAGGACTGCATTTCAAGAGGCAGAAAAGAACAAAAGGGGGAAGATAATCTCATTCTATAAAGAAGATAAAAACAGCCTGCTTAAAACAATGTAGCACTATCAGCCTTAAATAACTGGTGGTAACACCCAATTTAACAAGCACTGCTTCCTATTGGGAGTTTAATTACTCTTCAGAATACGTTCAATACAAAATTTTACAAGCTGCTTGCTTTAACTGAATATCAATGCATTACATTCTAGCCATTGAGTTACAACCAGTTACATGGTGGCCAAGTTTTGTTCTGCTTCATTTATTACATGTTATGAAGATTTAATGAGTGAATTTGCATATCTGGAAGCAATTTATATATACACAGATTTAAAATGAGTGAGATAGCCTGCTCAGAACTGCTGCAGGGGTAGAATGCAACCTGACTGCAAGACCATGCCATTCTTACTATGCCTTCACTGGTGCTGCAACCCACCTAGGTTTGTCAGTAGTACTTTTTGAGGAGACTCATGATGAGTAGAGCTGCTCCTTGATTTCTTCCCACTGAATCGTGAGATAACTTGTTTGACAGTATGGGCACAAATGAAAGGGGAGGAGCTGTCACAAGGTATTTAGAGGAAACTCCGTCCTCAGACAGTTTAGAATCATAGAGCATTAGGGTTGGAAAGTGTTACTACTAGGATACTTTTTGCCAGAGCCCCCCAAGGATTGACACAGCCCCTCATCTGATTTGGTATCAAGTGAACTTTAATAACAATACCTAATCTCTATTACAGGTTTCCTCCCCATAATATGACTTGGCAAGCCATTTCTTCAGATGTAACAACAGCAACCATCAGTGGTACCAGCCTCAGATCCTCTGCTGGATGTAAGGGCTGTTAGTTTCTGGATTCCTCATTCTTCAAACGAGAAGTCCAAGGTTGCTCCTGTCTCCCCAAGATGGCAACACAGAACATAAGTGTTCCTTTGTTTGTCCATCACTTTTGTAATTTTTATCATCCCAAATTGTCCACTCCTTCGGTTCTGTGCCCAGCATTCCTTATATGATGCACCAATCCCCTGGCACTGTGCCAGCCACGTTCCTTATAGGGAAACTGTTGTACCTTGCTCACCCAGTGCCCAATCATAGCATTCATATCTCCCAGTGCCACAGCAAGGGCTCTGTTTAATTTTGTTGCTTATTTCCAGGAAGGTCTGGACTATGGCTAAAAGCCTTAGCATAACTCAGTTTGCTCGCTACAGAAGGGACCTCAGGATGTCATCTAATCCTACCCCCTGCTCAAAGCAGGACCATCCCCAACTAGATCATAAAACCAAAGCTTTGTCCACAAAGGTCTTAAAAACCTCCAAGGATGGAGAGTCCACAACCTCTCTGGGTAACCCGTTTCAGTGCTTTAATGCCCTGCTTGTGAATGTATTTCCTAATACCTAACCTAAACTTCCTCTGCTGCAACTTGCTCCTTGTTCTTTCATCTGCCACCACTGAGAACAGTCTAGCTCCATACTCTTGAACCACCCTGCAAGTAGCTGAAGGCTGTTATTAAATCCCCTCTCAGTCTTCTTTTCTGTAGACTAAGTAAGCCCAGTTCCCTCAGCCTCTCCTCATAAGTCATGTGCCCCAGCCCCCTAACCATTTTCATTGCCCTCTGCTGGACTCCAATTTGTCTAAATCCTTTCTGTAGAGGGGGGCCCAAAATGGGAATCTGTAGTCCAGATGTAGCTTCACCAGTGTCAAATAGAAGGGAACAATTACTTCCCTCAATTTGATGGCTACACTGCTACTAATGAGGCCCAGTATGCCATTAGCCTTCTTTGCAACACCGGCACACTGTTGGCTTTTATTAGCTTATTGTCACTGTAACCCTGGGGGCCTCTTCTATAAAGTTGCTGCTTAGCCTGTTAGTCCCCAGCTTGTACCAGTGCATGGGATTGTTCTGTGCAAATGTTTGCATGAGATTTCTTTTGGTTCAATCCTCCAATTTGCTGAGGACTCTCTGAATTCTAGTCCTACCCTCCAGCATATCTGCTATTTCCCCCAGCTTGGTGTCATCTGCAAACTTTCTGAGACTGCACTCCATCCCATCTTCCAGGTCGTTAATAAACGTATGGAATAAAACTAGTGTAAGGACAGACCCTTGGGGTACTGCACTTGATATTAGCTGCCAACTAGACATCAAACCATTGATTATTACCCTCCAAGTCTGATAAGCTATCCAGTTTTCAATCCATGTTATAGTCCATTAATCCAATCCATACTTCCTCAGCTTGTTTGGGAGAGTGTTTTGGGAGACCATATCAAAATCTTTGCAAAAGTCAAGATATATCACTTTCACTGCTCTCCCTACATCCACAGAACTAGTAATATGTCACAGAAGGCAATCAGGTTGCTTAGGCATGACTTGCCCTTGGTAAATCTGTGCTGACTATTCCTAAGCACCTATTCTTCCAAGTGCTTGGAAATGAATTCCTTGAGGACCTGCTCCATGATTTTTCCAGAGACTGACTGGTCCATAGTTCCCCAAATTCTCCTTCTTCCCTTTAAAGATAAGCAATGTATTTCCCCTTTTCCTGTCATCCAGGATGTCTCCCAATCACCTCAAGTTTTCAAAGATAATGGCCAGAGGCTTTGCAGTCACATAGGCCTACTTCCTGAGCACCCTCAGATGCATTGCATCTGGTCCCATGGACTTGTGTCTTTGCTGCAGAGTAGTGAGGTATTAGGCTCAGTGAATCTCAGCTGGGCTTTAGACCCTATAAGCCTAATGTGCATCCAGCTCAGGAAGAAAACATTTAACTCAAACCAGGAGTTCATGTGTGGATGGACAACACCCAAATAAGAGCTCAACTGCAGCAAAGAATCATCATGCCTCATGCTGTTGGCCTCATTAATATTTCCTTTAGCTTCTGCTGGAGATTTTGGAGCTTGAGCAGCTGGGATTTAACTCAGGTGCAGTTACATGAATGCCTCATTACTGCTACTGAACTGAAATGTTACAATCCAGTCATGGTGGAGGAACATACAAACAGTGTCATGAGATATTTGGCTTTTGATAGATTTTTCTATAGCCTTAGGAAAATACACAAGACTGTATCACTGCAACTCTGCTATTCAACAGTACAACTGACATGTGGGAAGTATATTTGTATAGCTGATGATTCAGGTGTTTGACTAATAGATAGGATTAATGAGATATATTCAGCATTAGGATACTTTCCTAAACAAACAAAACTGGGAAATGTGTGCCCCTACCCATGCCTTAAACTTCTTTAGCAGGTGCATTATCATAATATTCCAATTATAAGTCAACCATGCATATAAGCCAATTCTTCATTTTCTGGTTCAATTTTTAGGAAAAAAACACTGTTTTCTCCTAAATTTAAAATCAGTAGTTACAGACAGATCTTGAACTGCTACTGCCCTTGCAAAATCCCCTAGGAGATCAAACAACTAAATAAAAATACCCAAAGAATTAAATGCACTATAAAAAATTAAAAATAGTACTGAAAAAAGTTTGACTGGGGATTTTTACTGCATGCATAAAAATATGCAAAATCAAAAATCATGACCCTGAGGGTCTGATTATAGGTCAACCCCACTTGTGTATTTTTATGGTTCATTTGGTAAGGGAAAGAAGGGTAGCCTAATAATGAGAACAAAACTTGAATCAAAGGATTAGACTTGGCTAATGAACAGCTCATGTATGGGAACATCACCCTTACCTTCACCCATAATATAGTTCACAGCAAGATGCGAAAACTTCTAGTGGACGAACACAGTTCATTAGAGTTGACTTTCAGGGGCTGTAATCCTGTATTCAAGTATAAATGTGTACGTGTTCTGTGTGACACCCTTGCCACCATATTTACTTGCATATTCCCATTGCTATGCATGGTCAGATTACTTAGAACTGCATCCTTTACTTGCATATTCCATTGCATTTTCGTTAAGAAACTTTGTTTGTTTTGACTCTGCTAACATGTTTCATCTGCATTTTAACAGCTTGGATGTAAGGGGCCAGGTTAGTTGGGTCGTGTGCGCACTGGTTCCCTTAAAAATTGTAAAGTTTATAAGTTTATGCTTTTATAGTATATATGTATGCTATAAAAGAAAACTGTAAAGCATGCTGGGGGACTGTGATTTAACTTGAACCAGGAAGGAGTCTGGGACAGAAGTTCCATAAAACAGTTTGGCCTAAATCAGTTAAGTCTGATACTACATTCAACCAGGTTTACCTTAAACAAATTCCAGCCATTCTGAAACTGGTTTATGTGCACTGAACTTCTGTTCAGTTACAGGTTTAAACCAGTTCCTGAGCACTTACACTAGTTTATGTGTAACTTCTGTTCCTAGCCTAGGGGTTTCCCAAGATAATGTGTTCATTCTGTTTTGCCTTGACTTTTAGTAAATCCAGTTATAGTTCTAGTAATACTTGTGAGATGGGAGTCTGTTCATACTGGAATACCCAAGTAGCTTTTATTTTCCAGGTTTCAGAGTAGGGGCTTAAGCCAAGACAGAAAAGTTGTATGAAGCCCCTAAAATTGATCTCAGCCCTCATTACTGCCATCCTGAGCCTTGCAGAATGGTTACACAAGTAAAAGTGGGACCTGGGCAGGACAGGCAAAGCTCCTACAAATCGTTTCAAGTTGCAAGTATTCTTGTTTCAGGTAGGTTATTTGCACACCATAGATATGTATGGAATAACTCTTGTTATCTAAAGCAGTTTGGAATGGAATCAGTATGAACAGCCCTGAAACACTTTATTTTCTCCCCCGTTTGGTTATAAGATGCTAGAAAATGTTAAGTCTAGTAGAGAAGAGAGAAAAAAGTTCAGAGGTTTTGCATATGGGCTCTGCTGGTTTATGTAAATCCTGATTTTGTTCCTGTCAGGTTGCACCTGGAAAATTATGACATTATGGCAGCATACAGAGATTCTACCTAGATTCAATATTCTCTCCTACCTTGAGTAACTAGATCAGATTACATATTTTTGTTTCTTAAAGACAGAGCTCTGTTGCATTAATGATAACCTCCAGGCAACCACCCAGTGGGTCTGTTTTCCTAACCATGACACTCTGGGTCTGTTCCAAACATGAAAACACCAATATTGATTTTGAAATGGAACTATCTAGCCCAAAGAGCATTGGCTGCCACCAGACATATTAATAAAAGTTTTACTTTAAAAAAAGTCACATCTGACAAGTTAAGCAGGGGCAGAGAAACTATGGATGCCCCAAGTGTGAAGCACTGTCTACTTCTCCTCTAGCTACAAGCCACTGGCTGCAATACAGAACTCCTTGTAATTGATACACGGGCAATGCATTGTTCTGCATTTTATACTTTATCACTCCATATGGCTCTTCCCATGTTAGATCAACTTAAAAGACGAAATCCAGGACTGCAAAAGATGATGAACAGATCACAAACTGATAAAATCTGGGTTTGAAATCCTGCCAAGCGCCTTATTAGAGAATGAAAACAAAATTAACATGTATGCCTTCGTAACTTTTGCCAGCCAAGCAGCACTACAACTACATGTGATAGCTGAAAACCCACTGCTACCACCTAGTGGTGATGTTTCAGCACTTCTCATGTTTTCTGTTTGTGCTGGCTATATTGTGAACAAGCCACAGGTGGTGTATGCAAAGGAAGATTGAAAAGGCCAACTGTGCTTTAGGGGGTGATTAGAAAAAAATAGACAGGAGCACTGAAAAGAAGTAACTGGAGTTCAAGTGGATAACTGTTACGTAGTTTTTACAATTAAGAGTACATTATTGGCATTTCAGAATATAAACAAAAAAACTACAACTTCAGCAGGAACAATTTTTTGTGTCCATACAGGTGTCTGACACCGGGTATGAATGCTGCTTGCCATTTCAATGCAAGATGTCTAGCATGAAAATACTTTAAGCAGTCATGTGTGGATGAAAGATAAGTAGAATGCAGGCTAGCATTTGGTAAACAGTTTAAGTTCATGTTATTTATTTCATTTTGTTTACAATGTTGTTGTTTCCAAGTTATTTCCAGAAATCCACCAGCCTATAGTCACTCAGTCATTAAAATCATTACATCCCACCAGAAAGCTAGAAATATTACATTCTGTAAACATGTTGAGCCAATGAGAAATATGAAAAATCAGTGCTATTGGAAACTCCCACTTTATGTTGTCCATGTGTTAGTTGATTAATTTTGGAATCTTTTTGAATATTCTGTCAATGGAATTTTTTGCTTTACTAGGAACTTACTCAAAAATATAGCACTTGAAACTGTGTGTGTGTGTGTGTGTGTGTGTGTAGAGTACATACGTGTATGCTGCACTGTGCTTATGCAGAGAGTAGTCATGATGATAAAGTCAATATTCATTCCTTTTTACCACACAGAGAATATTCAGGTGCTCAAATATGATGACAGTAGAAGAGCTATTTTCGATCAGACTGACTGTAACAAGAAATAACTGTATTATCTCATACTGCATTGTGGAAAATATAGGTAAACAGATTTTTTTTCCTTGTGGCAATTGCAGACAAATATACTGTTTTTTCTTGGACTGTTCAACCAGAAAATGAATTAGTGAAGCTTTCTTTTTCACTTAAATACCCTACTGTTTTATTTTGATTTCTCAGATTATTGTTCAGAGATGCCTTTTTGCTAAGCAAACTATAATTTGCACATTACTGCTCAGGAAAGGAGCCAGAGGTCAAAGGATGGATTCTCTGTGAAAGACGCATTCATTGTGATTTTCCAGGTGACCAGTAGTATTCAGACACCTAAATTACACTGCTTTCTAAATTGACTGTCTTATCAGAGATAATTAAAACCTACAGGTTCTGAATGTCAACATTTTGGCCAGGAGGCTGTTCCCAAGACAATTCAAGATGCAGTATAAATTTAAATGTTTATCTATTGGAAACAAACCATGGCTGAGAAGCTTCTGCTTATCAGAACCTCCTTGTTATTACCAGTTTTTATAGTATTTTTTTCATTACCACAGACTTTGTTCTGTTTAGTTTGGGGAATTTTTGTTTTTTTCATAGTGCTTTTGAGGAGAAAAGTAAGAAAATAATGGAGGATGAGAGCAAGATAAGTGTATTGAGATTAGTGGTTGATTATTTTGTAGTGGCTAGGGGTCTGCTTGATTTTTCACTGATAACAAGCAATATTGCACTACTGTCTCATCCAGATGACTTAGATGCAGAATAATTTCCCTTCTGGTCTTCATAGTAATCTGGATATGGTGTAAGCTGCAACAAGCTATACCCAGACAGAGCCTGAAGTTCCTGCTCCCTCCTGGGGTGAGACCCTCAGCCCCAGCCTCTGCTCGGAGCCCCTGGCTCCCTGTGAAAGCTGCCTAGCAAGACTGCAGACAGCTGGGTTTGGGGGCACTGATACCCCACCTTGTGGGGTGTGCTCAGTGGTGGAGGCCCTGGAGTGCCAGATTAGGGAACTCCAGGCAACAGTCCAGTGGCTGCACTCCATTAGGGATGTGGAGCAGAAGCTGGACTCTTACTTTCAGGTGCTCCACCTGATGGCTCATGACAGAGTGGAGGAACCAAGAAACCACCATGAAGTCCAGTCTGGGGTTGCCCGGATGACGGTTGTCTCTGGCCCAAAGAGGCACAGCACCAGGGTTACGGCTCTCCTGGAGCTGCACAACTGCTTTGCACCTCTTGCATCAACGGAGCCAGCCATTTTGCTGGCTCCAGAATGTGAGGATGCAGGGCTACTGGCACCTGTGCCTTATGTGGTAAGTTTCATAGTTTCTAGGGCTGGAAGGGACCTGAGCAGATAATCGATTCAGACCCCCTGCCATGGCAGGAAAGAGTACCGGGGTCTAACAACCCCAGCAAGGTATACATCCAGCCTCCTCTTAAAGATCCTAAGGGTAGGAGCCAGCACCACTTCTCTTGGAAGTTGGTTCCAGATCCTAGCCGCCCTGACCGTGAAGTAGCGCCTCCTGATATCTAACCTAAATCTACCCTCTGCCAGCTTGTGACTGTTATTCCTGGTCACTCCTGGCAGTGCTCGAGGGAACAGGGACTTCTCCAGTGTCTGCTTGTCCCCTCTGAAGTTCAACATCTTCATCAGTGACTTGAATGAGGGGGTAAATAGCACCCTGTTCAAATTTGCTAATGACACTAAGATGTGGGGGGATGTGGGCATGCTAGAAGGGAGGAATAAGCTGCAAGTGGACCTAGACGGATTACAGGGGTGGGCAGATGAAAATAGGAAGGGATTCAACACTGACAAGTGCAAAGTGATACACCTGGGGAGGAACAACCGGCACCGTACCTACAGGTTGGGGAACTCCCTTCTTGTCAGTGCAGAGGCAGAAAAGGATCTTCGAGTCATCATTGATGCCAAGATGAATATGGGCCGGCAGTGTGGGGATGCAGTCAGGAAGGCCAACCACACCTTGTCATGCATCCACAGATTCATCTTACGCAGCTCCAAGGAGGTGAAACTCACCCTCTATGGAGCACTGGTCAGGCTGCAGCTGGAGTACTGCGTCCAGTTCTGGGCATCACACTTCAAGAAGGATGTGGACAACATGGAGAGGGTCCAGAGGAGGGCCACTCGCATGATTGGGGGCAGCAGGGCAGGCCCTACGAGGAGAGGCTCAGAGACCTGAATCTGTTCAGCCTCCTGAAGAGAAGGCTGAGGGGGGATTAGTGGCCTGTTACAAACTAGTCAGAGGGGACCAGCAGGCACTGGGGAAGTCCCTGTTCCCCCGAGCACTACTAGGAGTGACTAGGAATAATGTCACAAGCTGGAAGAGGGTAGATTTAGGCTAGATATCAGGAGGCGCCACTTCATGGTCAGGGCGGCTAGGATCTGGAACCAACTTCCAAGAGAAGTGGTGCTGGCTCCTACCCTAGGGGTCTTTAAGAGGAGGTTAGATGAACAGCTTGCTGGGGTCATTTCCTGCTATAGCAGGGGGTCGGACTCAATGATCTGCTTAGGTCCCTTCCGACCCTACAAACTATGAAATTATGAAACTTTGGGAAGGCTGACTTCTGCAAACTGAGAGAACTGGTCAGTTAGGCAATCAATCAGAGGCTATACCCCCCTGAAAAGGGAGTACACGATGAATGGTCCTTGCTCAAAAACATAATCCTTGAAGCATGGGTCAAAGCCATGTCTTCTTGCAAGAAATGCAGTCAATGGGCAAGAAAGCCCCCATGGCTGAATAAGGAGCTGTTGGACCTCATTAAGCTCAAAAGAGTAGCCTACACCAACTGTAAAACAAGAAGCATTACCAAAGAGGATTACTCTGCACTCACGCACACCTGCAGAAATTAGTCGAGAAAAGCCAAGGCACAAACTGAACTTAGGCTAGCTAAGGAGATCAAGGACAACAAAAAGTCCTTTATCAGATATGTGGGAAGTAGAAAAAAGAACAAGGATAGTATTGGGCCCCTGAGAGATCCAACAGAGCAACAGACATCTGATGCCCAAGAAAAAGCCAATCTCCTAAATGACTTCTTTGCATCAGTTTTTCACCCTCCCACAAGGATCACAGTGCTAGGAATGGCACAAACCAATTCAGGAGAAGGTGAGGGGCCGCAAATCCATGTGGATCAGATGAAGGAACCCCTTGAGAAAGTGGACATTCACAAGTCAATGGGCCCAGATGGAATGCACCCGAAGGTCTTGAAAGAGCTGGCAGACATCATTGCATCCCCCTTGGCATGGATATTTGAAAAATTGTGGTGCTCGGGCAAGGTCCCAGATGACTGGAAAAGAGCCAACGTGGTCCCTATCTACAAGAAAGGGAGGAGGGATGACCTGAGGAACTATAGACCAATCAGTCTGACGTCCATCCCTGGAAAAATCCCGGGGAAAATTTTCAAGGGATCCATCAATGCTTGATTAACAGAAGGCAAGCTTCTGAATGCCAGGCAACATGGCTTTGTGACTGGCAGGTCTTGCCTGACCAGCCTCATCTCCTTCTGTGACCAGGTAACATATGCCGTGGACAAGAGAGATGATATGGATGTCATATATCTGGACTTCAAGAAGGCCTTTGACCTAGTTCCGCATAATGTCCTCATGGTTAAGCTGTGGAACTGTGGCCTTGATCATCATATGGTCCGATGGCTAAGCAACTGGCTACGGTGTCAGACCCAAAGAGTACTAGTTGAAGGGAGCAAATCAATGTGGCACATGTTTACCAGTGGAGTCCCTCAGGGCTCAGTACTTGGGCCAGTACTCTAACATTTTCATCAATGATCTAGATTTGGGAGTCAGATATGAAGTGGCCAAGTTCATGCATGATACCAAATTATGGGGGAGGGTCATCATGCCACAGGACAGGCTAGAGATACAGGCTGACTTGGACATACTCTCAAGGTGGGCCAACCAAAACTGGATGGCCTTCAATGCAGAGAAGTGCAAGGTGCTGTACCTTGGTATGAAGAACCCTCAGCATACTTACAGGCTCGGCAGTGCTATGCTCACTAGCACCATAAGCAAAAGGGACTTGGTGGTCTTGATTGACAAGATGAATATGAGCCACCAATATGATGCGGTAGTGGGCAAAGCTAGCCAAACTTTGGCGTGCATCCACCAATGCATCTCAAGCAAAACCAGGAAAGTCATCCTCCCACTTTACTCGGCCCTGGTGAGACCTCAGCTGGAGTACTGCATCCAGTATTGGCCCCCTCACTTCAGGAAGGATGTGGAGAAGCTTGAGAGAGTCCAGAGGAAAGCCACACATATGATCCAAGGCCTGGAGGGAAGGCCATACTAGGAGAGGCTGAGGGACTTGGGACTCTTCAGCTTGGAGAAGAGAAGGCTCAGTGGGGACTTGGTGACAGCCTACAACTTTATAAGAGGGGTACATCAGGACCTGGGGGAACACCTGTTCACCAGAGCTCCCCATGGAATAACAAGGTCTAACAGCCATAAACTCCAGGAAGGCTGATTCAATCTGGATATATGAAAAAAGTTTTTTATAGTACGTGTGTCCAGGGTCTGGAACAAACTCCCCCCAGAGGTGGTGCAAGCACCTACCCTGAACTCCTTCAAAAAACTTCTGGATTTATTTCTTGCTGGGGTCACTTGATCCCAGCTGACTTCTCGCCTATGGCAGGAGGCAGAACCCAATGATCTCATGAGATCCCTTCTGGTCCCTAATGTCTATGAAATCTGTGAAAGCTCTTCACCCTTTTGCCTGGACATGTCTAAACATTCATTAACACACTTTAGTTAATGCACATTAAATCTAATACTTACATTACAAGGGCACCTATACATGACAGCAGAGGCTGCTCCAACGTGCTTGAATTCCACAGTGCACTTCGGCATTTTTGTTGATTTGGGAGCTCTTGGCTATCAGAGAAGTTACCAGGGATCACTGCATGGAAGTGGCTCCCATCAGTCCCCAGGCAGTGTCTGATGCTCACATTATACCACTGAAGCCTCCACACTGTGCACTGGAGCCACTTTGGTCCACTTAGTGGTTTCTTCGTGATGCTTTCTCATCAGATTGTACCTCCTTCTGTCCAAGGGTGAGCTGGTGGAATCTCTCCATTCCAAAGAGCACAGCCAGGAGTTCCTTTTCTATCTATCTGAGCATATTTTCTTTCTGTATCAGTCAGGGCCCAGCTTTCAAATGCTATGGGTTTCTGGTCCTGCATTCATGATACACCTAGGCCTCCTTCTGAGGCATTGCATTATAGCTGTAGCTGCTCTGCTGAGTTGCAGTACTTTAAGGCTGGTTCCTTGCTTATGAGTTTCTTTTGTCCTTTTAAAATACCAGTGCCATGCTACCTCCTTGTGCATTAGCTATCTCAAAGGTTTCTAGGTCTATAAGAAATATGCACAAAACGTGGGAAGGTATTAGCTATGCCTATAAATCTCTGGCTCCTTTAACATCCTGTGGTCTGGGCATTTCTTTATAATGGCTCTCAATTTCTCAGGGTCAGTCCTGTTATGGTCAGAAGGTGTTAAGTGAAGGAGACCTCAGTTCTTTCCAGCTTCATCTTGTCTGAGTTCAAGTTTATATTGTGCTCCCTGTACCTGCATAGCCTCTTCCTTGCTATCTCCATCCCCCGCACTCAGGGCATCATCTGCTACAATCCTGATTCCTAAAAGTCCCTCTAGTTCCTCATTTCAGTTTGCACTGGAACACCTTTGGGGTGGGACTGATGCCATGGGCATTTATACCCAACAATACTGGACAAATGGTGTTGCAAAGGTGTTCACATGGCTTGAGGACTTACCTAGCTCAATATGCCAGAACCTATTTTTTATGTCACAAACCATTAAAAGTTTTGCCCTGGATAGTTCAGGCAGCATGACCTCAAGAGTGGGCAATGGATAATGGCTTCTTTTCAAAGCCCTGTTCAGATGTTTTGTATCTACACAAATCTAGTTGGTCAGATGTTTTTCTTACCAGTAACAAGCTGTTGAGCTACTGAGAGAGAATTTTCTCTGATTTAATATTGACCCTTTTTCTTAGGCTTCTTAGTTCCTCTTCAAGTGGCTCCACCAGGGCTATTACTCACATTTTGGCAGTTGTACAAACTATACTCATGGGTCTATTTCTAACTTGAGCTTTCCCTCTAGGTGCCCATCTCCCTCAAATGCATCTTGGTACTGATGTAAAACATCTGCCAAGGACCACGTTGTGACTTGTGAAGGATATTCTGGTATTGCACTCAGATCAGGTCCATGGCTTGTGCTGCTTGACTGCCTAACAGTGGATGATATTGTTCGGAATGTCCAGGCACTATTATACTTCTAGTCTGTAAATTTTGTATTGATAGTCTGCATTTATCCACTAGTTGTATAGTTGTTTTGTTGATCATGACTAATATCTGCTCGCATTTCTCCAAGATGATATCACTGTGGAATAGTTCTGCAGAAATTACATTGCAACTGGCTCCACAATCGAGCTGGCATCTGATTGGGTGCTGCTCCACTAACATAATTGCAAATGACTATAGCACCTAGGGGGTTATATGTTGGACCACTCTTGAAAGTCATATCCCCACAGTGGGCTATGTAATGGCACATTGGCGATGCATAGGGGGTGCACGTGCACCCCGAGATTGGTTGTGCTCCTCCTGAGAGAAGTGCCAGCAGCATTTCCGGCCACAGGCTGCTGCAGCAAGGGGGAGGGGCATTCCGGGCTCACAGCCAGCAGGTAGGTAAGGTTTCTTCCTTTAGTTTCTGGGCTTCACAATGAATGGAGCCTTGGCCAGGCCAGGTTGTGCTACAAGCAGAGCCCCTGCAGAGTCGCAGTGCTGAGGAGCCAAGGGGGACACATGCCCAGCCAGTCTTTCCATGGGACAAGGGTGGGCTGCAGCTGCAAGGTGAGCTGGGCTCTGCCTGCTCTGCACCTTGCTGCAGCCTTTGAAAGCAGTGCAATACAGCACCATGTACTTTGCTGCCTGGTCTGCCCAGTGGGAGGACACACATGGAGGTGTGCCACTTTCAAAGGCTGCAGCAAGGCACAGAGAAGCTCATCTCACAGCTGCAGTGCACCCTTACCCCGTGCAAAGATCGGGGGGGAAGGGGAGGCATGTGCCTCTCCTGGCTCCCTGGCACTGTGAGTCTGCAGGAGCCACCAGGCTCTTCCTGGGAATGAAGAGATGGGGCGGGGTGGGGGTTCTGGGGGCTCTGTCTTCTCCAGCGCAGTGGTGCAGCTGAGGCTGGCCCTGCTTCAGCTCTGGCCCCCCTCCCAGGTGGTGTGGGGAGGCAGACAGGGCCAGTGCAGGGCTTGGGGTTGATGGATGCTGACTCCTGGCATGGGGGAAGGGGCAGCCACATAGGTACAGTAGAACCCAGCCCAGAGCCTGATCCCTTCCTGATGCCAGCACCAGCCTCACTCCCTCCCCGTTATGGCCCTTTCCCTTCCCCCCACCCCTTACCCCATAGACTTTCACGCATGGGGGGCATGCACATGCATGTGCACACACTGAGCTTCCCCTAAACATTTTTTATCCCTCCGCCCCCAGCCCCCCAGTCAGCAATTGTCCCTGGGAAACCCTCCCCAGTTGTCGATCGGTCATTGGTGCCCCCCCAGTATTAGAAGGCACCAGTCACCCATGTACTGGCAACCTTGGGCCCCTACCAGACAGACTCACAGAGACATCCCATTGAAGTGTGTGTGAGTGTGGGGGTCCTATTATTTTCTTTTTCCTTTTTGTTTGTTTTTGTTACAAGGAAAGATGTAACAACCTGCAGGTTGGGACACAAGATGGAGTGAGGATAATTTGCAGGGTAACACTAGGACTATCTATGTGCTTGGAGGATTTCACACTAGCTCTTAGCACACACTACACCTCCTGGCTGCAAGAAGCAGCACGGAGTGCATGGCTTTTCTAATTACGATCCAAGTTTTTGCAGTCCAAATGGAGTCTCTTTTACTATTGCACATAGGTCTGTACATGAAACAGATGTTAGCCAAAACTTGAAACTTGGACAGTGTGAGTCTAAGGAATGGGGAATGCTTATTTCTAGATATTTTATGCTCTTCCTTTTTTTTTTTCTCCCCCCTCCCTCTCAGCCAAATCCTTTTTGTAAGTGGCAAAACCAAGAATTAATACCAGTGTCCTGGTTCTCTGCCCTGTGCCCTGAACTCCTTCACGTGCAATTTATTTAAATTCTTAGCATAAGTGTTTGCTTATCAAAAACAAAGCAAAATAACTTTCCTCAAAGCTTGTCCCCCTCCCCACACCAAAAAAAAAAAAATATTGAAGTTGCTACTCCTTGGAGAGTTAATTTAATCAAAAGGGAAGAAGATAACTTATTTTAAGAACCTTTTTTCTAAATGTGAAATTATGACTGAATGCATAGGATAATGAACATATATAAAAATATGGAACATTAATAAATAATGAGCACATGAAGTGTTAACAGAGCTTGAACACATATTCTTCAATATCCATTAACTGTTGCTTAATTGATAATAAATTATGATGGGCCATGTGAGATCCACCTGAATACCAAATGCATCTCTTAGGATAGGTACTAAGGCAAGAATTGCAGAATGAATTCATAATTGCAAGACAAAAATGTCTAGCCATAAAATGATTTGTCAGAA
Organism: Crocodylus siamensis; assembly: GCF_052110815.1. Classification (NCBI taxonomy): domain Eukaryota; kingdom Metazoa; phylum Chordata; order Crocodylia; family Crocodylidae; genus Crocodylus; species Crocodylus siamensis. Next base: position 178,088,832 of record NC_143397.1, read on the forward strand.
AACCATCTATAAACCAACCTTTATTAATTCATCATCATGACTGATGCAAAAAAACCTAATGTGACAGAAAGTAATATTCTGTGTAAAGCAAAGCAAGCATACAAGCCAGTGCCACCCCCAGTTTGCAATAACCTAGTACCCCTATGGTAGACCTCAAACAGAAATCTATTCCCCTCAACACACACACATACACATGCACCATCCAAAGCAAACGGAAGTTACAATCAGGAAAAAAAGTGACCTTTAAATAAGAAATAGGTAAGTTAATTGATATGCACACTTGTTTTGTAGAAGAAAAAACAAAACAGGAAAAGAACCTGTAAATTGGCTCCTGAAGGTTCAGTGGATAGGATCCTAAGTTTCACTTTCCATACAAAGTCTGTTTGTAGTTACATTTTGTATGTAATGTTTCTAGTTGGCCAGTAGAGGCTGCCACACACTTCATAAACGTATCAGACCTATGCAGCCAATTAGCATATTAATTTTAAAAGAAAATTCAGCTGGGAACTAGAAGCTGAATCCTCATCAGTCCCAGGATGTTTTTCTGTTCTTTCAATGTTATCATCTGCTTCAGTAGCCCAGCTTTGTCTAACAGACCTTTTTTCCATCGCTCCTCCAAATCAAGTTCTAAGCATATATTAGAGCTTGAGGGTTAACTTGGCTAACACATGACAGGACAAGCTGACAGCCTGAATGACTGGTGTAATTTTCAATAGCACATGCTCATCAACCCACTGACTGCTACCCTCACATTTGTCAAACAGCTCATCAAATTTTCTGCAGCCTTTCTCAATTCACAAAGATACAGTATGGTGGGTCTTGTCTCTGTAGCAGACACGACTGTTTCACAAGGGTGGCTTAATGTATGTGATTTCTTTTTTTCTTCTTTAGACAATCTGTTGGAAGAAAATCCAATGCCAAAATTATATGCTAAATTCTGCTGTCAGAAATGGCCAATACTAAGAAATCCTCCTTTTCAGATGCATTTACTTTCTTAAAGGTCTCCTGAGTTGCTGTGCTGTAACTTGGCACTAATGGCAAGTGTTTTACAGTTATGTTCATATTCACCAAGATACCAGTGGGGCATTTGAACATGCACATTGTGTTTCTGTGCCAGGCATAACCCATGTATATCCCCAGGACTTACCTTTTGTGTCAACACTACCAGGTTTGCAGTGGAACCAATGGCCAAATGAAAAAAGTTTAACAGAGACACAATGGCAATTCTGGGACTAGTAGAATGAATATTTTTCAAGTTCACCCCCAAGTTGTGCAGGCCATTAAGCCAACAGGCAGAACTGCCCTTGTTCAGTTGTTAACAAGTGCAGCCAAGAAGAAGGAATTCCTTCTGTTGTGTCTTGAACTGCTCTAACACTAGGCCATTGTCTAAGTCCTGCCCAGATGCCAGCATGCTGGCATGTTTGGGATTTCTCACTGATGAATACAGTGCTGTCAACATACTCAGCTGTCCATGTTCAACTAACAATGTAAAAATGCAGATGCGCCCAACAGTCAAATAGAGAGTGAGACATTAATGAAATCTCTCTGACAGAATTTTAGTAGCTGTGAGAGACTTTGTAATCTATTAAACACTCTTTCAGGAATTACGTGTAAGTAGCTGTTACTTGAAATACATAGAGGCTGCATCTTCACAAGACACTTACTGCACAGTAGCTCATTACTATTGAGCAGTGGCTCATTACTACTGCCAGAGGTGATGCATAGGGGATGCATGTGCACTGAGAGCACCATGCACCCCCTGACTGGCCATGTCGCCACTTAGGTGATGGGCAGGGAGGCAGGAGGGAGCACCAGTAACCCCCCGTGAGTGCCAGCTGGGGAGTGGAGTGCTGGAAATGGCCGCAGCAATCAGAGAACCCCCTGCCCTGGTCAGCAAGATTGGCCAAGGGGAGATGGCCCCACCCCTCTGGTCGCTGACTGGTCGCTGGGGGACACATGCCCCCCCGACTAACGTCACACCAGTCGCCCATGACTACTGCACAGTAGCATCTCCAGGCACAAACCATGATGTAATGCTACTGCATAGTAGTAACAAGTTACTGTAGAATAAGCATCACTAGGAAACTGTGCTGGGAGGCTACTGTGCAGTAACCAGTAACACTGGTTACTGCACAGTCATTTAGTACCTGGTTATGCAAATACTAAATGACTGCACAGTAACAACAGCTTAGTGGGCGGCTCAAGTTGACGTGCCAACTATGTTATAATATGCAAGTAATGTTATACAGAACAAAGTAAATGTATTATATTAGAATAGCTAGACAGGAAGAAGAGAACTAAAGAGGCGAGGGATTGATAAAGATGGCTGACTGTTCATTAATGCTGTTCTATACAGAATAATTATGAAGCTCAGGCTAAAACCACTTGTACCATACATATCTATATAGGGAACAGGGAGAATATGGAAGATTTATTATTTTGAACCATGTACTGAACATCAAAAATATTCTCTTGTCCTTAGACAAAAAAGTAATGATTTTTTGTTCAGAATGACATTTTGTTTTCTATGATGAAGAGAAAAAAAAACACCCTCAGAAAGCTTGTTCTGATGTAAATTATACTTTTGTGCTTGTAATTACACTGATTTCTGTGGACTTATACCTGATCCATACTGAAATGGAAATCTGAGTCAGGTCTCTTAATGCTAGTATATAGTGTGTGTGTCTGTTCCCTCCATCAAGGTGACATCCCTATACAAGATGTTAGCTACCAGCACAAAAAAGTAGGGAATTTCTTTATTTAAAGCTGCTGAACCGACAGCTTGAATACAAGGACCAAAGCATACAAAGGATACAAGATGCACTGATGGCATTTTTTTAATGAGAGATTATTCTCAGGATATAGGGGTCTAAAAACATATCAATGTTGTGAACCCTGAGATGCTGCTCTAGCAGTTGTCGAATACATGAGAAGTTTTAAAATCAGATTTAGCACCACAGTTTTGATCATTACATGCAATAATACTCGTCAAAACTGTAAGTGTGTTAATTTCTGCTGATAGAATTGTGAAGGTTACTCTCTGTTTACATTATAGTTCAAATTACAAAATAACTTTTGTCTGGTGCAGCTATGCTAGGATAAGCACCAGTAGCACTTAGTCTATTTCAGGAACCCAAATAAAATATAGCAGTACCAAGCCTTTAGGATCAAAGCAAATAAGATTGAAGGGATCTGCTGGGTCAGGGCCTAGTTCCCCGACCTGCAAATGATTATGTAATACAATATATCTAATAACATAATCAAACTACATTAAAAAAATCCCACCCCTAATTATGACCGGTGTTCCAGAATCTCACTGTTGAAATGGCTAATTTCTAATTTTCAGAGTGAATTTATTCATAACCACAACTAGTTTTATAATAATTTGTCTTGTGTCAACATTGTCCTTTCTCCTTTAGCTTAAACATCTTACTTTCCCTCCTCTGAATTCATTTCCTTGATGTCATTTACTAATACATAACTATGGTGTCCTTTTAATCTTCATTTTGATAAGCTCAATGTGCTAAATTGTTCCTAGTCTCTTATATCCCTGGCCATCTCAGTCGCACTTCTCTGCAGTTGCAGCTTAAATTCATCTTTCTTGAACATGGGTAACCAAAACCATGCCAGTATTCTAGGTGCAGTGTTACCACAACTTCATCTCTTGGCACTAGTGTTGCCTGCTCCTCCTGGAAATCTGATCCAATATTTCCTAGAAGCATATTTGCCTTTTTCATGGCCATATCTCCTTAGTGGTTCAGTCATTCTGTGATCAACTAATACCCTAGGTCTGTCTTCATCACTGATAAACTCCCAATTTATACCATAAATTCTCATTGTTAGTCCCCAAGTGTATAACTTCACTGTTATGCTATTATGTCTTATCCTATTTTTAATACTCTAGGGCACTTTTATATGTGCTCCAGGGATGAGGTGGGGGGCACTTTAATTAGAACGGCTCTCATTAAAGTGCCTCAGCATCTCATGTATCAGTCTCTCCATGCTTCAAAATGGTGGCAGGAACACTTGAACCAAAGCTCATTCAAGGAGCTTTAGTTCAAGTGCCCCTGCCACCATTTTGAAGTGTGGTGACACTGATACACAAGATGTGGAGGCTGATTGAAGCAAGGTAATTGAGTCTCTTCCAACGCACTATAATTACTGCAAATTTTGCATGCCACTAAGGTCAGACAAATGGGCCTGTTACTTAGATCACTTTCTTCCTATTATCTTAAATAAAACATTCACTGTTCTCAAGTTGGACAGTATCACCTCAACCTGAGATTCTAAAAACCTTAGCTACCTGACTTGCAATCTCATATGCCAGCTGTCAAAGTATTTTGAGATGGAAATTATCCAGTCAACCAGCCCGAATGCATCAAACTCCTTGGATTTTGTTTCCAGATTGGAACCAGTAATTTATGTTTCTGTATCCTTATTTCCATTTCCCATCATGCCTTTCCTTGCAAAGTCCTTATTGAAAATATGTGAAGTATTTGCTGTGTACTTGAGCTAAACTTGGAATATCTTTAATCTCAACCTCATTGTCATTGAATAGTGCCCCATTTTTTCTGTTACCTTTTAATTTATGCAGCTGGAGAGCTTTTTACTTTTTATTTTAATTGCTTGTGCAATGTGTACTTAGCTTGATGTTTGACAATTTTCACTTTATCCTTATACATTTTTATATCCAAGATTTAACTATTGCTCCTAGTCAGTCGACACTATGCCTTAGAGTGGACTAAAAATACAAATAATTTTTTAAAAAATCACACCTCATAGAGAACTAAAGCTTTTAAGCATAAACCAGCCTTTCCATATCAAGATGATTGGCATCTTATCAACAGAAATTAAGAGGAAAATCAAAGAAGTGTTAATTAGCATCAATTAAAATATAATGTATAAACACAAAGCTTTCCCCCCTCCCCCTCATGATATTTTATTTACCATTTAACTCTAAGTGTGACTTAGAAAAACAAGATAAAATGATGTGTCCATCTTCTATATGTTAAAGTCAGGTTAATGTACATCACAAGAATAAAATAGACCAGGAAAAATTCTGGACAAAGTACTAGTGCCCACAGCACTCCAAATAGGTTTAAGAAAACAATATATGGACCTTAGTGACTACAGTATCTCAGTCAAGATCTCAAAAAGCATGACGAGCTTAAAATCATAAGATTTTTTTTTAATTCCATTTCTGATTCTGAAAGATGGGTTCACTTCATCTTTTACAACCAAGATGACTAGACTGGGTCTTTCGTGCCTTTTAAAAACCTTTCCAGCAGCAGGACATTGACAATGCGCTGGTTTCCCTGCTTTACTTGCACCAGATTAGGGTACAGTTGGTGTTTTGAGGCAAAGTGCTTTGTAGTTATGTGGTAGGGTTGTTTGTGTATGTAACCCTTCTGTCAAGCACCGGTCAGCAGCAAGATGGGCTGGGTTCACATTTTGGGTGCCAAATGAATTGTACCAGTGGCCCACCCAGAAATCTGGGAATATTAAATGTAGCCCGGGTATACATGGGTTTGTACTCCCCTGTGAGGGAATTATTGGCAGGGCAGTGTGCTGTGAAGGGACACAGCAGCCCAGTGGCCACCTCCATCCCCTATGGAGTCACACTTCTTGGTTAAGTATAGACAAACAATTACTTAACTATATACAAATTTATTATTACAACAAAACCATTAAAGGGTAAGGACATAGATTATATATCTATATGTACAAATTTACAAAACAATAAACCCTATACCATATATTATATATAATATATATATATATAATATTCCACCAAATTATTATTTAAAATTCAAATGAACAACAGAACAACCCAGAACAAAGGATATTAATCAGGCAACCTTATAACTCTATTCATATACAAACTATTACTTCAGCTTATTCACATAAACTATAAAGCATAGTCTACAAATATGACAAACAATCCTTAGATTACCTGGGTGCCCTCCAGGGCAGGGGCCCATTTCCAAGGTACCACTACAGGAAAGGAGGGCAGGGGAAAGAAAAGGAGAGGGAGACCCCAAAGACACCTAAGCCCTCCCTATCAACCAGGAGCGGCCCATGTGGTGCCCCTTCACAGCCCTGGGGGTCCCTCTCCTCTGAGGACCCTCTCTGCAGGGTTGCTTACTACTCCGCAGTCCCAGCGGTTTGCCCCCTATTCTCCACGTCGAGCACTGTTCCCTACTGGGCTTTCCTGCCGCCTGACTGCTGCTGCCGGCCTGGCTGAGGGCCACATGCACTGCTGTGTGTAGCAGGCGCTTCGCCTTGTGCTTGGGGTTGGAGGCCTGGGCAGCCTTGTGCAGCACCAGGGCTCATTCTGCTTCTGGATTATCTGTGCAGCGTCATGTGCACTGAGCTGCTGCCCCATGCCAGCAGCTGTAGACCAGAGCCACCTCAAGTGGCTCCAAGGGTCTCTCACCCTCCATGCAGCACCTCCTGCACCAAGCTCCCAGCCTCATGCAGAGGTTGGGGACCTGAGCTGCCCAAGCGGCTCCAAAGATCCTGCTCCGTGCACTGGCCTGACTGCATGCCAAAGGTTGTGGACCCAACCCACCTCACACAGCTCCCAGGGTCCAGAGGACAAAAGAAGGGGGGGAAAAGATAAATGCAGAAAAGAACAAAATATACAGCAACTAAAGGCTCATACTCTGCCATACACAGCACAAGTGTGTGCAGGTGTTACATGTAGTTTTAGGAATTGGTTAAAGTAGCACTTATATGGGATGGCTTCCATAGGGATGATCCTACCTTGAGCAAGGGTTTTAGACTAAATGATCTCCTGAGGTCCTTCCTGGTCTTAAACACATAGCATCTTTTTAAAATAAATGACAGCTGTGATTTTCCAGTACTCTCTCCATTCCAGTAACGCTTGAAAAACTAAACAAAACTGGAATATTTTGCAAGACTTGCTATAAAAGAAAAATCCATTAGAACTGGCAGCACAGTTCTGCATTAATTCACATGAACACAGGACCATTGAAGTAAACTGTTAAGGAGTGTTTGGTCAGTTCTTAACTTGTCTTGAAAATGTTAATATAATAAATAGTTGTCAAACATGACATCCATGGGGAATAATGACCTCAATTCAAGCCTAATGTAGACCTATGGACTCAACAGGAAGTTTCGCTATGGATGCAGCTGGAATGAGCTAAGAAAATGTATCATTAAAAACTGTATCATTAAAGTATGCTCAGTTAGCATAATCCAAATCTTTTAAAATTGTAAAAATAAATATGTTTAAGTCCTGATGGTACTCTTAAAGCTATAATAAAAAGTTAGCTAAAAAATAAAACGCTCTTGTAGGAAATTTTTCAAAGATACTACTGCTTTAAAGGATATTTGGTAACAGTGTTTTGAAAAAAGCCTAAACTTTTCCAAAAACCCTTTTTTGAAAGCTGAAAATTATTTGAAATATTCAAACCCTGAAAATCTATCAACAGAATCCAATTATTTTATAAAAGTCTTTAACTTTGAGGTTTCTGGAAGCCTGACTGACTTTAAAAATGGAAATTTACTACCAAAATGATCATTTCTCACAATGGGCAAAGATAATTGTTATCCAAAAAGTTGGGTAAAAGGTTTGTCACCTTTTAATAAATTAGAAAGATGGGAGGTATTAGAACTGAAGAAAGAGAAAGAAAATACCAAAAAATACTTAAGCCCCAGAATTTATCTCTAAGTCTCCTGATTTTTTCCATGCTGTATCTGATATTTGATGTAATCACCTCTGATTTTTATCTGGTCTTTAACTGTATATCTGAAGAAGCATGGAACAGCTTCCCTGGTATATCTAACAGATGAGCAACTGCAGACCCCAGACATAGAATGCAACAATTCCTGTCTCCCTGTGCCTCTACTCTCTGCAGTTCAAACAACATGGGGGTTAAATATGGATGAAGTCATGACTCCCCTCAGGGGAATAATTCTTCTCCAGGCTTCTACAAAGGTGGTGCTAGTAGGTATAGATTTTTTAATTAACTTTAACTTGATAAGGGATTTGCCAGCAGCCTCTCCTCAGTCATCCCATTGGGTCTTGGGCTATCCCAGATATTTATCTAGACCTTTAAGTCAAGGTAGAGGAGAACAGACTCTGCTATTTTGCTAATATATCTGTCAAAAGAAAATATTACTGTATTTACCCAAATCCAAGACAACTTTAAATTTGAGACAACTTGACAATAACTCGATTCTATTCATGGAAAAATATACTTGTTCTCATTTCCATGTATAGAATTTAATTATTGTCAAATTGTCTTAAATTTGCCCCCTCCAGAACTACTGGAGTAGGCAGACTCCTGCCTCTTGTGTTCCCCTCACTGACTCTCCCCCAGCTATGTGTCTGTGCCCCCCCAGCACCTGCCCTTTGCACTGAATGTTAAGTAGGGAAGGGGATGGGAACAACTTATTTTTGGATTGAAATAAGTACAGGAATTGATCTGAAATACATAAATTCTTCAGTAGACTGAGCTGACAATGAGAATGTCTGACATAATTGTGTGAATTACAGGACAGGGCATTCACCACCTTGTCAAAAGGAAACTGGGTTCTCCATGGCAAAAGCAGAGTCAATGGATAAATTTCCACAAGGTTGAAAAGAAAATATATGTACATTTCTAGAGAATGTTTACTTAAAAGCAAAAAGAACTCCTCTTCCAAAAGTGCTTCTTTTTTTTTTTTTATAAAGAATCTGTTTTATTAAAGATAGATTATGTTGATACTCTAAGACACCCAAGCCTATAAATTCAAAGCATGGAAATATGGTGGAAGAAGGACAATGAAAGCCACATATGTAAAATTCAATTGAATAAAATGCTAGTTTTAAAATTAGCTTACTCAACACTCAATAGTTCTTTTAAGTAGTGCTACCTGCCACCAGTGAAACTAGTGTTTTTCTCACCTCAAAGAATATGCTCATGTGTTTTGATTTTTTTTTTCCTGCCAGAAAGTTTTGCCAAAACATTTTCAACTGAAAAACCAAAGGGTCCCTATAGATGTGCTCAGGAGTCTATAGGTTCCCAGAGAGTTGCTCTAATTAAAATGCCTCACCGTCATGTGTATTGAACGCCCCATATTTCAAAATGGCGACTAGGGCACTTTAACAAAAACTCATTTGATGAGTTTTAGTTAAATCACCCCCCATGGCCATTTCAATATGCGGGACACTTAATACACATGACAGTGAGGCATGCTGGAGAGTTCTGATTAGATTTAATTGAGTCTCGTTCAATGCGTTCTAATCAGAACATGTCAGAGCACATCTGTACTTACCCAAAGATTTCAATGCAGAAGTGCTGCAGTAGCATCTTGTGGAAGATGCAATTTGGGAGTATTATACTCGATTCCCTTCTAGGAGCTACTGTACCATGGAATTCCCTGATGCAGTGATGACAGGGCTGTTGAGCTCTGGGGACCACACACCCTGTAGGTCTCATCACAGTACACACTGTGTTTTGTTCGAGTGGGCACCATGGATCCTTAGGCTGCACACCACATGGATGCTGTCCTCCTTCCAACCCAGTGTAGTACTGTGCGTCCACACCTCACCACCACTGCACTGCACACCATGAGACCCAGCCTCACCCTGAGCACTCTGTGTTATGCTATACCATTGCATCATGCTCTAGACTTAGTTCTGAATGTGCAAGCTGGAGGAGGGAGGGGAAGCCTAGAGACTTGTCTGCTGCTGTATCTGGAGTGATAGGGGGAGTCATGGCTGGGAGCCATCAAGGCCCCTTCCAGCCCCTAACATCTATGAAACTATGAAACTTAACCCCTTGGACACTCCTGCAAAAAGGGAAGATGCTTAGTTGTGGAGTGTACCTGTACCAAAAATGGGCACGAGACATCTGAATTACTATTCTCATGAGAGAACCATAATAGCGCTTCTGAATCTAGCTCCTTGTTTAGTCTAAAAGTGAAAAGCTTTCAGATTTTGGGAGGTCTTTCTAAAACAAAAATACAAACAAACACAAGGAACAACCCTCCCCGCCAAACAACCATGAAAATAAATTTTTCTGCTGAATGCAGGCACTTTTCACAAATAGTCTGTTTAGTCAAAAACTGAATTGTCTATAAAAACAGTTTTCACAGAAAACTTTCAACCAAGCATGAATTATCATTGGTTTATTGGTTATGTAACCCTGTGATATCTCATGATTTTCCATAATAATAGTACATAGAGGCTGAATAAAAGGACAAAGGATAGACATTAATATGAATCCGTGCATAGGCAATTAAATTTGTTCCTCAATAGCTCTTATCTCAAGCATCCAGTTTAAGAGAGGAATGATAGAAGGCGTCTTATAGCAGTAGCATTTACTACCCTAAAATCCCCTAGGCAAGTCAGCTGTGTCAGAAGTCACTGAAAGGTAAAGGAATATTAGCATGCATGTCTCATCTATTCATAGCCATAAGTTTATCCATCACTGATGTCCTGGCTGCATCTGTGCCTTACCCAGATTGGAGCTTGATTGGAAAGTATCTGGAATATTGGCAGAGGTCAGATGCTGTAAATGTTAAGTTTACAGCTTCCTGTTATATTACAAACCACATGAAGTAGGAAATAAGAGAGATTATTTCTATTAGGGAATGATTTCTTAATCACAGACTGGGACTATTCATAAAAAAAAGTAGAACAGAAGCTTCAATAGAAACATGAGGGCTTTAATAAGCATGAATAATACCATGTTTAATAAACATGAAGGGTTTAATAAGTAAGATTCGCCAATTTCTAGCTACAGTTTGGGATTTCCTTCACTAAGGTGTGAAGGCCTGAGGGCAGTTCTGGGACGCATCAAAACAGTGGCATTTAATTTTTGGTTGCTCTTAGATTTCTGAAAGTAAAGCCATATGGGAGTTGTAGGCAAATTTTCCTACATGTAGGGAGTTGCTGCAAATTTTCCAAGAGCCAGTGAGATGATAACCCTGGGACTTGACAAAAAAAAAAGTCTGTCAAGAGAACACCATCCCCTAATCCCAGATTAATGTATTCTTATTTCTCAGGATTTCTAAATGCTGATTTCTGGCTTGGTTGAAACTAAATTCCAAGGCTTAAAACTATGCCCATGTCTCAGCATATTGGTCTCTCTTTATTACAAATCTCTGGTGCATCAGACCTCTACACCTGAGAATTTTGACATAAATCCAAGGTGTATAAACCTTACTAGTGGCTTTGTAGGTATGACTCTTAAAAAAGTAATGGATCCAAGTCAGTCATCTCCGACTTCTGTGCTTAGAAAAGCCCGAAAAACAATTAGCTTTAATGTTTTTCTAAGGTTTGTTAACCTTGCTTGCACAACAGCTGCTCTCCTTTTATTGTAAGACTGAAAAGGAGCTGTAATGGCTTCACTGTTGCCAGAATTTGGGGAGCAAGCATTCTATACACTTCAGACCAATTTCCCTCAGTGAAGGATGATTGGCAAATGTTGGTAGTCGGAGGATATTTACAACTCACCAATGATGAATGCCACAGACGTACAGTAAATAGGGCTGCTGTGAAATTTAATGGCTGCTTTAGATGCTTCAGTTCTTATTAGAAAAGGTCACCCATTGTCCTAGCTCACATGATTAATGTGAGCTCTTGTATCTTTATGGGATATTTCTGCAATATGTGCTTTGTAAGTGACTGTTTGTTCCTCATTTTAGTCTATACCAAGGTTTTAATACTCAACAGGAATTTAGATTTGTTGTTGAATACAAGCATTTTTCCAGCAGGCTTGTGTAAGCTGTCCTGCTGGGAGAAGGCTTAAGTCTGGGGATTTAAAGAACACTTGTAGCCCACTTTAATACAATTTGCCCCAGCAGGTTTGCTGAAATTCATGTGTGCAGCACCATTTTAAATAAACAAATTACTCAATCCACACAACACTTCTTTATAAGCATTCTGTGCATTTGAAACAGGATTTATTATGTTGTTGTTATTTTCCTGAGGTTTGGGCAGCCTAGTGCCATTAACATACTCTCGTTTCCCCCTTTGTTGGTAAAAAAAACAAAAAGAATACATTTAGCTCCCTGAAGGTGAGTCTCAGGAAAAAGGCATCACAAGTGATGCAGGAGAGGTCCTTCTCCAAAGGGAAGACACCAGTGTATTTGCATAAGGTCCCTGAGAGCTTTGCCTAGGACTAGTGCATGAGATCACTTCAGGACCTCTCTGTCAGTCTGCCACAGTGCAGATTGTGACATGGGGACTGGTGTTAATACTGTGTCCCAATTTCCATTTCTCAGGTTCTATAGTGAGAAGCCACGTACACATTAACAAAAATGTACGTCCTATATTCAGTTCCAGCCAAAAGGCGGAGGTGGAAGGGAAGCTCATAGGATATTAAAGTAATGGTACTGCAAAATTGTGCACCATGTTTTACTGGGTTCTCTAAACTGTTTCATTGCTTCTTAAGGTAATCAATGCATTTCCACATTATTAACATGACCTATCTAATTCATTACCATGCCTCTTATGACAAGTTGTAGCAACCATGACTTTTCATTAATTTATCTCTCCTCACATTCTTATAGGTAGAAAAGGTACACTAAATTAAAAAGTCCAAATGATAGATGAACACAAATAAATTAAGAGGCTGTGACATAGATGTTTACACAGTTCAGTGGATGGTAAATTGACTGAGCAGTCGCACCCAGAGAGTGGGAGTAGATGGGTCAGTATCGACGTGGAAGGATGTGAATAGTGGGGTCCCACAGGGTTTGGTCCTTGGACCTGTACTCTTCAATATCTTCATCAGTGAATTGCATGTGGGTGTGAACTGTACCCTGTCCAAGTTTGTCACAGTAAGGGTGGCCAAAATTTGGAATGGGCTTTTAAGGGAGGTGGTGCTCTTCCTTGCTTGGGGTCTTTAAGAGAACGCTGATAGGCATCTGGCTGGGGTCATCCGATCCCAGCACTCTTTCCTGTCTAGGCAGAGGGTCAGACTCGATGATTTGTTGAGGTCCCTTCTGACCTCAGCATCTATGAATCTATGAACATGTATACAGAAGATGTAATGCTTATTTGCAAGTGTTTCACTAATAATACACCTAGATCTCAAAGGTAAGTGGACCAACACTATGTCAACCCAACATAAAAAGATATCATATTCACCCAAAAACCCTTGTCTGCTTATGTCTTGAGACCAACGTGGCTACAACCTACACCCCTGCCAACCCAACATCACTTACGGGCAATTGCTCCTAAATTACTAAGAAGCGTGTCAAACTTCATAACGTTTCTAAAAGGCAAAAATCTATTATGTGGCAGTTTTCAGACAATTCTGAAATAAAATAGAAGCACAAAATCACATGTCAATTTCTGGGTCTCAAATGTGGTTTTCCTTGTCTTCAATATTGAGCTTTCAAGACTCAAAGCACCTGGAGAAACTACCTCATTTTATTTTCCTTTTACTGGCATAACTCCACATACAAAATAGCACAAGCATTAAAATACAAGACAAATGTCTTTCTTTAGTTGAAAGCTTTTACCTAATATTCTGCAAGGTATTACAAAACATACCTTCCATTAAAATTAGATCAGCTCATATCAATGCACCACACTACTGAATATGGATAGCATTTATTTACCACAATTTAAACATATTAAGAACTTGTCAGAATCAAATCAATTCTTGGTTAAGTAAGGGACATTAATAATTGCCAGTTGATGAAACTAATATGGATTTTATTTTAAACTGAAGGAGAATGAAATTATTTTTCATCCTTGTCACTTTTATGGCATTATCCAGAGAATGAATTATTGATTATAGGTACAGGATGAGTGAATAGATTGTAGATGTTTAGGAACTTGTCAAATCAAGAAGTACAAAATGAACTGAATGTAAAATTATGACAAAAATGGATTAGGTGATTTAGCAGCTAAGCAGGCTTCCTTGCCTGCTAAGAATGTGATAAGACCAGTCTCAGGAATCATCCAAAATAAGATACAACCCCCACCTTCCAAAAGCATTAACTCAATGGTAAGAACATTATAGAATGGATTACCTCCATCTTCCAAATGATTGCTAGGTAAATTTGCTGAAGTTTCTATTTGTTGTCCACTAGGTCACTGTACAGGAGAATTGTGGCCCTGTTGTGCAAGGCACTGAACAAACAGAGAACAAATCTCTGCCCCAAAGGACTTGCAATCTAAATGGAGAAGATAAAAACTGGGAGGAGATGTATGTGCTGTGCATGTAAGAAGGCCAGAGAACACATATACATAAATAACAGAACTGGTCATTAGCCTTTTTGTCCTCTAATACTACAATGTTTTGATGTGTAGGTTTGCATATCGGGGCTAGTTCTCAGTTAGTATCAGTCAGTGTAACTACTGATATCAGTGGAACTATGTCAGTTTGCATCAACTGAAGATCTGACTGTTGGCTTGGGTGAAAGAAGTTTTTGTGTATAAAGAGCTACAAATAATTTTCTTATGAATATTTTTTTTTGTCAAGGGCCTATAAAAAGCTTCTCTTTTACCTGTAATGATTTTTCTTTGCGAGAGAGCTTTCCAGCTGATTTCATTCCCCAGATTTGCTTAATTGTAAATGATTCTTCAAGTCAATAGTGCAACATGTCATTTTTGTGTCAAATAATAACAGTTAAGGTCATTGTTTCATGTCAGAATTTGATGGTCAAGCTTTCTTGCTCCAGGGTACTGTATTCATAATACTGTACTGTAAAAAGAGGTTTTGACCGTAGTATATGCTAGAAGTTCTTAATACTGACATTTGTCTTGAACTTTTTCATGGGGCTTCAGAGAATGACATAGAAACTGCTGCTTGAGAAGTTATACCTGTATTGATTGAATATTTACAGTTATTTATAGTTCCTTGGTCCTGGGTATGGCTATAAACTGCATCCGACTGGAGAGTCTGGTGGTAAAGTGGTGGGGCTACTTGTGGCAAGGTCATACCATAATGTTACAACCTCCAGAGTAAGGTGAGTATAGGGCACCTTAAAACCCTAGCCCCCATTGCCTTGCTGGTACTTCTTGATTGGAGAAAGGCTAAGGGACATCAGAAAAGTGCCCTCAATGAAGGCAATGGAAATGGTTAGGGGCTGGGACACATGAATTATGAGAAGAGGCTGAGGGAACTGGGTTTATTTAGGTTAGAGAAGAGAAGAGGGGATTTAATAGCAGCCTTCAACTACCTGATGGTTGGTTCCCAAGAGGATGAAGCTGAACTGCTCTCAGTGGTGGCAGATGAAAGAACAAGGAGCAACGGTCTTAAGTTGGAGCACGGGAAGTTTAGGTTAGATATTAGGAAAAACTCTATCACTAGGAGGGTAGTAAAACACTGAAACAGGCTACACAGAGAAGTTGTGGACTCTCCATCCTTTGAGGTTTTTAAGACCCGGGTAGACAAAGACTTGGCTGGGATGATCTAACTGGGGAATGGTCCTGCTTTGAGCACGGGGTTGAACCAGATGACCTCCTGAGGTCCCTTGCAACCCTCATTTTCTTTGATTCTATAATTTTATGATTAGGCAGTCAGCAGGGATTCTTATCTATTGCTCTCTGGCAGAAGCTACAACCATCAAGGAACTTAATGTCTAGACTCAGTCTGGCCTTTGGATTCTGCCTCAATGGTCTAAAGGGGGGATGGTAGGTCTTGGGCAGCCTCCACTCCTCCATACTCTTGCCTAGGTGTATGCATAGTGGCTAAGTAGGAGTAGATGAGGCCAGAGAAGAGCTGAGAAGGAGCAGGTACATTTTTGGGCTGTCTCTGCAGCCCATATCCTCAGCATATATTGTCTTTTCCTAGGTTTGGATACAAACACTCAGTTCCCACTGAGAAAATTGTTATTTTCCTAGTAGAAACCAAGTTCCAGCTTTTTGTCTCACAGCAAAGCTGGCCTCTTAAGAAGAAAAATAACCAAGCAACAATCAGGGTTAAATCACTCTGAGGAGAAACTCTCCTCAAAGACTGAACATCTATACACTTTCCCCAAGCTTAGCTTCTCCTGGGAATGGTATTGGAGCTAGGGGAAAGGCTCCTTTCCTTCCTGAGACTAGAGTCAACCTGATCTTGAAGGTGTTGGGGAAGCTGCTCCCCTCTTCCCATAGACTGGGAGGTGAGAGGACCAGCAGCACAGTGGTCTGCTTCTTTCTCAAAACCCTGTAGCAGCCAGCTCTTGGAAGATGCAAGGTGTTGCCAGCTTCCCCATTGCCACCCTCGCTACTCAGCTTAGCAGCAATTAAAAGCTGGGGATGTGATTTGGGTACCCTGTTTCCAGCTCCTGGCCATCCCACCACTCTGCTAGGAAGCAGACAGCAAAGGGAAGCCAGAAACTGAGTTAGGAAAGGTTTGCCCAGGCACTGCTCCCAGCCTCTGGCTTTTAAATAGATTCCCTTGGTGCACAGCTGAGTGGCAGGGGGCAAGGAGATGTGCTGGGACCTGGACATGCAAAGCACTAACCCAGCCTGATGCCTGACCCCTCCAACTTCTTGATTCTGCTTGTGCCACCCAGTTGACTTGGAACAACACTGTGCCTGGCAGGCTGTTGTACCTGTGCCACAGGGCTCCTGAAGCCTTGCTGCTGGAGCTGACTGCTCCCCTCCTCTCCTTCCAATCCTCCAGGTCATCCCAGAGGAGTGCAAGGAACAGGGACTATTCTGCAGGGGAAGAACTGGGAGGGTTCCCACCAAGATGATTGGTGAGATAGGGGTGTGTTCTTACAAACAAAATAATTGTCATTTACTGGATCAGACCTGAGGTCCATCTTGCCCAGTGTCCTGGGTCACACAGTGACAGACAGTGAATGCTGAAAGGGAGGGTGAACTGGGTATGACCAGAGTTGTTGTTTTTCCCAACTGTTGTTCTCTCAGTTGCAGCCTCCGGCATTTAAGATTTCGGAAGTTCTAATTCAGAGGCTGTATCCTGAATTCCTGTGCTCCATAGCTAGTGATTCCCCTTGCCTCCGAGAATTTGTCCCATCCCTTCTTTGAATCTGACTAAACTGTCAGCTTCCACATCTTGTGGCAATGAGTTCCACACCTTAATTACATGATGTGTGAAAAATAGCTTCCTTTTGTTTGTTTTAAACTTAGTACCTCCTGGTTTCATTTTATGAGCCCTAGTTCTTGTATTGTGAGAGAGAATAAATAATAAACCCCTATTTAATATCTCTTCACCGCTTAGTATTTTGTAAATCCCTACCATGATCCCCCTCAAATGTCCCTTCTAAATTGAATAGTCCTAGCCTCTTTAGTTTATCCTTGTGTAGAACCCCCTCCATACCACTAATCATCCTTGTTGCTCTTCTCTAGCTCTTCTATATTCTTTTTGAGATGTGGGAACTAGAACTGGGTACAGCGGGTGCATCTACACAAGATGCTTAACTTGACATTAGCATAGTTTACTGCAAAGTAAGTGTGTGCACATACTTACTTGGCAGTAAACCTCCCTAATCCCAAGTAATTTTTCTACCTGCAAATACAAGTAGCAAATTTTATCGGGATTAGTAACAGCACTATAGCACTCATGTAGAAACCTGACTGGGAGCAAAATCTGCTCCCAGTCAGCCGTTTACCAGGAGGCGGGAGATAGCTACCTGCCCCTGGAAGCTGCCTGCTTCTGGGGCAGGCTCTACCATAGAAGCCTAGGCAAGGACTATGTCTCCCTATCCCAGCAGCAGGGATCTCTAACACCCTGCTCCAAGATCACGGTCAGGAACCAGGGGGTGGGGGATCCTTATTTCCCAGCCCCCACTTCACCATTGCAATCAGGGAGAAGGGGGCTGGGAGCAAAGGGTCCCCCAGCTTGAGCCCTGAGACCATGGAGCTCAGGCTGGGAGATACACATCTCTCAGCAGTGGTCCCCTGGTCCGGAGACCAGTTCTGCGAGTGTAGATCTGGGGGGAGGAAGGGTGGAGGGGGACTTATTTCAATCTCCCCAACCCCCATTCTGTGTCTTCCCTGCCCTGGCAGCAGGGAACTTCCAGCTCCTGCTCCCCACTACTGCCTACTCTTACTAAGCGTGCATATTCCTGTAAGTCTGCTGTAGACTATAATTTGGGGTTCCAGTTGTACGGCAGTCCAACCCATAACAGCAGATATTCTCTTCAAGTCACATTGTTCACAGGTGTTTCTTGCAGTTCAGCATTCACTCTGCTACCCTTAGCTTACCTGTAATCACTTACATAGCGTAAGAACCTCTTTTCTTGCCACCTGCTTTACTTACTTACACATCTATCACTATTATGTTTGCAGTGCACAAACGAATTGCAGGAATTTTTGTTCTATCATTTCACTGAGGTCACATCTTAATGAGCTTAGAAAATGAATGAGTAGAAAGAGTGAATTATTTACATTCAAAGGAGCCCGTGCTTTGAGTTATTGAGAGCTGCTGTGCCCTATGCCTTTAGAAAGTTAATGGCCTTTTTGCTTCCCAAAACAACAGTGGAAGTGGAATAGCTGCACAGAGACCCCTTAGTCATTTGTATTCTGTTCAACATGCAGCACTGAGCCACTCCAGCATGTGGTTCAATGTCTTTGCAAATATAAAAGCAAGTTGCTTTCTTTCTGCCCACCTCATAAATCACCACTGCTGCTGATGTTTTTAAAACCTCCATCTACTACTATCAGTAGCAACCATTGCTCCTAGGGTCAGACAGAGCCTCTTTTGAATTAATATTGACACATCCATGATTGGAACCTACTCAGTGAGTGTCATGACTAGCAAGGCAGACCTTCCAGGCAAGCACATGGAAGAGATCATTAATACAACGTAAGCTCTATCTTTAAAAACAAGGATATGCAATCTGATCCAATTAATCAATTTATGACTGAATCTTGATAATAGGTGGACTCTGTATATATTGCCATGAAATTGTAATCTTCTTGCAGCTATTTACAGTAATAAAATAAGAATATTAATAACAAAGAAACCAATATACACTACCCTTCTTCCTAGTCTTCCCTGTTTAACTCATCTGACATTTTATAGCATTGTGTAACAAAAGGAAGAGAATAAACAGGTGCCCTTCTCCCAAAACTGCTCCACATTGCTTCTGTTACAATTTTTTTCAGATTCAGGAGTTGCTCTATTGTTCAATTATTTGGGGAAAAAGACAAGAATAGAGGTTGCTAAGTGAGGGATATTTGGTGTCGTAGCCCTTTAATGGGAGTGCCACATGGGTTATTGGGGAACGGACTAAGAGGAAGTGATTGGTAGAGGAAGATGTGATCTTCAGTGTATGGTCTGATAATTCTTAGATTTAAAGTAAAATGACCACTTTGTTAATGGGGTGAGTTCTTCCTCCCTAAACAGACCTGCCTTGCCATTTCAGCTGACAGGCTTTCTGAGGTGATGCCAGGTTTTAAGTTGTTGCAGTCCATTTTAGCACATTTACAAAAAAATGAGTAGATGGATTTGACAGTGTCCATCCCTGGGACTGTCTAAAGTAAGCCTGACCCCCCTCTCTCTCTGGGCTTTCCAGCCATGTTTCTCGTCTGCCATGCCTTGATGGAACAATAGTTGTGATGTTAGTCAAGTGGAAGGCTGCCTATTACTACCTCAACACTAGGGGTCACTATCCACCGTTCCAAACCTCCCCTACATGGTGGCCCACAACTCATAGCTGGCATATAGTTGTTGAGCAGCACTTTATGGTTTTGGGTCTGCTCATTCCCAGTCAGGTCACCCTCCGGCACTTCACCCCCAGTGCTAGGGACGGCTTACCCTCTGGCACCATGCCCCCCCAGACACTGGGCATCTGCTTGCTTCTGCCGCTGCACCTTCTGGTGCTGGGGCTCTGCACAGTAGTGTGGCCCCAATTTAACCCCCACCCTTCTGGTACTTGGTGTTCCTGTAGACTCCGGTCTTAAAGGGACAGCCCTGCCTCCTAGTAACAGGGCTAGGCTAGGGTTCCTTGTTACAATGGAGAAAAGAAAAGTAAAAATAAATTTAAGGCACAGTACAACACAAATCCTTTGCCTTAAATTTTGGCATGTGAAAAGTGCAGCACTAACTATCAAGGGACATGGCTACGAAGGTCTGAACCCAACTTTGTGCTGTGAATATTTAGTTTATGTCCTGTGATTGAGCTCCCATTTGCTATCATTATACCACTACTCACAGAACAGCAGATTGATTATTTAAGAACTGTATTTGAGTGATACAGAATGAAGAATGAACAGAAATCAATGTTGAATAGAAAAAAAATGCATGTGCATGCCATGCAAGTCTTGTATGAAGATGTTGCAGGACAGAGTTAAGGAATAGAAAAGCAGAAGCTGAAACATGGAGTCAGGCAAGCTTTAAACTGAAGATCAAGTGATACTAAAACTTTTCTATTTTTTTTACTTCTCTCTTTTGCCTTCTAAGCTTGGCTATTTCCTCTAAACCATATGCTTCATTCCTTCAGTGCATGTATCAGATTTTCCTGAAAAGTAGGACATTTTTCTAATGGGCACTCAGCACCAGCCTTCAAGCAGTATCTTAGAGTTCATCCTTCCCTTGAGCACAGACAGAAAAGGATGGTGATTAGAACTGTACATAATTTGGCAATTATATATAGCTGAAGATAATTTAGTAATTATTTTGCATGGGGTCAGACAAAGGCACTTTTTTCTCTTATTTTCTTTTTACCTCATCTTTGACTGCAATCAAGTTATAAAATTAAACGAACAAAACACTCAAATTCAAAGTAAAATGGCTATATTTCTCTTAGTTGACTACTTCTGTGTGTGCTTGACGTAAGTTTTATATAGTCTCAGATACCAGGAACTAGACTGGGAATGGACTTACTCTAAAAATTTAGTTAACTTGCTGGTTGATATGGTCTGTCTTTCAAATTTGCCAGGTGAGTTTGTATACTGGTTTCATGCATTTAGTTTTATACATACTTTATAGATTTTATACAGCTGCAATAAGGGTACTAAATTAAGCAAGATGCTACTCAGCTGATAAACTGGGTGTCTTGAGGACTGGGTTATGTGCAGGAGCCACAGCTACCTATGCCCCCTGCATTGCCTCCAGCCTGTAGTCACAGTGGGGCTGGTTTTGCTTTGCCTCAAGATAGCCAGAGCACGGGGTTTGCTCTGCCCTTGGCCAGAACACTGTAGTGTGACCTGAGTGTTGGAGTGTCTTCCTGCAGGGGATGAGAGGTGTAGGAGCAATGTATGCTGGGATGCCAGAGGTCAGCTGTGGGGAACTTCTATAAATAGCAGGACAGTTGGGTGGATCCAGAGGGGCTGCTGTGGCATAGTTGCACCTCTCTTTTTGGACCATGCTGCCAGCAGCCAGTGACTTTTAAATCCCTGAATCAGGAAAGAATTCCTCCCCACTTTTTTATGCTCAACAGCACATTCCCTCCCCTTCCCTTGCTCTCCTACTGATTACTGCTGTTGTCCCTGGTTGACTTGGAGGCAGGAAATGCTCCATAGTCATTCCTGCTCTGCTCTAGCTAGGCTGCATGGGCAGCTGAGTTCAGCTGGAAACAGTAGTGGCAGTGGACAGTTTCCTCCCCCCTTACAGTCCCTCAGGTTATGGGAGACTCCCCTCCTGGGAGCAAGATCAGCAAGGAGAAACCTTCCTGCTGCTGCTGCTATTGCTCCTGTTCCTGGTTAAGCCTTGTTTCCTGTGCAGCTTGGCTGGAGCCAGGGCAGGAACAATAATCAACCTTCACCTCCCTGTCCGCATCAGTCATGAACTGCAGCAGCAATAGGCACTGCTGTAAGGGGGGGAATGGGTGGGGAGGGGAAGTCTCAATGAGCACAGAGAGGTGGGGGTGGGTTCTGAAATTGAGAGGAGGGAGATCTTATCTGCTCTGGGGACTTTAAAATAGCATGGTCTACCTGCCTTAGGCAGGGGGAGGCTAAGAGCATGGAGTGCAGCCACCTCTGAAGCACTGATTGCTGCTTCTGCATCCATCTTCACAGAATCCTGGATATGTACCTGCAAACCGTACAAGCATTCATTAAACTGGTCTAAGCCCTATTAGCTTAGACTTAAACACTGTCAGATGAAGCTTTAATTTCTACCATGCATGCCATTTTTAGATGAAGTGCTGTCAATACTTGTACACCTAGTATTTCTATGAGATTAAACATGATTTTACTGACACAAATGTAATGCTTTTATGAAACTCCTGAAAAATGCTGTTGGCTCCAGCTACATAACCTACAATGGTTAGTTTCAGAAATGTGGTTAAAGCAAGATAGCAACCTAGTAAAACTTTATGAAGTTTGTTTAGTCACATGGATGATAGCCAAGCTTCACACCTTCATTGCATAGACTTATCTTGTCTATGCCAACGCAGTAGCCCTAGGCTTAAAACCATAATGCTTAGGGAACTGTGAATTTTAAAGAACGTTGCAACACAACTCAAGCCATGTGGAGTATCACAAAGAGATCAAACTTGTTTTCTGGCCTCTATGCCCAAAATTCCCATAGAATTTTGGATCAAGTTTCCAATCAGTCTGTATTTTTAAGGTGCTCTGTTGTCTGGGTCCAGGACACCTTAAAAAATGGGTGAAGGGAGGAGGGCTGGCATTTTAAAATTCCAGGGTGAAGAAGGAGCAATGGTCTTAAGTTGCAGCAAGGGAAGTTTAGGTTAGATATTAGGGATAGTTTTCTCACCAGGAGGGTAGTAAAGCACTGGAATAAGTTACCAAGAGAGGTTGTGGAATCTCCATCCTTGGGGGTTTTTAAGATCTGGCTAGACAAAGCCTTGGCTGAGATGATATAGGAGGAGATGGTCCTGATTTGAGCAGGTGGTTGAACTAGCTGACATCCTGAGGTCCCTTCCAACCCTAATTTTCTATTATTTTCATAGAACATGGTTGACAATTTTGATAGCACAGCACGTAAGTCTCACCATGTTCTGCTCCAAGGTCAAGGCATCTTTTTTTGACCCTGTGTTCTCTTGATATAAATATGCAGTAATGCATATATTTAAAGAAAAAAAAGACCATCAAATCAAAATGAGTCATGCCATTGTATTTGCTTTTCCCTGAGAAGAAAATAGGGGCATAGGACTGGAAGGGGCCAGTCATGAAGTCCAGTCCCATGAAATTGAAAGTAGACATAGAATGGATCCCATAGGAAAGAATTCACAAGGATATCTATTCTGCCTTCACACACACCAGAATCACAATATAACTTCTAACACTGTCAAGCAAACATAGGACCCTTAGGTAAGAGAACAGATGTGGCAAGTGTTAGCCATGTTGCTTAATGCATTATTGGAAGGTACTATGGTGATGAGCACTGGAAAAAAATTGTAACAGAAGCAATGTGGAGCAGTTTTGGGAGAAGGGCACCTGTTTATTCTCTTCCTTTTGTTACACAATGCTATAAAATGTCAGATGAGTTAAACAGGGAAGACTAGGAAGAAGGGTAGTGTATATTGGTTTCTTTGTTATTAATATTCTTATTTTATTACTGTAAATAGCTGCAAGAAGATTACAATTTCATGGCAATATATACAGAGTCCACCTATTATCAAGATTCAGTCATAAATTGATTAATTGGATCAGATTGCATATCCTTGTTTTTAAAGATAGAGCTTACGTTGTATTAATGATCTCTTCCATGTGCTTGCCTGGAAGGTCTGCCTTGCTAGTCATGACACTCACTGAGTAGGTTCCAATCATGGATGTGTCAATATTAATTCAAAAGAATAGAATGAAACAACAGTCTGACACACAAAGTATATCAACAGTGTTTTCTCAAATATGAGGTATGTAGGGTTACCTCATTTCTGACTTTCCAACACTGACTCTTGTTCTTTAAAAGTATATATATCACTTGGTTAACTTGTAGGTATAGTATTTTTAGGCTCTCTTCATTTTCTACCGGACTTTGAGATACCATATAAGTTAGGCAAGCAGGAATTTAAAAGCAGCCTGAAATGCCATTAAGTCGGGCATAACCCAAATGAGGGGGTGTCATACTTATCCAGAGCCCTGGGGTGGTGACTACAATGCACTTGGCCCCCCTTGACTTAAGTGCATAGCACCACTGTCTCGTAAAGTAATATCACTGCAACATGACGCAATATTGAAGCGCAACATTTTATCATCCAGAATAAAGATGCCATTTAAAAGTCAGACAAGGCCATGAGAGGAGTTAAATTCAGTTGTTTCAAGTGAGAGGTATTCCAGTCCCTTGATAATATCTTGACTTTCTTTTACCCCTCCCTCTGGCCATTTTGGTCCAGTTGGCTTACTGAGCATGGATTGATAAGACATGGCAAAATACAGCCGTCCTATCCTTTACTTGCTTGTTTTTAAAATCTGTTCACTGGATTGTAAGCCTTGTCTACTTTGCTCTGGTTTAACTCTCTCTTTGTAGTACACCAGCACTCAATATTGTTTAGAGATGTGCATGGAAGATAAGGAAAGATGCCAGTGAGCCCTGTTTTCTCCTGCTTCTTTTTAAAGTAAGTTTATTAGTTCTGAAGAGAAAGTCTTTTATGTTTTGTCTCAAGCAAGAAAACAACTGAGCAACAGTTAGGTCACATCAGCATAAAGATCAGATAAATTGTGGCCGGTGAGCCTAAACAAACTATAGAGTAATCACCACTAATAACTAGCTATTCACTTTATTATAGCTGAACTACTGATTTTTTTTTCATTTTATAATACTAAGACAAACGATTGCTGCTGGAAATCATAGGGAAGAAGAAAATAAGGATAACACATATATTGCCAACTAACAGTACTGAAAACAAGTTTGAAAACACTGCTGATTTTGTCATTACCCGACAGTGCAATGTAAGTAGTTTATAACAGGGTTTTAGGGCTTGGCTACCTGGTTCATTTTCAGTGTTTCGCTTCCGTTGAAAAAAATCAACACGGTGTCCTACAAATATCATATCACAGCAACAGAATGAGCACTAATGTGAATAGATTTTACTTGCCCAAACCAAAACTAAGCAAAACCAATCCCTGAGAATCTGATTTAATGCTTCCCAGTACTATATGCAGCAGTGCCCCCCTACACCAAAAGTGATAGGCTTATTTCCAGTCTGAAAATATTTGACAGTTTACCTATTCCTTCCTCTTCATGCATTTATTGGGACTACTATTAATAGAACTGAGGACTGGAAAGAGCAGGAATAATAAATACCCATATGCTTGTGTCTATGTATGTTTATTAAAGCTGTGCAAAATTCCACTAGGTATTTGATTTCAAAGCTGTTTCGACGCATTTTTAGCTTAAAACAGTGAAATCAAGACAAAACAAAAGTTTTCAAAACAGCTTTGAAACAAAACAAGGGTACTTGAAACTTTTTGAAAGTTTCAAAATGTTTTGCGTTTCGAAGCCGGGCTTATTTGGATGACAGGTAGCAGTGGCAGGGGCAGCATCCTACCATCCAGCACACAGATCAAGGGGCTTGCACCCCTGGGAAGGCTGCAGGGATGCACTGAACTCCTCTAAGGGGTGCGAGCCCCCAGATTTGTGTGCTGGATGACAAGAGGCTGCTGTTCTGGGAAGTGTCAGGGCTTTTGGTTTGTTCAATTTGGGGTGCAGTTTCCCAGAAATCTCTGCACCTATTTCCTTGAAACTTGACAGGCTTCATGCCCTCAGAAGGGGCTACTATCCCTGCAATTTCCATCCAAGTCAGGCAAGAAATGCCGATGTTTTAGGCATTTTCATGATTCCCCATTATAGCCTATGGGTGAAACATCAAAACGTTTTGCCATTTCAAAGGGACAGTGTTTCAAATTGCCCCTTTGAAACGGTGAAATGGATGTTGAAACAAAACAATGGATTTTCGCACAGCCCTAATGTTTATGAGTTGAGAAATGTATTTCAGACTCATCTGTACCAGACTTCATTGCCAGCTGATACATAGCAGCTGTATAAATTGTAGCCTCATATATTTATGATCTTGTTAAGTCTTTTCACTTATTAAGTGAACACAGGACTAGATCCAAAGTCTGCTTCGCATTGACTTCAGTAGGCCTTTGGATCCAGCCCATTATATAAAATGTAATGTGGCTTTGGCATGAAGAAATGAACTGCATGCACTACTAGCTTTTTTGGCCTTATCTTCTTACTGAAGCTTCAGTAAAGCTAGGTGGTGGTATATTTTTCATGTATCATGCTCAAGTCCAATTTTTTCTGTCAAGCAGTCTGTATTATACACTCCACTAGCTGATCAAGGATGTTTGAAGGTATCTGTGCAATGTAACTGAGATTAATATTAAACTATAAAGCTAAATATCAAATAGCAGGTGCAAGTACAAAATATAACACACCAAAATTTTTATTTATTGCATTGTTAAATACTAAGTTTTGGGAATTATTACTGTGTAAGTTTACAAAGTGAAACTGTAACAAAATAAAAGCAAATATGGGTTCGGATGCAACAAGATCATCATAGCTAGGGAGAAATATAATAATTTTTGCATGTATAAGCACTTCCTTTTTGAGCTAACTTAACATCATCATCAATACAAGGTGAAAAGGTGGTTGAAACCATTCTTTCATCTTTCTAAAGACTGCTGACTGCATGGATGATAGGCAAGTAATCAATACGCCCCAGGGTCGATCCTTTTTACAACTGAATCACTTGTTAGATTAAATTAATAAGGTGGAAATCATTGACTTCCTTCATGACCTTTGATTATGAGCACCTCATAAGATACAGATCTTTTTGTTATATAATGTATTTTGTTATATAATGTATCTGAGCACATTGTAACATCAGGAAGGAATAAGACAAGGTGGCATTAAGCCCCCCATCCCTAAAAAAGGAACTCTAATGTTGTCAGAAATGTCCCTCAGCTTTGCCTGCCTCTCTAACTCAGGTGCAATTCCGCACTGTCTTGTGAGAGAGAGAGGGAGGTCAGTAGCCCCAGACCCACAGCCCCAAAGAGCCCAGCAGAAACCCTCCTTACCCAGGTGTTTCTGGAGGGGGGGGCTGAGAGCGCCAACACTGATACAAAGAAGAGCCCAGAATGGACAGAGGAAGGGAGCGTAGAACCGGAAGGAGGCAGACCGAGCTGATGCACGCTGCAGGGAACAATCAGAGCAATGTGGAGAGCCAGTAGGATACTCCTGCAGAGAGCAAGCCCCCCAGAGGGAACTTAGAGTGAGGACTGCTGACCCGGGGGTGCTTAGAACTGTTTTGTTACCAAGCCGGAGCCAGTGGAGACCAGCAGAGTCTTTGTACCATAAAGTCCCTAATAGAGGGGCAGTATAGAATTGCGGTACCATAAAGTCTCTAAAAGTGGCAAAAGCCAAAATGGTGTCACAAATGCACCTAATGGGATGAGGGGAATCATGACAACACCAATAAGAGGCTCAGGAAGAGCCACCCAAGCATGGGTAGGGGACGAAAAGAGGGACTGACCTCCTGAAAGTCAATTTTGTTTTGCGCTCGGTTAAAAGGAGCTGGAATCATAACCCTGGGCCAGGAGTGCCGGGTTTTGTTTTTTTTCTTTTGTTTTTCTTCTGCCTGGGATGGAAGTCATGCTGCAGGACCAAGTGGCTGATCAGAACCTGGTGGAATGGGTGAGGGTGGAGGGGTGGCGGAGCCCTCAGGAACGTAGGACCTCCTCGGGACGACGGTGGGACAACTAATGGGACTACACATCCAGGTACTGAACCAACTCCTTTAACACCAAGTCATGGCAGGTGAAAAGCGTGGGTGTGTAGATCTTCAAATTAGAAACCGTCTCACTCGAGTCAGCCAGCAGGCGGTGGCCTACAGGTCTGCAAGTGACTGAGATACTTGACAGTAGTGAATTGGCCGGGAATTCGGGAACGGTCTCCCAAGAGGGATCAAAATGGAGCACCAGTTGGTGTTGACAGGGCCAGAATCCTTGCAACAGACCATGAGCCTGATGGCGCAGGTGCTGCAGCAGCAGCAGCAACAGGTAGCAAGGCAGATGGCTATAGAGGAACACCTGATTCAACAGCAGGTTTGGGCACAAAGGGGCCTTTTGGACATTAAGATTCCCAAGATGACTAAAGAGGATGATCCAGAGGCATTTGTAGAAATTTTTGAAAGGGTAGCCATAGCGAAAAGCGTGGGTGTGTAGATCTCCAAATTAGAAACAGTCTTACTCGAGTTGACCGGCAGGCACTGGCCTACAGATCTGCAAGTGACTGAGATACCTGACATGTCTATCGTAAGAAAACTTTGCTGCAGCAACCATTTCCCCAGGCACTTTCAAACAACAACTTCTTTGTCATGTCTCCAATCCAATCTTTCTATACGGTTTTTTCCCCAATATTCTGTATAGGCCACTGCTTCTGGTATTGGTGCTGCCAGATCTTGTGAGGAGCATTGAGGTGCTACAGGGCACCTCAGGAGATGATCCATGGTTTGCAACTACAACTACAACCCAACTAACACGGAAATTATACTCCTAAAAGTACTGAGTTACTAAAACGGAAGGAGTGAGCCCCAGGGGTATAATGCGTTATAAATTGCATGGACTTTAGCCAGAGCTACTAGTGTTCAGCACCTTGTAGAAAACTGTGATTTTTAAGTATATGATATTTTTTCATAATTTTAATTATATGCAACTATATGATAAAATGCTTGCAATGCAAAAGTTGATTTGTGCGAGCAGACCCATGCACTAAGAATACCACTGATGTTATTTTAAATATGACAGCCTCATTACATCACTTCAAAATATGGTTCTTTATAGGTCCAGGGGTCCAGTTGCCAGGCATAATTGGCAGCAGGAATTACATTCTAAAAAATATTAGGTCAACTATAGCCAATAATATATGAACTTTAAATGGAACACACTGAATGGCAAACACTGGTGTTTGTTTATTTAACTGCGTATTTAACGCTAGGTGATATGCAGAACGGTAACTCCTCTCCAAATGAAGGGATGGTTAGCAGGTGCAGGTATGCTGTGAGATGCATGGCTGCCTAATTGTATGAAGTTCCCCTCCTCTTCCTACAGAGCAGAGAGCCAGGACACTCAGTGAATCTCATCTATGTACAGGGTTAATATTAATAAAGAATTTACAACTTACAACACTTATATACAAATCTATCTATCTATATCTATATTTATCTATCTATGTATATAGATGTATATAATTTCAATTTATGAACTCACCCAAACACAATCTAATTAACCTTAAACCCATGCATAAGCCTGGTTGCCTGCGGCCTTTGGGTTAGACTACAGCCCTGCCCCTCCTTCAGTGCCCTACAGGCTCAAGGGGGAGGGGGCACTTAAGGATAAAACAGGGGTTAGTTGACAGACCAGTAACAAAACGATTGGCAGTAATGGGTAAATAGTGAAATTTTCACATAAGGGGTTACTTCACATACAATATATTTGCATAAAGCACTTCATATAATAAATATCAATACCAGGTAGCTTATAACACTCCCCAATGCAATAACAGAAGTGCAGGGTTACCCCAGGGATCCCAACAACATAGAGGAGGGAAAAGAACAGAATGCAACTGTGGCACATGAAGAAATGACAACCTGGTGGGGAACCCAGAGCACCCTTGACTCTGCTCAGGCTACTCAGCTGACAGGGTCCTAACCCAGGGATTTTCCCTTGGCAAGCCAGAGCCCTGGACTGCTATCTTTGCCCCAGGATGAATTATCCCCCTGCCAGCAGGGGTTTCCTCTCTGTCTCCTGTAGCATGGTGGGTCTTCCTCCCCTGTGGTGATCCTTTGCTCAGGGGGACTCACAACTCCCTGCAGTCTGATGGGGCTTGACTCATCTCCAAGGGGGTGAGGCATCTCCTCCATCTGTGAGGGGGCCCCAGCTGCCCCATGAGGCTCTCCTGAACTTTTAGCCTGCTCTCTACCCCATGCACCACCCTGTGCACCAATGGCCCTGTGTCCTGCCTTGTACAGGGTTGGAGATCTATGCTCTGTGGTCTCATCAGCTCCAGAATCAGTTCCTCTGTGAACTGTTCTGTGCACTGAGCTCTCCAGTCCCGTGCACCAATCCATACACTGAGGGCTTCTGCCTCTACGCTGTGCAGGGTTGAGGACCCACGCCACCTCCCAGACTCTCTGTGCACTGGCCTGTGCACCAGCTCTCCAGCCCTGTGCACCAGTCCATATACCAAGGGCTTCTGCTCCCGCCACATGCAGGGTTGGAGATCTGAGCTGCCTCACGCAGCTGCTGGGGTCCAATTCAGTCCCAAACTGTGCACTGATCTCTGTGGCAGGGCTGGGATTCAGCCATATGCTTCTACCATCTGGCAAAGACATCTTCTGGGTGATTCTGGGGCAACTGCTTCACCCAGCTGGTCGGCTATACCAGCCCTTCATCAGCCCTCTTCATTGTACCTTGCTGAAGCCGCCCATGTCATAGAATCATAGAAGTAGGGTTGGAAGGGACCTTGTAGATCTTCAAGTCCGACCCCCCACCTGGGCGGGAGAAAAGACTGGACTCAGATGAGTCCAGCCAGGTAGTCATCAAGCCTCTTCTTAAAGATCCCCAGGGTAGGAGCCAGCACCACTTCCCTAGGAAGTTGGTTCCAGCTCCTAGCTGCCCTAACTGTGAAGTAGTTCTTGCAGATGTCTAATCTAAACCTACTCTCTAATAATTTGTGTCCATTGTTCCTTGTCATGCCAGGGGGTGCTAGGGGAAACACTGTCCTCCCTAAACCCTTCTGGTCCCCCCTAGCGAGTTTATAGACAGTCACCAGGTCCCCCCTCAGCCTTCTCTTGTGAAGGCTGAACAGGTTTAGGTCCTGCAGTCTTTCAGTGTAGGGTCTGCCCTGTAGTCCCCAGATCATGCGGGTGGCCCTCCTCTGGACTCTTTCAATGTTGCCCACATCCCCCCTGAAATGGGGCGCACAGAACTGGATGCAGTACTCCAGCTGTGGCCTGCCAGTGTTGCATACAGGGGGAGGATCACCTCCCTGGTTCTACTTGAGATGCACCTGTGGATGCACGACAAGGTCCGGTTAGCCCTGCCAACCGTGACCTCGCATTGTCGGCCCATGTTCATCTTGGAGTCAATAATGACTCCAAGATCCCTTTCTGCCTCCGTGCTCTCAAGATGGGAGTTTCCCATTCTATAGGTGTGCTGCTGGTTTCTACTGCCTAAGTGCAGCACCCTGCACTCGTCAGTATTGAAACACATCCTGTTTATGTCATCCCACTCCTGTAACCTATCCAGATCTAGCTGCAATCTTTCCCTCCCTACTAGTGTGCTCACCTCACCCCAAATTTTGGTATCATCAGTGAATTTAAACAGGTTGCATTTTACCCCATCATCCAAATAGCTGATGAAGAAATTGAACAGTGCAGGCCCAAGGACCAAGCCCTGGGGGACTCCGCTGCCCACTTCCCCCCAGGTTGAAGATGACCCGTCCACCACCACCCTCTGATTACGACCCTTGAGCCAATCTGCAATCCATCTGACTGTGTAGGCATCAATGCCACAGTCGCCTAGTTTTTTAATGAGGATGGGGTGGGAGACGGTGTCAAAGGCCTTGCTGAAGTCCAGAAAGACTATGTCCACAGCGACACCTGCATCCATTGCCTTTGTGACCTGATCATAAAAGGCAATCAGGTTGGTCTGACATGACCTGCCCCTAATGAAACTGTGCTGGTTGCCCTTGAGCATCATCCCTGAAGCCGGCCTGTCACAGATGTGTTCCTTGAGGATCTTCTCAAAGAGTTTCCCAAGGATAGAGGTAAGACTGACGGGCCTATAGTTGCCCGGGTCCTCTCTCTTCCCTTTTTTGAAGATGGGGACCATGTTAGCTATCTTCCAGTTATCTGGCACCTGGCCCGAGCACCACGAGCACTCGTAAAGCTGTGCCAAGGGCCCTGCAATAACCCCAGCTAGCTCCCTCAACACCCTGGGGTGGAGAGCAGCTGGATCCACTGACTTGAACACGTCCAGCCCCTCCAGAAGCTCTCTAACCTAGTCCTCCACAACCTGAGGTCTGGAGCCGTTCCCCTCAAGTCCATCTGACATCACAGTGGGGAAGTCCCAGTCCCTGCACAAGAAAACAGAGATGAAGAATTGGTTGAAGAGTTCCGTTTTCTCCTCTGGTGCAACCACCAGATTGCCCAGCGTACTTTTCAGGGGCCCCACATTACCCGGTGCCTTCTTCATCCTCCCTATATATTTGAAAAAGGACTTTTTATTATCCTCGATCTTGGACACTAGTCCTAACTCTATGTCTGCCTTAGCTTTCCTGACAGCCCCCCTACAGGCCCGAGCAGAGGAGTTATACTCTTCTTTGGAGATAGCACCCCGCTTCCACTGGGTGTATGCCGCCTTTTTGGTAAGCAGGCATTCCCGGACGCCCTTGGTAAGCCAGGGGGGCTTTCGGGCACTCTTGCCCCCGATGCTTCTTGTTGGGATGGACTCCCCTTGGGCCCCGAGTATTGTTTCCTTAAGGAATGACCACTCGTCCTGGACACTGAGTTCCCCTGCCCTCAAGGACCCCAGTGCCTCACCCACTAGTCTCCTCAACTTGTTGAAGTTGGCCCTCCTGAAGTCTAGGGCTACCGTCTTGCTGCAGGCCCATGACACCCTGCACTGGATGGTGAATTCCAGCAAGCAATGATTGCTATCGCTCAGGTGGTTAAGAACCTGGATGCCCCTTACCAGGTCATCATCTGTGGCCAGGACCAGGTCCAACAGGGCATTTCCTCTGGTGGGACCGTGCACCTCCTGGATTAAGTGGAGGTCCTGTATCTCAGCTAGGAACCTCCTGGAATGGTCCGTCCTGGCTGACTGTTCCTCCCAACAGATGTCCAGGTAATTAAAATCACCCATGACAACTACATCCCTTGCCTTAAGTGCTCGGCATGCTGGCTTTTTATTCCTTTTAGAGGCTTTGCCCCCAGATTGAAAATGGACCAATCAGGGAGCTTGAGTGGTTAGTTCCCTTTCAGGTCCTCTTTCTCACCTTGCCCTTGGATCAGGGTGGGGCTGCCTTCTTCCTGCCATTCCCTGATTGGTGGAGAAGAGAATCTTCCTCCACCAATGGGAAGCTAAGCCCTTCAGCCTCAAGTTAACAATCCAGGCTGCCAGTGAGTCTGACAGTCAGTCTGCCACACATTTATATAACAATACTAGAAAAATATATTTTTGGTACAATAAGTTTAAATTTGCCAAGGCTTCATTGCTTTTGCTCATCTTAGTGTTGCACAGTTAAAATAAAGTTGGCATTCTTCCTGCTCCTTACATGATATCTCTGCTAGTATTTAAAAAGGGCCAACTATGTTCTGAACATAAATGGGATGGAAGAATAGAAAGTTTCTGCTTTTACTATTAATGTTTTGGTTCAGGCTGTAACAGGGGCTCAGGCAAGAGCCCTGTAACTGAAATGGGGTGGCAGGATTGACCCGGTGATGGCCCCATGAGGTGAGGGGAATCACACACCCAGGGCAGAGCAGGTTGATTAGCCCACTAAGACCGGTATATATCCAGCAGTGGGACATTCAGTTTGTCTTCAGGCACAAGAAGACAGGTGAAGGGTGAGTAGAACTCTGAAAATGAGAAAGACTAGAGTCTGCCCTGTGATTGAGGAGGACGCTGAGGCCACGTGGATTAGGATGGCACAACCACTCAGCTGGGGCAGGCTACATACCAGGGGAAGCTCCACAGCTCTGGTGAGTGCAGGGAAGAGCCAGGGCTTCATGGAACAGCTTGGCAAAGGAATCCCAGGGAAGGGAGTCACAACAGGTGGGCAGAAGGAGCCCGCATAGGCACTCAGTCCCTCAGGACAAGCAACCGTGATGAAAGCGGTGGCAAGGGAGGTGGCGGAGCAGCCAGGACCGCTCCCAGCATGAAGCAGACGTGACAGACACGGAAAACGTGTCTCACTAACGAGGCCATTAGCTATAGATGCTGTTATCTCTAGAATGTATCTGTGAGCCATCCAGTGCCTAATCACCTTATCTACAGCCTGGACTCTCCTCATTAATGATGTAATTAGCGAGGGTATTCTTACTATTTAACACCCTGCTGGGGGAATAAAGCAACACTGTGAAAGTTACCGACCGGGTGATGTTAGTGATTCCTAACCCAGACCAATCACTGAACATTCTTCTTTTACTTTCTATCTAAGTCATGGCAGGTGAGTCTGGAGGAAGTCAGGGCTAGGATTGCCCACCTGTTCACACAGACAACTTATTGGAGTATGCCATAATGGCTGCAACTGCAGTTTTGTTTAGGGAACACATGCTTTTACTAGAGCAGATGGCTGTTCAGACCTCCATGTGAGAGATGACATGATCCACAGAAGTCACTAGTCCCTGACCCCCTTAATTCCCCCAAAGCATTTCCCTTGTTTGTAGAATGTGAATCCTGCAAGCAGATTGACTTAGAAAACTACTTTCCTAAAAGAAATGAACAGCTCACAGGCTCTGGAGAATCAAGGATGGCCGCTGCATAGGGAAACAGAAGAGGCAGAGCGAAAGAGAAGGACAAAACTGCCCCATTGACCAGAAAGGACTTTGAGTCTCTCTCAGAAATCAAAGCTTTAAAGCCCTCTATAGACAGACAGCTTGATAAAAGCAGAAATAAAAGAAATTTGGGGCAGAGTAACAGATATCAAGATAAAGATGGACAAAACCTGGAATCAGCAGTAAACCTTTGAGATATGATTGGGGTGGGGGGAAAGAAAAGGAACTTGCAGAGAAAATTGAAATGATAGGAAATTGTGTGAGAACTGATACGTTGAGTTCAGCAACAATACTCTGGGCTGTGCTGTGTTGAACTAACAGGCATTTATTATTATAACTCTCTGGAATCATATCTAGGGAGGATCTTAACAGTTGCATCAGTAGATGTAGGCAGATCTTATACCTGCTCTTCCTCTGACTTGACCCCGTCCAGTCCCGTGGAGGGAGAGGAACCAAGAATGTCTCTCGCTTCTCATGGCAGAGAACATGGAGTCCCAGTGCTGCAAAACTGCCACAAAGCAACTGAACCCTACATTGCTGAACATGAGGGCTTTGGCCTTAAAGGGACAGTGCAAGGAAAACACAATAAGACACAACACCCCTTCCCCTAGACAGAATAGTCAGCCAGCATTTGGGGTCACTGTGCTTCCGTTGTGATCTTCCCACAGAACTGGGCTCAGTGAGAGGGTTCAGCAGATGATGGCCCTGTTAGCCTATCTGGAGACTCAACTGTGATGCTTCCTTCTGACAGTGATGGCAAAAGGTTTGTATTGGTGGAAACATGTAGGCACTTCCCCAGTGAATCCATGTCTGTTTGTAGTGGATTGGTGCTTGGAGATTGCTCAGGTGTGGGGTTATCAGTAGGATAACACCCACACAGCTGGTCCACATAATGTCTCCAAACTTGTCTGTCATCAGTCCAGACTGGATATGATACAGGTCCTGTGGCACTTACAATTTTAGATTGAACCCACTGTGGGCCTGTCCCATGGTCCCAAGCAAACAGTCTCTCATGGAATGAAAAGACATAAGGTACCATATGCCAATGTGGAGTCCAGCTCCTTTTCTTTCCAAAACTGCATGTCTCTCACAAGGTCTGGGTTAACATGGTTAGGGCATGTCTTGAGATGATAACCCATAAGAAGCTCCAATGAGCTGGACCCTGTTGTAGGGCAAGGAATTGCATGTTGAGCAAACAGAAATCTGTCCAGTCTGGTAGGCCAGTCTCCTACAACAGTCCTTTTCAGTGTATCTTTTGTTGTCTGCATCATTCACTCAGTTTGGCCATTGGCCTGTGGCCTGCAAGGTGCAATGGTAACAGTTTGAATGAGGTTGCAGCTGGTAAAATCTTGGAACTCTGCTGAGGTGAATGCACTGCCATGATCAGAAATGGTAGTGTTGGGCATCCCATGGGTTGCAAACAGCTGATGGAGAGCTGTTATAGTGGCAGATGATGTAAGAATTGAGACAGTAATCACTTCAAGCCATTTTGTGTATGAGTCAACAACAATTAAGTTCTTACCTGGAAAAGGGCCGGGAAAATCAATGTGGATGTGTGACCAGAGTTCCTTTGTCATTTCCAAAGGGAATATTGGTGTCTTTGGTGGATTATGCCGAGTTGCTTGACAAGTGCTGCACTCCCTCCCCTCACAACTCTTTCTATGTCATTGTCCATACCTGGCCACCATACATAACTTCTAGCCAGTGCTTTCATTCTCACAATGCCTAGGTGTGCTGCGTGCAGCATTGTCAGTATGATTTGGCATCCTGCTTCTGGAATTACAACACAATTTCCCTACAAGAGGCAACCCTTGTGTGCAGACAGCTCATGCTGACATGACGAAAATGGCCTGAATTCCTCAGCCAATTTGTGTGCAGGCCAGCCCCTCCACACCCAGTTGAGGACATGGGCAAGGATAGGGTCTTTTGCAGTCATCCTTGCTATCTGATCAGCTTGAAGAGAGGCTTCTGGCATAGATTCCAGCATGAGGACTTCCGTTGCCAGAGGAGTAGCACAATCAGGTATTTGTAGTGGTAGGCAGCTCAATGCATCAGCATTTGGAATTGTTTTCCTAGGTTTGTACACGAGTGTATAGTCATATGCGTTTAGCATGATGCTGCAGCATTGCATACAGGGAAACAAAATAGGAGGAGTTGGTTTGTCTGTAGTAAAAATTCCAAGGGGTTTGTGGTCCATTCAGATTTTGAATTTGCAGCCATAAATGTAATTGTGAAATTTTTTAACTCCTGCAGTAATTACCAATGCTTCTTTATCAATCTGTGCATAATTCCTCTTGGTTGAAGTCATTGTTCTTGAGTAATTTGTGACTGAGGACAGCACTAACACCAAACAGCGAGGCATCAAAAGTACTGAACAGTGGTTTCTGCTCATTATAGTGAACAAGGACAGACTCTGATGTCAGCAACTTCTTGATGCCCTGGAAGGCTTTGTTGTGCTGGCAAGTCCACTTCCACTGAACTCCTTTATCCAGTAAGTGATGAAGAGGCTCTGCTCTGGTGGCTTTGTCTTTCAAGAAGACATGATCAAAGTTGAGAAGTCCTAAGAATGCTTGAAGATCCTGTCTGCATTTTGGTATAGGGGCATCATGTTTTGCTTTAACCTTGTCTTCAACTGGGTGAATGTAGAAGCATCAATTTGATATCCCAGAAAACTTCCAGTTGACATTTCTCTCTTTTTACTCTGATACCTGCTTTATCGAATCTCTGTAAAACTTCTCTGAGGCTCTCAGTGAGTTTCTTTCTAGACAGCCCCATGATCAACACATCATCAAAGTATGGAACAACCCTGGGAATTCTTGCTAGCATTTTCTCCATGAATTGCTGGAAAATTCGTGGTGCTACAGAAACTTGAAACTGGAGGCGCTTGACATGAAACGCTCCCTGGTGTGTAATTATTGTTTGGGCCTCAGCAGCCTTGTCATCCACTATCAATTGCTGATAGGCTTGAGCAAGGTAAAGTTTGGCAAAATCTTCCCTCCTGCAAGAACAGACAGTAAGTGGTTAATGGCAGGCACTGCCAACTTAAGTGCTTTATTAACAGTGCACTTTTAATCCCCACAGTTGTGAACACTGCTGTTAGGTTTTAAAACAGGAACAATTGGTGTGGCCCAGCTTGTATGTACAATTAGCTTGAGGACCCCTTGTGCGATAAGCTGATTTAATTCTGCATCAATTTTCGGCCACAGTGTGAAAGGTATGTTCCAAGGCTTTATAAGGATAGGGGCTATCACAGGATCCATTCGGAATGTCACAGGTGGACTGGAGTAAGTTCCTAATTCCTCAGAGAAGACCTGGGGAAACTCCCTTGCAAACCTTTCCAGACTTTCTGTGCAGAGTCTGTGTATGCCTTGAATACTGATTCCCAATGGTGAGAACCAATTTCTCCCCAGAAGACTTCTGCAGGAACCCTTAGTGACAATGAGGGGTAGATGCTGTCTAACAGATCCATATTGGACTTGGACACTGCAGCTACCCAAAGTTTCCACAATCTGTCCATTGTAGTCATGCAGGTGACACTCAGGTTTCACTAAATTAGGGAGAGAGTGCAGAAACAACTGGAAGAATGTATTTTCATCTATGAAAGATACTCCCGAACCCAAGTCCAGTTCCATTTTGCACTTCTTTCCATTTATTACTACCATTGCAATCATCTCAGAACCTTGAGTTTTGACAACACCAACATTTTGAATCAAATATGGTTTTTGTACCTCATGTTCTGGGGAGGACACTACTCTGTACGTGGTTTGGGAGTGAATACGTTTGTCACAGTCTTTGTGTCTCCTGGAACTGACCCTTGAGCAGCAAACCCTCTCTATGTGGCCATTCTTCTTGCAGGCATGACACTTTGCATTCCTAAACCTGCACTCCCTTCATCTAACTTGGCCACCACAACTCAAAACATGGCTGTGGATTAATTGGCTTATGTGAAGCTGTTGGTGAGGGTATAATCCACTGAATTTGCTAGTGATGATCTGATTCTTGATCTTTCTGGAGTAAGTGGACATTGCTGGAGAATGCCTGGTAAATTTCTCTCACTTTATGGGATTCTGCTTCAGCTGCCAAAGCATTTTCTTGTGCAGTAGCCAAGGCCAAATTTGGTTCAGAGAGCAGGCGACATTGGAATGCTTCATCTTGAACCCCACAGACAAGACGGTCATAAAGCAGGCCATCCAGGATATCCCCAAACTCACAAAATTCAGCAAGGTGATGGAGCTCAGCCAGGTAATCTGCCCTGCCTTCATTGGCCCTTTGGTTTTGTTTAAAAAAAGAGATCTCTGCAGGATAACAGATGGTCTTGGGCAAAAATGTGTCTTTAGCAGGGCAATTAGTTCAGCATAAGACTTAGTGTTTGGTAAGGTAGGAGCTGTGAGGGAACAAACAATGGCAATTGTTTTGGCATCACAAACTGTCTGGGGGACCACGTACTTTCGTGCTGGGTTTTCCATTTTGTTGGTTTCCAGGTATAAGAGTCCCAAGAAGCTGGCTGGCTCACATTAAATTCTTCTATGTGACCCAGTGTGGCCATTTTAACTAACATCAGCCATATTAAAGAGAAAAGAAGAAGAAAAAAACCCCCTTCCCTCTGATCACAAAACACAACCCAGTCTCAGAATGTCGTCCCACAATCTAGCGGGCAGGGGGTCTTCTCAGCAAAGGATCCCATCCTCGTCACCAGATGGTACTTTGTGAGTTCAGCAACAACACTCTGGACACTGCTGTGTTGAACTAACACTCATTTATTATTATAACTCTCTGAAATCATATCTAGAGTGGATCTTAACAGTTGTAACAGTACATGCATGCAGATCTTATACTTGCTCTGCCTCTGACTTGACCCCGTCCAGTCCTGTGGAGGGAGAGGAACCAAGGATGCCTCTGGAGTCCCCAGTGGTGCAAATCTGCCATAAAGCAAATGAACGCTGCAGTGCTGAACATGAGACTTTGGCCTTAAAAGGACAGTGCAAGGAAAATACAATAAGACAAAAGAACAAATAGAAGAATAAGAGTACTCCCAAAAGGTATGGTGAAAGGAGACCCAGAAGAGTATTTAAAACAGGTATTCCTTCCTACAGCTGAAAGCGAAGACAGCAGTCCTTGTAGACAGAACACACACAACTTTATTAGCAAATGTTAAAAACTTTGATTTGCATGGTTTTGAGGATTTGGAAGACACCATGGGACCCTGTACTCCATTGTAATCACACAGGCGACACTCAGGTTTCACTAACTTGGGAAGAGAGTACCAAAACAACTGAAAGAATGTGTTTTCATCTATGAGAGAGACTCCCAAACCAAAGTCCACTTCTATTAGCATTGATGGACTTTCAAACTAGGGTAATCTCCATAAGAAGCACTGTTAGGAATAGGTAGAAAACCCTTTGAAATCAGTAGGAAGACTAAAACTGACCCCTGTGGTATTTGGTTCTATTAGCATAGTTGGTGTCCATTAGCGTAATTTTAGGCATGAACTTAGTCCTGCAGCCTATGTTAGCCCACCATTAAGAGGGTCTGACTTGATGCTATGGAAGGAGAGAGACCAGACCCCATGCTTGGTAACCACATCAGTACAGAATTGTAAGGCAGTAAGATATTCCTAGACACTGGGATGGGAATGTTCAAGAGCATTAAACAGTTGTTGTGAGATTGTGGCACGTTCGGAGGGTTTCAGTCCATCTCTTCAGTCTGACTTCTGATAGATTCTCTCAACCAGCTGACTTCATGTTGGCGATGGTCTCTGAGATGCTCGAGGTAGATGTCTTGCAACTATCAGATGTATCAGATTCAAAGTGGCACCTCATCAGTTTCTAATAGTGGCAGGGTACACTGCAGGTTTGCAGAATGCTTTCATTGCTTGGGTCCCATGCTTCAAGTCTCCCAACAGTCAGCATCTGCACTGACATGTTGTCCTGGGGTATTAGCCAGAGGTTTGCATTTGGTGAAATGTCAGTGAAAGCATCTCGACCGGGATAGTCACGTTGATCACCAGGATCTTTTTTTTTTTTGTCCTCTCTTACAACATCATCTGGACACAGCTGGCTGTCAGCCTGAGGCAGTATGGTTCACAGTTACCATCCTGACTGACACCGAGATGGT
The DNA here is from genome assembly GCF_052110815.1 of Crocodylus siamensis. Lineage (NCBI taxonomy): Eukaryota > Metazoa > Chordata > Crocodylia > Crocodylidae > Crocodylus > Crocodylus siamensis. The sequence continues at coordinate 178,129,284 of NC_143397.1, forward strand.
ATTGTGGTGAAGTTATCAGGTTCTTGTGTGAGGCCTGCAGTTGCACAGGATGTGGAGCAGGGTTTTGGTCTCATAGCCACCCCTCCAACCAACCCCTCTTGTCTATGTGATCATAGCAAATGTAAGGCAGTTGAGACAGGACCAGTAGATGAAGCACCAGTCTAAGAAGCACATGAAGTTCTCCCAGATGATGAAGTGGTAAAGAATAAAGGCATAAAAAGAGGATCATTTGACAATCCAAAAGAGAAGGAGACTGGACTGAGTAAATAATGAAGGTGGTAATACTATGGCAAGAATGTATAAAAGAATACACAGGGAAGTTTAAAAGAATATACTGAAACAAAGTGTAGGTGTAGTAGACCAGGTATAAGCTATTACAAAGATGTGAAGGGAGTTCCAGTAGCCCGGGCAAAATTCCGACCTTGTCCCGCTGATATATATTCATCAGACTTGTAAGCCAGTGTCTCTAGCCAAATTGTTTGAATATTAAATTATGTAAACACAAATTGATAGTACAGATGATAAATTCTAAGAGTTGCTGTATATTATTTCCTTTGTAAGTAGGTGGTAAATCCAACCTACTAAAGTGCTGGAGTTTGTTTCCATATTTGCCCAAACAAATATTTGTCTGAAAAAAGTTTAGAAAAAGAAAATTTTATTAAAATACATAAATATTTGGGGGATTATGAGTTTCATTGATCTTCTCCTTGTGGTCAGGATTTGTTTTGTTGTTGTTGTTGAGATTATAACTGTGCCTTCCATGATACCTGCAGGGCTAGAACCAAATACCACTGGAGTCAGTTTTAGTCTTCCTACTGATTTCAAAGGGATTTCTACCTATACACTGCTTCTTATGCAGATTACCCTAGTCTGAGAGTAAGAATCCTGTCTTTGCCCATCTGCTCATCCATATAGACAAAAGGGAATTTTCATAGATACTTGGAAGGGGAGGCTTCTGTGCACTGCATTAAAATCCTAGCAAATGCCAACCAAGCATACACAGAGGTATTCTTAACTCTACTTTTAAAATCCTCCAGCCACAGAACTGTAATAAGCCTCAGTGAGTGCTGTGCCAAGGTCAAGTTTCAGCTGCAACTGTTCTGCAATGTCTCTGTATTAAGCGACATAAATAGAATATTTTTATAATAGATCAAACTTTTCACTCTCAGGTTGTAGGGATTTTTTTTCAAAATTACACCTTACGTATATCACTCTCATTTTTCTGAGCCAAGAATGGATACCTTCAGCTGAAAAAGCAAACATTTAAGCAATAAGAGGGTTTTAAAAAGGATATAATAATGGTTTTGCTCTAAGGTAGAAGATATTAGAACATTATCCTGACATAAAAAATATCTCAGTTCCTCAACTGGCTTATTATCCTGTGCTTTAATAGGAGCAATTTAGAAAATGTCCTTCATTTGTTTAGTTACTTCCTTGAGCAGGATCCCTGAACACTTTGTAGACGTATATAGCAATCTCTTCGTGCAACACTCAAATGCAGCCCAGGAATGTAGCAGCTGTTTTACAAGTACGCAAAAACATTAACACAACAGGTCTGCAAGCCAAGTTTTAGGCAAAGCTTAATCAAAACTGTGAAATGATAAACCTGCTAAAGGGCTTGAAAGAATGTTTTGTAACTGGAGTATGAAACTATGAGCACCATCACCAGCAGCACAACATGCCTTTTAACAGGTAAGAGTCAGAACTGGCTTAAGGAGATTAGGTTGATTAACAGAGGATTTAACATCCCAACCAGTTCTTTTTAGTAGTATTTCCTAAGGAATGAGTTGTATCTGTTTAGTAAACTGTTTATTGCTTATTCTAAATGCTGACTACTTCCAAATGGTATATCCAACCTCCTGATACTTTGCCTGGTAATAGGTAATATCTTGGTATTGGAGTGTACATGAATGGATGCTCAGTTGTAGAGAAGACAGAAATAGATCCCATATTTGACCCAGCTTCCCCACATATTCCCCTCACACACCCCTCTCTTGTGTCTTCATGATGTGCCATTTCACAGATACCACTGTTTTCCATTTCTTTCCCTCTGTACCTCAGCTTGTCCCTTACTGGGTTTCACGTTTAATGGCAACTACTGTGATTCAGATTGGCACATGCTTCTGTGCCCCACACTTGCATGCTTGCAAGCTCCATGTGCATGCATTTTTCCTCATGCCCAGACTAGGTCTGTGTACCTGAAACAGGAAAAAAAAAATCTTGGTATTGGAGTGTTCATGAATGGAAGCTGAACTGTACAGAACATAGGAATCACTTGAAAATGTGACCCTGCAAAGCTCTCAGACAGACTCCTCAATGTTTTGGCGGTTTATAAATATCATGGCTAATTTGGTAGGGTTTGAATTTCTTTCTGAACTTTTTTCAGTCATAATTTTCAAAGTTTAGTTTGGTTACTATGGATCATTTGCGATCCTTACTACCACAGTTCTCTGTATCATTAGGCATAAAAGGTGAAGCACAGTTTAACAGCCCTAAGACTAATATTTACCTGCAAGCAAAGGGCAATTATTAACAGGTCCATGTTGGAATGGCAGAAGGTTTTGAGTGGATTCCCACAGAGATCTGTCCTGGGCCTGGTGCTGTTCAATGTGTTTATTAATTATTTGGATGCTGGCACAGAAAGCTTCTTGAGCACATTTGCAGATGACACAAAGCTGGGAAGGATTGTAAACATTAGAAAACATGAGCACAATTCAGAAGGATCATGACAGATTGGTAGCTGAGCTAGAGCTAACAGGATGAAATTCACTGTGGACAACTGCAAGATACAACACGGCAGGAGAAATAATCAAAACCACAAACATAAAATAAGTGACACCTGGCTGGATGGCAGCACTATGGAAAAGAACTTGGGGTCTGGGTAGAGCACAGGTTCAATATGAGTTCGCAGTGTGGTGTAGACACACAAAAGGTGAATGTGGGTTTGGGATGTATCAATAGAAGCATTAGGTGCAAAACACGTGAGGTAATAGTGCCTCTCTGCTTGACAGTGGTTAAACCTCATCTGGAGTACTGTGTGTAGTTCTGGGCTCCATATTTTAAAAAGAAAGTGGAGAAATTAGAGAGGGTCCAGAGGTTGGGAACCAAGGTGATCAAGAAATTGGAAGGCAAATCATATGAAGACAGGCTGAATAAGCTCGGTATATTCATTTTGCAGAAAAAGAATTTAAGAGGGGGCATGGTAGGAGTCTTCAAAAATCTGAACGGGTGTCGTAAAGAAGAGGGAAAGCACCTTTTCTCTCTTGCTGCAGAGAGGAGGATATGGATCAATGGCTTGAAGTTGCAGCAAAGTAAATTTAGATTTGGATATCTGGAAAAAATTCTTCACCGTTAGACTGCCTAGGGAAGTTGTAGACTCTCCGTCACTGGAGGTGTTCAAGAAGAGGTTGGACAGCCACTGGCCAGGGATGATCTAGGTGTAGCTATGCCCATGTTCTACTAGGGTATTTCTCATCCTTCTGGCCTTTATTGGTTACTGCTGCTCCCCCTTTCACCTGTCCTCCATCTTTTTCTACTACATGTGTCAGGGTTTTTTTAAGCCTTCCCAGAGGCATTGGGTGTTAGGTACAGACAAGGCTGGATACTTTGACTGGGGTGTGCCAGTGCTTCTTCTGGGACCCAAACTGGAGGTTCCTTGGCTAGAGGTTCTCGTTTCTCTACTCAGGGCCAAATCAATCACCATAATTGGGGTATGGATTTGAATGGATTGTAGGGTTTTTTTGCCTTCCTCTGTAATGGGGCGGGAGGGGAGGGAGGGGCTATGGCCCTCTACATAGAACCTCTAAAGCATATATTGACAACAGTTAATAGATGTGGGACATTGGCTGCCATGGTTCCCTTGATTTACTTGTGGCACATTAGGGTGTTAGGTCTATGCTGATGGTAGTCTTATGTAGAGTTTACATAATGGTTTGGATAGGATGATCCTGCCTCAGGCAGGGGGATGGACTAGATGACTTCTGGAGGTCCTTTCCAGCCCTGCTTCTCTGTGATTCTCTACAGTTATTTTGGGTGCAACTTCTGTATCATAATGACAAAACAATTTCTATTGCTATGACATGTGATAAACCAGAAATTCAAATTCTGGTTAGCAAACATGCCACAAGCTTGAGAGATTGGTCTTGTATGCTCATTAACTGAAGGTCTCTTTCATGTTGTCCCTTCATGCTTACTGAGTTTAGATTACAGTTATTACTAACCACTGTGATCTGGCTGAATCAGTTTATTTGTTGATGTCAGTACCTAAATTTACTGGCAATGCTTTGTGCTCTATGCCACTTACTTAAAAAAAGATCCCTAAATAATGTAGTAGTGTGTAATATGCTTATGCAATATATCTTTTAGTGTGTTTCCCTTTTGTAATTAAGTTGCACTGGTATTAAAACTACAGCCATATGCCAAGCTGTGAATAGAATATTAATCAAGATATGCATCAAAAGCAAGTTGTTTTTTCTTTTTCATTCAGGGTTATGTCACTGTGTTTTCAAGTGATAGATCTATCAGCATTTACCGTCAAATTAAAACATACAACCTGTTCTCTATTAGATATGAGAGCCCCTGTAGTAAATATACTGCCTTTGGATATGAAGTTTACTAAGCTTAATATGATTACTCAGTCTCATCAGGGATTACATAAAATACTGCCACGTTTCCAGATATAGAAACATTTGTCTCTTAATTGACTAGTTAGCACCATAATTATGCATTACAGATATTTATTACAGCCCAGTATTAAGGTAAGTAAATAGTAACTGTTCCCCTCAATAGCTTTACAAAAAGGCATGTGGTTTCATTAGACAACTCAGTTGCAACCATATATCTTAACTGCCTGCTGGGAATGATATAATGTTATGCATATGATAAGTGTCAAGGGATGAGGTCTGTGACTTGGGAACCATCAAAGCCCCGTTGACTCCAAAACTCTTTACTTTGCCTATGAAGCTGAACCTTGTCTTGATCGTGACAGTACCTGTTTAGGATTACTTACCATGTTTAAACATTTCTATTCTGCCTTTTAATCTTATACAGAATGCTGCAAACTTTTAATCTCCTTAGTGTGTCACTCTCTTCTTTAGGCATGTTGAGAGCTTGACTGACTACAGATACATGCCTCGGGAATGTTAAGTTCCAATAAACTGTTCCTTGGAGAGGTTTTTTATTCATAAATGACCTTCTTAGCGAGACCACGGTGGAATTAGGAATTGGTTGGGGAAATAATTGAACAGCTTTCTTAATTTTCCAACCAGAAGAGTTTTTTAAAAAACGTGTCTGCTTCCATAGAGCTCAAATCTACAACGCATAAGTAGGCAAAGGTCAGACTGAAGTCAGTGAAACTCATAGCTGCATAAGGAATGTCTGTCAAGACTGGGACCCAGTAGTATAATAGTTCCAGAAGATTTTAGATTAGTACACCCGCATGCCTTGTCCTGTGTTCTGAACTCATTCATACTGGTGTAACCTCTGAGCAGTGACTGATCAACAGCTAAACTATTGTGGACCAGCATGATATTACAACCTGGCTTCTTGTAATCAGTCCATGCTACGTGCCTTATGTTTTATAAACTATGTGCTGTCCAAGGAAAGTTTTTTCTGGATGCAAGTCCCATCAGTATGTTAAGACAATTTGTGAGTGCCATGGAACAGCCAAATAGTTGGCCTTATAAACAAGTGAATTTGAATGAGGTTTTACAATTAGATTCTACACTGACATTTTATTTTGTGTCAGTACCAGTGAACCTCAAATTTTAGCTCAATTTCAATTAGTTTCCCAAGTTAGAATTCTCATCTCAATTGTCTGGAATTTCATGTATAATACTGCAGTGTGAACTCAGCAGATTCTCATTTCCTCAGTCTTTAACCCCACCTCCCAATTTTGAAGAGGCTTTCTAATTCATAGTCTTCAATCAGCTTTTTATTTGTGGTCATGGCACACCAAGCTTAAGGGTGAGAAGGTAGAAGAAAATTCAGAAAGTCTGAGCCATGGCTAATCTTTTCATTGCATGAGAAGTAAACACAACTATCCCAGGAACCTGCAAAAACAGTTGGGACTCAAGGTGCCTTCCCCTATATTACCCAGGGAATATACCTAGAAAAGGTTCCATAGTTCATCCCTCTGTGATATGAAATTTGATACATCCCTCACTGTAGCACAATTGGGTCCAGGTATAAGAGATGCCTAGCAGCATAAATAGCAGTTGGTATCCAGGGCACCAACTCTGAGTTCTGCTGATCTAGAGAGGCATCCCCTCTTCGTGCAACTGCCCTTGACTGCAAAGGCATAAATAGTAAGGTTTGTATCCTGGAGCACACCCCTTCTCCCATTTTCTGCCAAATTCCCCCTCATCAGTCAGTGGTAATAGGAATCAGCAGTGCATTTTCCTTTTCTGCACACTCCTCTACCCTGAACTGTGCCTGCTGAGCCCTTCCTGATCTGTCTCTCTCGCCTCCTTACTGTAGCTATCACTTCTCTCACTGCTGATTTCACCTCTGAAAGCAAGTCAGCAGCAATGGGAATTGGTGGCAAAGGTAAAGGGTGCAGCTGAGGAGCATGACAGTAAGAGGTCAGACATTAGCACAGAGCAGAAAGGTCTGGAGCTGGTTTAGGCACTGCAGAAAAACAGTTCAAGGGGAGCAGGACTAAGAATAGTGAGACTAGCCTAGTATTCAGACCTTACTAGTTACACTTCTGGAGTTGCCATGATTTCAAGAGACCCAGTTTTTTTCTTAGGTTGCTTAAGATTTATTTGACTATCTTTAGCAAGCTAGGAAGCAAGGAATTATGCCAGAGAAGCTTGCTACAATACAGTTCTTTCAGGCCATGCTGCAGGATTTAGCCCCCAAGGGACAGTTGATTATTAGTTTTAATAAGGAAATATATCAGGACTACGGATGAATAAATTAGCTTGGATGGGATAGGATTTATCATGGGAAAAAGGGCAAAAAGGTTTTAAAGAAATTGATCTGGTATGAAGCTAAGCAAATAATTTACAATAAAACTGATTACTGAATGTTAGGGTCTTTTTCTGTTCATTAAACTGATTTTCATTTTATTTCTTGTCCAAACCAATCTAAAAGTCTTGGAGTTTGAGCTGGATTAATCATGAATTTTTAGAAATTAAATCTTTTTGATTTGATATTAGTTTTGTTAATCATTATTAGGCATGTGATAGTGTTGATATTACCACATTGGATGCAGCCCCAGCACTTGCGTTTACAGACCTTAAAGGTTGGTTTCTGAAAATACCTGAAAATCAATTGTAGGAATTGGTTTTCCACAAACATTTCCATGAGTAAACCACTATCGAAAACAAAAGGGTTGGTAGTAAACAATAGTGCCATTAACCTAAACCAATGTTATAATAAAACTGAGCCCAGTTATAAAACTGAGCCCAGTTTTTCTCCTGCACAGGCAGGGGGTTGGACTTGAAGATCTACAAGGTCCCTTCCGACCCTACTTCTATGATAATAAGACAAAATATATAAGTTTATGATGGCAGCTAGGCAGGGAGTATTGTCTTGTCCCACCCAACTTTGAGATTTCAGAATCTCCTCTTTCTGGATTCGGGTGGCTCTAAGACAGTGGTACTCAACCATTTGGCCCTGTTGGCCAGATGAGGGGTGCAGGTCTAGTCCATGGGCTGGATTGGGTCCTTATGCCAGGATCAGACCCAATGCCACCTCTATCTGGTCCCATACACATTAATCAGAACTCAGGGCTCCACACCACCTCTGTCCGGCCCCCCAAACACAAGGGTCAGGCCCCAAGAGTCAATGCTGTGTCTGCCCAGCCCTGTATACCATGATTGGGCCCCAGGACCTGATGCCACCTACACCCAGCTTCTGAGCATAGGGTTCAGACCCCAGAGCTCCATACCACCTGTGCCTGGCCCTGTATGCCAGGATCAGACCTGTGCTGTTTAAATTTCCCCTGCAATTTAATTTAGAATAAGAAATGAAGAGTACCAGACCCAAACTATTGTACATCAGTAAATGGCTACCATGGTCCAAGCCAGAAAGCAGAAAAATAGTTTCATGGAGAGTATATAGTTTTGCCATACCTTTCAGATGAAAAACCGAGTACAGGCAGGTAAGCTATAGGAATTTTCATATGTACTGTTTCCTAATAACACCACACCATAAATTTAAGTATGGCTTTGATGTCCATGTGTAAAAGGATTCCAGAGTGGAATATTATGTCTTATCTTAATATAGGAGGAGAAAATACTGTTTTAAAATCACATAGCAGGTATTCTGATGCTATGTAAACTCATCATCTCCAACACTGCAAGTTTTTCCATTTATCAAAGAAAGAAAATTGCATCAGCAGGGAAGACCCCAGTGGAATGATACAGAATGCAACCATTTTCTCATTTAATACTGAATTTCTGATTCTCACCAATTAGCTGAATCATCTTCAGTGCAAATCCTTATGCATAAAGCCGGCACTGTTAATAAAATATTGCTGTGTGTCATTTGATAATATGCATAGCTCTTAATACAAGTAATTAATCAATGGGGAACTATCACTTCTAAAACTCTGCACTCCTGACTAAATGAATGCTTGATTAAATTAATGACAACAGGTAATAAAAACATATTTTCAAACTGTACTGACAAGTAATCTTAGGAGCCATCATTTTAATGCTTTGTGAGCTTTATATACTGATATACAGCAGCAATATTACAATCAGTACAGACTTTCCATTCTGTCTGGAGCAGAATGAAGTACACTAGATTACTAATGCTCAGCACTTCATTTTTGTGCATATTTTACATGAGCTATACGTACACATTTCCTAGAGTTCAACCGCTTTTGAATTTTTAGAACATGGCTTCGTCTATACAGAAAGTTACATCACTGATTACATGAGCATAGTGAAAGCAGTACTTTCCAGTGTGATGCTGTTAAATATACAAAGTGTCACCGTAACTGCTCCATTACAGGAAGGGGAATAAGTCACCTCTATACACCTTTGTATCAAAAGAACTATTACATGTGTGTGTAAATGTCTGAGTATTGTGACAGGCCCTTGCCCTGCCACTTACGAAGGAACTGCCCCTGAGTCTACTCACCTGCTATGACTTTGATATTCCCAATACCTCTGTGACGTTGCTCACTAGTTCTTACTGGCTCAGGAGCACCTTCCTTGGTGAATCTTTTGCGGGGCTCCTCCTTCCCTGCACCCCATCTCTTTCCACTAGGTTATCATAGATCCCAGGTAGTGCCTTGATGTCATCAAAGGCTGTCTGGTGAACCGGTGGAATGAAGCACAAGGACCACAGGAACTTCCCACAATTCTATAACGCTTTGAGAAAAAGGCCAACAGAAGAGACAATATAACTCAACATTGCTCAGTCTGAGCAGTGGGCAAGGCACTGTTGCCCTTTTGCTGAGCTGCTTGATCTTGAGCACTGGGGCTTACGGGTCTACTTCCCTGACCCTTCCTTCTCTGTCTTTACTTGACCCCTTTTTCCCCAGGACATTTTTTGGCAGTCTCTTGGTCAGATGTTCCAGGGGTTTCATGTGTTCCCTGCTGGGCTTGCTTGTGGCCAAACATGGCTGATTCCCCTTGCTGGCACACTTTGAGCATGCGGTTGGTTTTCAGGGAGGCTTGGACATCACAGGCTGCCCCTCCAGGGTGCCCTCAGGGCCCACCAGGACACTCCCTCACATCCCTATCTGACCTTTGTCATTCTGGGCTCCATGGTTTTGCAGACTGGCTGGCCTTGATGTTCAGGTCTGTACTGCCTGGTCACAGTGAGTGGGAACAGTCCTAGATGAGCTACTAGAACTGTGCCTGGCATCGTCTGGGCAGCATGAACAGTGCATGCTCTCACTGGCTGGGGGGGCATGGTGGTGGCAGGAGCGTGGCAGCAGGGAGTGAGGAGCTCCTGCAGATGTGACTGGCAATGTTGGCAGTGGGGGGAGGGGGTGGTGAGCACTGACCAAAGGTCGGCGACCACCCACAGTCATCGCCAGCACTGTCAGCCATGGCCAGCAGGAATCGTGGATCACCTGCAGATGCTGCTGGCGGTGTTGGTGGTGGGGTGGCAAGCAGTGACTGCCCACAGGTACCACCGACAGTGTCAGTGGCACCTTTTGTAGGGGGTGTGGCACTACACTCAGGGGGTGCATGTTCACCCACATGTACCCCCTACACATCACCCATGCCAGGCAGTCTTCTGGCTGGGGCATGGGTGCCCCTTGGGTTTGGTCCCCACTGAGCTCCAGTGGGCCAAAGCAGCTTTTCTTGGCTTACTGGCAAGCTAAAGTGGCAGCAGGGTGCCTCTGGGATTGAACACATCTGGTTCCGGCTCCGGCGCTTGGGCACTTCCCATTTGGCTTCTGGTCTCTGGGCCACTTTTCTGCATGCAGCCAGGGGTCTCTGGGCAAATCAGAGATGGACCTTCTGGGTGCAGTGCAGCAGCTGTGCCAGTTGTGGCCTGGCCACCTGGGCTGCACAGCAGGGTAAGCCAGGCAGGGGGCTGTCACAGTGTGTATGTGTGTGTGTATGATATATGTAATGTATAAGTGTGAATATATGTATATGTATGTAAACAAATGTGTATGTATAATAGTATGTGTGTGTGCATATGTGTATGCATGCATGTATATGATGGTGTGCATGTGTATATATATCTATACATATGTGGATGTATAAGACCATGTGCACATATGTGAATGTATGTTATGCATACATACGTGTATGTATAATAGTGTGGGTGTGTGCATATATATCTCCCTAACCAACACAATTATAGCAATACAATTCTTAGGTTTAGACATAGTCTTGTCCACAAATTAATATTGGTTTTGTTATTCCTCTTCCCATTATGAATACCTGGTCTATGCATAAACATTTTGCTGGTATAGCTCTCTTTGCTATTTATGAATATAGTGTTCTTCCTTCCTTCTGCATGACATAGTTAAAACCATAGTAAAGACAGAGTTATCTTCGCAAAAAGAGTCCTTTGGCCAGGAAAATGCATCATTCACAAAATATTTTAAGATGTGCCAGTATAAACTGTGTCTCCCCTTTGGAGGATTGTGATTATAGCCTTAAAGTTAGAACTGTAACCAGCAAACTCTTTTAGAATCTAGACAAAGTCTAAGCTATTAAAAAAAAAATACCAGTTCCAATATAACAGTGTCCACATGGCAAGGGGAAGAGAAACTATGCTACTCTTACTGTACTGGTACCTTTAAAACAACTTGCTACTTAGCAATCTCAAGTACAGGTTGTTTCAGGGCAGGAAGATGAGAGGAGCTTTGGCTATTCTAATTTAAAACAAAGCAAAATTCTCTGCAGTTTTGGTAAGGCATTGGTATTTCTTGCAAGGTTTTCTTATTAATTACTTCAGTTAATTTACATTTTACAGTATGAAGAAAATAAAATATCTGAGATTCAGACCTGCTTTTTCAAACAAATTCCCCAGCAGCAAGTTCTTTCACCAAGCAGCCTGGAAAGGAGTCAAGAGCACTTTTGACCTCTGGCTTCTACAATTCCAGCCTTTATTAAACAAAGAACTAGGAAAATAGTAAATGATCTTTTTGGATGCTGACAAAGACACACATCCATGTTGAGGCTTTCGAGCTTTACTAATGAGTGAGCCTTTGTGGAATAATATCTAGGTTGCAAGAAAAGGTTTCTTCTGTTATCTTCAGCTTTTTATATTAGCAAATTTAGGTCCTGCAGCTCCTTGACCCCAATGCATTTATCCCAATGCATTTTAAAGCACTTTGGCTCTAAAGTAAGTGTAAAAATGATGATTTCAAAGCTCCTTAATATTGATAGAGAAGTGGAAAGAGGCCTTAACGTAAATGAAAATAAGGTCCCGAGTGTCTGCCACTAGAGATATCCAGCATGATACAGGGATTTGCTGAAAACATTAAAAAAACACTTCCAGTCCTATGTTCTAGAACAGGGATGGGCAATTATTTTGGCTGCAGGGCCACATAATGAGTTTTGGTGAGTTGTTGATGGTCACAAGGGTAGCCCTGTCCCTTGACAGGAGCCCCAACCCCTTGTTGCCACTTTGGGATTGGAAGCCCCACCCCCTAATCCCTGTCATTTCCCACTGGAAGTCCCCCCTCACACAACACACCTCCCCCCCACCACTGCATACAGCTCCTTTTCCCTGGAAGTATTCCTTTTGGGAAGTGGGTTTGCCATCTTAGAACTGGAAGAAAAAAACAACTTATATACTAAAAATAAAAAATCTACTGTAACATATTTTAATTTTATTTTTTTTTAAATATTTTTGTCCTGATTTGTATGTGTATCTATATACACTAAAAAGCTCAAAATGAATTTTTACCTTGTATATTGTGAGAAAGAAAGATGATGGGGGGTAATGCTGGGTGGGTGGGTGGGTGGGTGGGAGCATCTGTAAGGGGAGTTTGAGGGAGAGTGTAGGTATGTGTGTGGATGTGTGTATGGGGATTGTGGAAGGTGCAGGTGTGGATGGGTGAGTATGGGGTTTGTGGGGAGCTGTGTGTGGGGGTGTATGTAGAATGAAGAGTTGTGTGTGTGTGTGTGTGTGTGTGTGTGGATGCATGTGGTTTGTGGAGGGTTGTGTGGAGGGCTGTGGCTGTGAATGGGTATGGGGTTTGTGGGGGGCTGTGGGTGTGTGGGTGCTCTTGTGGGAGGGGTAATGGGGATGTGTGGTTATGTATGAGATTTGTTGAAGACTGTGGGTGGGGGGAGGTTGTGGGATGTGTGAAGAAGGAGGGTATGTGGGAGATGTGGCTGGGGGTGTGTGGGTGTGGGTGTGTGTGCATGGTAGGGTATGCACGTGAGCCCCCGCCATGAACACGCTCCCCACCACTGCTCACAGCTCGTACCACTAGCGGCAGCAGCAGGCAGTGGACCCTTAGGATGCTCAGGGCCCATGGCAGGCAGAGCCCCCTGGTAGCAAGCAGTCCTGGTGAACTCCAGATCTCATGTGGCCAGGCTGCCAGCTCTATCATGTGCGATTCACGTGCAATTCCTGGATTTTCCCCCCAAGCCATGTGCCTCCAAAGACAGCCCCACACCATGAAGCTAACAGTGCAGGTCATAGGGCTTGGCTGGGGTGGCAGGGAGAGGGGCGGTGCTGGCTCAGATCCATAGGGTAGAGCCCTTTGCCATTCACCATGACCTGCGTGTGGCAGTGAGCAGGGCCAGACTACTGGTTCTATTGAGCAGGGCTTTCCTAGAGGTGTGCAGGTTGGGCAGAGAACCCGGGAACTGCATGTGAGCCCCACGTGATGAAGCCAGGCAGACCCCATACCACCCCTACACAACTGGCCTAGGCTCCATGCTCCTGCCACCCTGCCCTGGCCTAGGGTCACTGGTGTGAGCCCCATGTTCCTGCCTGCTGCTTCTTCTTTCCCTCCCACCAGCACACTTGCTGCTGCACCCCCTCTCACCCACTCACTACTGCCACTTTACTCACCTGCCCACCATTGTTGCTGCCTCCACTTGCTCCTCCCTCCCACCACCACCCTTCCCCCACCCACTGCTGCTGCTTCCCTACCTGTGGGGCCAGGGTTAGGGCTGTCCCATGGGTGAGGGTGGGAATGCAGTGCATGCTGCCCCTGTGGGAGTGAGCAGGACTCAGGCCCACGCAAGCACAGCAGGGGTAGCCTGGGCCTGGCCTGGATACAGCAAATGGGTAGGCACCAACCTGAGGGCCAGAACTGATACATGGGCTATATTTTGCCCACCCCTCTTCTAAAAGGTAGCCACAGCATAAACAAGTAACATGTACAACAATGGTAGAGGAATACTTTCCCTCTCCAGTTTTTTTCTTCTCTGCCTATTCTAGAGCTTTTTCTCCTTAGCCATCTGATTTCTTCTCTTTCTCAGAAGACAAACAGGAGAGATTCTCTTAAGGATGTAAGCATTTAGACTCAGCATATATAGTACCTTAAAGAACAACTGCTCTTCTCTAGCTCTACTTTACCTGTATTTGGTATGTGTTGATTACAGATTTTCCCGTAATGTTATTTCCATAGTACTCCCGCTCTTTCCAGTGTCTCACCTGTTGTCATGTATAAAACCAGTTGTAGCCAAAGCATGTACTGTGTTCAGAACATCCAGTTTAGCTCAGCAGAAGACTGCAGTCTGGTCAGAAGACAATGACAAAGACAACAGCAATCTGTAAAATTTCAGAACTGAAAAGTGGTAACTATGTAAGGGTTGACAAGAAGTAAATTTCCCCGCCTATTTTTTGAACCCATGAACTCCAAACTGTAAAAAGTTATAATATTTGAACAATGTAACAATGTGAAAATAATTAAAGTGATTAAAGGCACTGTGTTCTGTTGGAGTATAGCTCATGACTTGCAACCTATGATGTTTAATTCATTTCTGTAGGTATTAAAGGGAATAAGGATCACTCTCACTTAAGTATCGCTTCTCCTCAGGTCAAGGGTAGTTAATTTTGTCATCAGGATCTGGCTTAGAATGACCATTAGGATCACAAGCAAACTGGAACAGTATGCAGAAATTCAGTCCCACACCTCAGAGATCACAGCAGGATTTTTTTAATGAGGCATACTGCTTCATATGCTCATCTTTGTGCACTTACAACGCAGTATTCTTCAAACTGTTCTTCCATTGTCCTCTGCTGTTCCCAAGTTCTTATGTGAAAGCTGAAAAGATATGTGGTTAATTAAACCACATATCTGCATTCTTGGGTACTTATTTTTTGTCCAGACACTGGTAATGGAATCAGATTGTTAGGCAGCTTACTAGCATGTATACTCTATCTAACTGTTCCCTTACTAACTTCAGTCTTTAGTGTGATGTTTGATGTTAACAGTAATGCATGTAAGCAGAGATGCTGAATGCCTCCTGGGCCATGATGGAACACTGATACAGAGTCCATGTTTCACAGCTGTACCGAAAATTAGGAAAAAACCACATGAGGATAAACCCTGATCTTTGTTTTGTGTTTATTTTAGGAACGCTGTGTCTCTGCATCTTGGCTTTGTGAAGGCAATCTAGACTGACTGGCACATTAGTGGGGGTGCCACTAAGTAGGTAACATAAACAAACCATGCAAATCCTGATGTTATAACAACAACAACAACAATGAAAACCTGTCAAAGTGCTATTAAGAGAAGAAAAGAAGTATTCAGGCCATGTCAGTCTAGCTGCCACCAGGCACTGCTTGATGTTTGTGGAGACTGACAGTGGGGGGGAGAGATTTCATATTTACCCTAAAACCACTTACTGAACTATTTGCAGTCCCTGCCACAAGAGCTTCAATCAGGAAAGAGGACAGCTGGGAATTTGGCTTGAAGATGTGTCTTCTGGGCTCCGTTTACTAAAAAATAAATGATACAGGACCCAAATTGAAAAGCAAATGGAAAACAGAGACACACAGTAGCAGGAGCTGAAAGAGAAGCTTTGATAAGAGCTAAGATGCCTCAAAATTATCTATGGAAGGGGAAGGTATGCCTATTTTGTTCATCACAGCAAGACTAATTCAAAGGTCATGCTTCAAGGACATATTGTATTTTCTAGATGAACAGACCATTATCAAAATGGCAAACGCATCCCCACCTCCACCCAAAAAACGCAGGAAAAAATGTCTCCCTTCTTACTTTTTCTACTGTCCTCTGCAGAGATGTTTTCTCAGGCTCTAGAGGCAAGTAAAGCATCAATCTAAGTTTGTGCTTGTCTGTACGTATGAAAAAATCCTGGTGAGGTCAGGAACATTATGTCTTCCCTGCCAAAAAGTGTGGGTCTTTTAATGCATTAAGTTAGCCATCTTGATGTAAAATCCTAGTGGAAAGGAGACAGTTATGGTACTTACAGTCACATGGCTATGCTTTTTGGGACAGGGAGTTTCTACTACTCTGCATGTGCAGGGCTTAACACAATGAGGTCTCATTCTTGCTTTTTACAAACTAATCCAGTACACATTAAAAATGGAAGTTGAGGTAAATCCCAGAGGGAGGGAGATGGAGGTTATATTGACTCTCTGCTCCATAGCAAATAATTTCCCAGACCTTGCCCCACAAGGATTTCAGATGTCAAGCTAGCAATAAAGTTATTTTCATGTAAGATACTTCTGATACTGCATTATGGAGAGTGTAACTCATGCTGAAAAGTTAAATATACGTGTAGATGTCTTGTTGGATTGGGGCCTTGCCTAACTGCTATCTGCATGTGCAGAGCTTCATCCTGTTTTCTCTGAAGTCCATGGCAAAGCCTCCCATGACTTTAATGAATGCAGGATCAGGTCTTAAGATCAGTCACTATTTTTTCCATAAAAGCATATTTGTTCTGCAAGATAAAATGAGGGAAGTGGAAGCAGTGTTAGGTTTTTTTTCTCAAAAGGAGGGTCTTGTAGAAGAAGAGTATTAGAACTCAAGGCTTTAGCTACAAAACACTTGTCCCATTAATTAGAACACAGATTCTTAGCCTGCGTCTTTCCCTGCATGTCTGTTTTCTGTTGCAAATGATAATACTTATCACACATTTGCCTTTTGACACTCCAAAGCCTTCATGTCCCTGGAGTTAATACATTTGGATTTTAATACCATGATATTTCAGGTATCAAGCAAGTAACTCAGTGACACCTGCAAGTTACTCACCAGCCTAAGCATTTAATCCCTACTACTACCTCAGCCCATGGGCATTCAGGGCACTGTTCTCCTTTGAAGCATCCATTCTAAATCCTGGCTGTAGTAAAAGAGCATGATTCACATGCATGCCCAATCTGCTGTTTAGATTTGAAAGGGTGCCATCATTAGGGGACATTTTCAGTACTCTACTACTGAAATTAAATACATAAATCCTATCATTGTCCATGGCAGCTGTGGTTCATAGCTCCTGTTTAGTGTGTGGAAAATTTGTGCTAATCTGACCATTGCACAGAGGTGCAATTTGCAAAGTGAATCATTCAGCATACAATGTGTTATGACATTTCAGATCTTTCCTCCTGCTCACCCATGATATTTTAGACTGTTTTGCCCCACTTTGACCCTAACCATACACTGAAATGCTGTGCTCCTTGCTTATTGTAATTTATAATCCATTTCTCCAATCCTTCCTTTCATCTGAAAGGGACAAAAACTAAGACCTTACTCATGCACATTCAAGTAGGTGATGTTAACTTCCTTTAAAGAAGAGTCTCACTCGGGGATGTTTTATTTGTTTCCCTTCCACTGATGTTATTAAAGGTCTTTATAGATACTTTTATTTCATCCGTCTGTACTGGTGTAGCAAGGGTGATGACATGCCACCTCAAATGTCTAGAGGCTTGTTAGCAAAGACCCTGTCACTGCAAGGGATCAAAGTGTTTTTGTGAGGTGTCCTTAGGGCACTGATCCTGGCTGCAGCTGGACTCAGATGCAGGCTTCACATGGTCCAACATGACAAGCAGCTGGAATCCCAAGCCAACAGGCAGAGTTGTTTTCTCAGAATGAACATTATTTTCCAAAGTAGAATGGAGAATCTGGCAGTCTTTCCACTGTCAGAAAATCTCTAAGTCCTCAATAGGGCAAAAATTACCGAAAAAAAAGATGACACTTTTCACAGTGCTAACAAGAGGAATATCTTCAGGAAATTCATCACTGCATTAAAAGCATGCATTTCTACTGGATTGCTTTTGACTCCACTATTGTTCAATACACAGTGGGCTAGGGGTAGGGAGAAGCAAGGTAAATACTAGGGTTACCATACGTCTGGGTTTTCCCAGACATGTCTTCTTTTTGTGTCCTCCAATCTGGCTGGGTGTTTTTTTTAAATAGGGAGAAATGTCCTGGACGTTGCACTGCTTAGCATTGATGTTTCCCTGGCACTTCCTGCCATGTGTGTGTATGGAGAGGATGGGTGTGTGAGGGGCGCAGGTGCCTGCTGGTGCTGGGGGAAGCTGGTGCCAAGGCTGCAGCATGGCGGGGGAGGGGAGGAGGCATGGGAGGTTCCTGCCCCTCCAGCAGGGGAAGAGGGCAGGGGGGCAGCAGGGAGCTGTGCGACTGGCCCATGGCATCAGGGCTAGTGCCCTTGCTCTCAGGGGTGAGGCAGCTGAGAGACAGCTGCAGGCCTGGGGGAGCAGGGGACTACGGGTCAGGAGTGAAGGGTATTGACAAGGCTGTGTGGGGCAAGGAGCTGCAAATCAGAGAAGCCAGGCACTAGAACCTGCCCCAGAAAGGTAAATGATCCAGCTGCCTGTGCCTTTGTTTTGCTGAGTGTTTGTTTGGTGGGCTGTGAGTGTTTGGGGTGTGTGCTCTGAGAAGCTGGGAGTGATTGCTGATCGCTGAGTGACTGCTGTCTGGATCTGACAGAAGCACTAATGAGGGGGCAGAGCCAGTCCTGGCCCAGCAGGTTATAAAAGGAGAGTACCCAGCTGACCAGGGAGCCAGTGACCAGGCGCTGCAAACAGGGTAAGCAGTTTGCAGGCCAGTTCCTAAGTCAGTTTGTGCCACTCTCCCTCTCTCCCTTCCCCCCACCACACTTTTTGAGGGGCAAGATTTTCAGCTTGGCGTGAAGAAGTAGGAAAAAAGGGAATCCATTGGGGCCAACAAGCAACAAACAGGCCAGCTTCAAGGTGAGTTTGCTTGAAAAGGTCTGCTTGGAAGAAGAGCAGTAAGAGAGAGAAGACAGATTAACCCAGGGAAATGGCTGGACCAAGGGAAATGGCTAGAGGATGTTGCAATGCCAGAGCCACTGCCACTGCCTCTATTTGCATCTGTGAGGCTTCTGTCCAGGCATGACTGCTCACCAGCAAGGCTTCCACCCAGGTCCAGGTCTGGTGAGTGGGAACCGCCACTTGCAGGTACCTTCCAGTGACAGCCATGTCAGGGAATGCCTCCTGCGGTGAG
The DNA here is from genome assembly GCF_052110815.1 of Crocodylus siamensis. NCBI lineage: Eukaryota > Metazoa > Chordata > Crocodylia > Crocodylidae > Crocodylus > Crocodylus siamensis. The sequence continues at coordinate 178,148,125 of NC_143397.1, forward strand.
GTGTGAGTGGTGCCTCCTGATGCTGTCTCTGAGGGAACAGGCAAGAGAACTACAGGAGGAGGTGGTGAAGCTCTGAACCATCCTCCACCATGAGGCATCCATTGATTCAATGCTGGAGGAGACCTCTGGGACTGCAGAGGAAGAAATGCCAGACGCAGCACTAGAGAAGAGAGAGGACCCAAGGGGTGGAAACTAGAGGCTTGTGACTTCTGGCAGCAAGAAGAGATCTTGACCTCCACCTGAAGTGGTTCATCTGGAGAACAGATATGCAGCCCTAGCAGCAGAGTGGGAGATTATGTTCCATTAGTAGAGGAAGGCTAGGCCTCACCAAGGTGGGAAGGATCAAGACCACCACCACCAATAAGAAGTGACAGGTGGTGGTGGTTGGAGGCTCCATTCTACAGGGGACAGAGGGAGCCATCTGCCAACCTGACCTGTTGTCTCAGGAGGGCTGCTGTTTTCCCTGAGCCTGGATCCAAGATGTCACAGAGGGACTACTGAGGCTCATCTGGCCCTCTGACTACTACCCCATGCTGTTCATCCATGTGGGCATCAATGATACTGCCAAGGGAGACCCTGAGCATATCAAAAGTGACTACAGGGCTCTGGGTACAAGGGTGAGGGGGTCTGGGGCTCAGGCTGTATTCTTGTCAATCCTTCCAGTCAAGGGAAAGGGCCCAGGCAGGAGCAGGTGCATCTTGCAGATAAATACCGGGTTGCACAGATGGTATTGCCACCTTGACTTCGGCTTCTTTGACCATGGGATGGTGTTCCAAGAAGGATGGCTGGGTAGGGATGAGATGCACCTGATGAAGAGAGGGGAGAGCATCTTCACGGACAGGCTCACTAACCTGGTGAGGAGGGCTTTAAACTAGGATCACCGGGGGGATGGAGACCTAAGCCCTGAGGTAAGTGGGGAAGTTGGAAACCTGAGGGAACGGCAAACAGGAGCAGGCAACAGGGGAGATTCTCTCATACTTCCTGAGAAATCAGGGCAATCAACTAGTTGCCTCAGGTGCCTGTACACAAATGACAGAGCCTGGAAAACAAACAGGAAAAATTGCAAGTCTTTGCACTGAACTATGACATGACTGGAATAACAGAGACTTGTGATAGCTCGCATGACTGGAGCACTGCCATGGATGGGTACAAACTGTTCAGGAAAGACAGGTAGGGAAGAAGAGCAGGAGTTGCACTTTATGTAAAAGAGCTGTATGATTGCTCAGAGCTCCAGTAGGAAGCTGCAGATAGGCCTGTTGAGACTCTCTGGGTTAGGGTCAGAGGGGAAAGAAACAAGGTGATGTTGTGGTGGGGACCTGCTATAGAACCCCAGACCAGGAAGAAGTGGTGGGTGAGGCTTTTTTCAAACAGCTAATAGAAGTTTCCCATTCACAAGCCCTGGTTCTCGACTTCAATTACCCTGATCTTTGTTGGGAGGGCAAAACAGCAGTGTGCAGACAATCCAAAAATTTTTTGGAAAGTACTGGGGACAACTTCCTGGTACAAGTGCTGGAGCAGCCAACTAGGAACCATGCTCTTCTTTAGGGCTGTGTGAAATTTTGCTGGCTGTTTCATTTCAATGCTGTTTTGACTCATTTTGAGCTTGAACAGTGAAATCAAAATAAAATGAAGGGCTTCAAAACAGCCTCTAAATGAAATGAGGGCAGCTGAAACATTTCAAAAGCTTTGAAACATTTCGAAGCTAAAGCCAGGCTTGCTTGCAGGGAAACAGAAAGTAAGTGTGGCAGCTGAAAAGCATGTCTGTGTGATAAAGGTGCTCGTTGAAGGCTCTATGAAGATTAGACCAAGTGTTTTTCTGTATTTGTTTAGGTATTAAGCTATAAGTTGTTGCTAAAAGCCTAATTAAAGTTTAAGATGTAGTGAGGCCTTATAAAAAGTAAGGCCTAGTAAATTTAGCAGAGCCTAGAAGTAGTAAGGCCCTGTGGCATAGTTAAAATTACCTTATCAAAGGAATGCAAGGCTTGTACTGCTATTGGTCAGTCTAAAGACAGTTAAAGGGAATCTGAGTGGTTGTACATTATCAGTGTCCTTCAGAAGCTATAAATTAGCTGGAATACCTGGAAACCATTCAGAAGGAAGATTCAACTCTGTGAAACTGATTAGTTAACTGTTGCCTGGATCAACGGGCCCGTGGACCTCGAGGAGCCCAAAAACTGCATTCCAGGGTCCTTCCCGGCACCCCTCAGAAAGCATTGCTCAGGGACATCTGACTTCGCTGAACTTTGTGGAAAGAGAAGTTTGCCGTGTATCAGGCATCAGAGGGACTGCTGATAAGTTGCCGATGCAAATTGCTTTTGTCTGTCATCGTTTGTCTTGTTACTATGCGTAGTTGTGTTTTTGTTAAGTCAATAAATCTTTCTTACCTTTCTACCCCCGACCACGCTCTCAATCCTGAACCCTCCGCAGGTGGCTGGGACATAAATTGGCGTCATGAACAGGATTGAGAGGCTCTGGTCCAGAGAGAAAGGTAGGAATGGAGGGAGTTGCATGGGTCTCATTGGTGGCTTTGTTTAAGGTATCTGCTGTGTGACACAAAAGTTCCACCTCATTGTCAGGGATGTCTTGGAAGGAGACAGGGCTGCTGGTGATGGTGCCAGCATCACCAGCAAGCTCATTTCAAAATGCAGGAAGATGGTAGGCTACTTCCATCGGAGCATCAAGGGGGGCAACATGCTGCAGGACAAACAGGCAGAGCTGAACATCCCACAGCACAAAATCATGCAGATTGCAGAGACTTGGTGGAAGTCCACATACCTGATGCTTGAGAGGCTGGTAGAGCAACAGAAGCCCATCCATGGCCTTGCTCAGGGAGATTGGGATCAGCAGCCCCCTGAGTGTGATACCATCTCCCAGATCTTGGTGGTCCTCATGCCCATCCTCACGGCCACCAAGACTCTCAGTGCTGCCAATGCCCTTCTTAGCCAGGTGATCCCTGTAGTGAGGGAACTTTAGAGCCAAATGGAGAACTTCCAGATGCGCAGGCACTGGTGAGGTGGCTGAAGAAGATCATCAGGAAACTGCTTGATTTCTTCTACTTCATTATGGCCCATGTGCTGGCCACCATGTGCTGGCCACCATGTGTGACCTGAGGGTGAAGGGAAGAGCCAAAACCTGAATCAGTGGATGGAGGTGCTGGTGAACAGAGTCAGGGAGGTGGGGGGATATGGAAGAGGGGAATCCACTCTCCCATGCCAATACACCATCCACCAGCCAGTCTCCTCCTCCACCATAGGCCTTCCATGGTGAGATCCAGAGGCACCAAACCCCACCATCAGGCAGGTAGCACTCAGGCCTTGGTGATTGCCTATCTCCCCAAGGACATGGAGCCACTGCTATGCAACCTGTTGGCCTACTGGGCAAGCTGTAGCCAGATCTGGCCACAGTTGCTCAGCAACACCTGTCCTGTCAACCAACCAGTGTTCCAAGCGAGAGGGTGTTCAGTATTGCTGGGGATGTAGTGACACCCCACTGCACCTGCTTGGATCCTGGTTTGGTGGAGCAGCTGGTGTTTCTCAAGATGAACCTCCCACTGCTAGGGTTCCCCAAGCTCCAGATGCAGATAGAGTGAGTGCCACCCTCCTCATTCCATCTGCACCTATCCTTTTTTCCTTTTTTTAAAACCAATTTAATGTCTCACTCTCAAAGCTGGAGGTGGCACTCACTGCATCACCAGCCAGCAGGGGAAGAACTGCTGAGCTCCCATGCCAGGATGAATTTAGAGGTATGGGCTGGGGCTATGGGATAAACAGGAGGCCCCGGGTCTTGGGCATGACCACAAAAACTGCATTCTGCCAGGATCAGGAGGCCTGGTGGGACTGCTGGCAGTGCAGCAGCCCCAGGAAATGCCAGGACCAAAGAGTACCCTGGTGAAAAGTGGGTAGGAGGCACCATAATCTCCAGCCACCACACACATACACACAGTCCTGGCTGGGGAAAGACCAGACCAGCCACATCTTTGAAAGGCCTGAAGCCAGCAAGCCTCAAGCCTGTCAGAGGGTGAGGGACAGGCTGGGGGGGCCGGATATAACAGGTAAAAGTGGAAAGGTACCTGGGGAGTCAGAAGTCTGGCAAGTTGTAGTGTGTCAGAATTCCACTGTCTATACTGAGTCTATGAGTTTCTCTACCTAGGGGGTTGATGAAGCGCAGTTCATAGGCTTATTTGTGAAAAGTGGTTTGTAAAATTCCTGTTGAGGATCAGGCCTGAGAGATACTTGGGTGTTCTTGTCTTTGATAGATTTTCAATGTGCACTCATTCTGGTGTGCAGTTGTTGCTTGGTGTCTCCTACGTATTTTCCATCAGGGCACTTGGTGCCCTGATGGAGATATGTATTGTATTGTGAAGATATCTCCATACTGGAGATGTTGTTGGCAGGTTTTGCATGTTTTGTCATGGCATGGCCTGTATGGATTCAGTGTGTTTTGGGCTGTAGGAAGTTGGCTTCCAGTAATGAGGTTAGTGAGGTTCAATGCTTGTTTGAATTTACAAACCACTTTTCAGAGATGGGTCTATGAACTGCACTTCATCAGCTTCCTAGGTACAGAAACTCATGGATGCAACATAGACATTGGAATTCTGACACACAACCTGCCAGACACCTGACTCCCCAGGTACCTGTCAACTATCAAGCTATGCCAGATGCCTCATCCCTTTCAGGGTCAACTTTTCCCATGAGTAAATCAGAAATGTGAGTGTGAGGCAGAGGCAGAAGGGAAATACATATAGGAGCCAGATCATTTCAAATACCAGGGGCAGGAGGAAAGATCTTGCATTTCAAAAGCTGAAATAACTAGGGTTTAATAAGGGATATGTCAACATCACACTTTTAAACTTGTTGATTGGTTGCAGTGTCAGTGTGGTCACACAGAGCTCATCACAGTCCAATCTCCCCTGTCAAGAGGTTGCAGTGCAGATTTATGCCAGTAATAGCAAGGATGTAAAACCTGCATTAACAGATTAACCCACCAGTGAATCTTGAATTCAGTCTTCAAAAAAAGACCAAAATAAGATTCATTACAGGATAGTATTAAGCACCTATTATGAACAGTTTTACACTAAATGACACTGTAGAGGTCTCTACTGAAACAAATCCCCACTGTATTCAATAGAAACTTCCAAAAGTGAATATTTCAGAAGGACCAGAGGGCTGGTAGGAATGTAGCATGTCAATTTTCTTTAGAAATTATGTTGTTAATAAAAAAGAAAATGAAAATTTTGAAGCATACCTAGATGTTTCTGTAGAATAACAAGCTTAATCTTTAAATAATATAGCCTTCAGAAATATATTTATATAAAAGACTGGCACATCTTCTATAACTGCCTTTTTCTCCTCCTCCTTCCAGATTTCTAAAATTAACTTTCCAGGTTGAATGCTGCATGCAGAATTTCAAATGGTAAATGTAACCCCAGTGTAATCTGTCAGACTGGTTATAGCACTCTGTATGCTGCAAGGATAGCAGAGCTGAACTTAAGGAGGCAAAATCAATTCATAAACAACTTCTAGATTTGATAACTGTCCAAATGTTCACCGCTTGGGTGAAGATGATTGTACTTGCATGCATTTCTGAAATCTACAGCCATGGTGAAAATAGGTATCATTCAATAACTCATCTTTCAACAGTAGCTGTAAATATCCTAGCTGATCTATAAAGATGGCTCGGATTATTTTTTGCATTGCTCTGTATTACTTCTTGTGCCAGTCTTTCATTGCTTCTTTTTTCTGGTACTCTCCCCATCTCCCAGTGGAATTAGTTTAAATTTACAGTCCCTTTAGTACAAGCTTGCTGTATATTTACACCACAGCTTGTTATCACACCACATGACAAACATAAAAGGCTGCAGAGTGTTATCAGCGTTATTATGTGCATGCAACATCCCCTAAGCATACTGCTATGGGGAATGACTGTTTTTGAAAGATGAGAATAAGATCTGGATTTCTGGGTTTTTTTCATCCAAAACCCATGTGATCAATAGAGGTTTCTAGACATGTCTTAGGGCTAGACAGATGTTTAGACATCGTCTGTAGTTAATGGCAGTGCCTAGCTGTGATTCTGCAGAGGCTATTAGAATATGGAGATGAGGATTTTTCACCTCCCATATAACCTCATGAATAATAAAGGCTATTAAGTGAGTGCATTGCAAAAGCAGACCCCACAGACTCTAAAGCTGTAAGATAATAGAAACACATATGCATCTTTCAGCTATGGCCCTCTGTTCTCTCTGTCCTATCCCTCCACCTGCTCTCATCCGTTTTCTTTATTTATGTGCACCTGCTTCCCTATTAACACCTCATTAAGGCACAAACCTTCAATGGCTTTGTAGCCTGCTCCATGTGGTGATTAACACCATACATTACAATATCTTGTTCTGTCCTGTTTTGGAAGGGGTAGGAGGAGAAAGCTAGTTATCCAAAACAAGGAAGACTTCTTTTTTTTTTTCTTTCAGATTTTTTTAAAATCAGATTTATTGTTAGTCCTCCCATAAGCCCAAGGCAGCTCCTGCAATATCTCTTACTGTACAATGTAAAGGTTATATTTGAGTGACACAAATTCACATTGGGGCAGCATTCACTATTTTATGGCTTCAGAAGCGTGCCATCAGGCACTTTTTTAGTATCCTTGAGTCAATGTTTCACTTTCACTTTTTATATGATCTTGAGTGTGTATTGCTGCAATACAGAGGAACAACTCATTGAGATAAATACATGTAGGAGGCGGAGGGACTCTTTACTGAAGCTGGTAGATGCCCAGTCCTCACCTATACTTCTCACATTACTGCCAACATTTCTGGCTGCGAAGAGCAGCAACCACACTGAACTGCCAGAGCCCAAAGACACCCAGGTGCTTACTGCTCCTCTCAGCAGCTGAAAGGAGTGTATTCCTGAGCAGCAGCAGAAGCCTTACTCCACACAGCAGAAACTGAATTTCCTGAAGACAGGATGCTGTAAAGGCACTTGAAATGTGAAAGCATTCGGGCTAGGAACAGACACATAAACCAGTTTAAGTGATCAGAAACTGGTTTAAACCCGTAACAGAACAGACATTTAGTGTCTATAAACCAGTCTGAAAATTGCTTAAACCACTTCGAGATAAACCTGGTTGAATGTAGTATCAGACTTAACTGATTTGGGTCAAACTGGTTTATGCAATGTCTGTCCCAGACTCCTTCCTGGTTTCACTTAAACCAGAGTCCCCCAGCATCCCAGATACTTTGCAGCCCTGGGCTGTGCTCTCCGCTCCACAGCAGGGCTGGCCTCACCTCTCTGCTCCCTAGCTGGAGGTCCAGCAGAGACAGCAGATACAGCAGTGCCTGCCTGGCTTCCCCCGTCCCACCCTCCCACTACTTCCTACTCAAGCAGGGATTCCCTCTTCCCCTCTCCTACAGCATGGATGGTAGATAGCATGTGGTATGCTAGCTAATGCTGAGAGGTGTCTGTGTAAGACAGACAGGACAGTGTCCACTTAGGGCTTTTTAGAACTAATCAACAGGTCAGCCAGTAACGTGCCTCTGTTCCTTCCTTGGAAAAAGCTGTTTAAGAAGAGTTTGAATTAATGAGAGAGGCTTTTGTTTTCTTGGTGGGCTGCTAAATGCTCTGAAGTGGTGAGGGGCAGGGGGAACCCTTGCCTAATTACAGCATCCTGCCAGGGCCTGGCCACACCCCTCCTCAGCTCAGCAGTGTTGAAGGGAAAGGAGGGCTGCTCTAATGCTCCCTGACTTCTAACCGAGCCACTGCAGGCATGTGCCTGCATTTCTTCAGTCTAGAGGAAATATCTGTATGGTTGCAAACCAGTTCAGCCTAGCCAGGTTAGACTAACCTGCAAAGATTGAATCAATTCAGGCTTTTTGAATGTCTGTCCCTAGCCTGGGTGTTTTGCTGGTGAAACTTGGAACTGCATGCTAGGAACTAGTGACTTGATTCTTCACCATCCTCCCCTTTATACAGTGACTTAAAATTGGACAAAGTAGGGTAGCACAACCCAGGTAGAGAGACCAGGGCAGCAGCTTTGGGTGCCATTTTAGGGGAAAGGGAGGTGGGAAAATAAGAGCTGCTGCTGTGGCGGCCAGCTGGCTATACCACTGATGGAAGTACCCAGGAGCCACTATTGCCCTGTTATACCTGTGGTACCACTGTCAGAGACATGGCAATTTATGTGGTACCTCCACTTTGCAAAGGCAGAAGTGACTACAGAAGGAGCAAAGTTGTGAAAAATGAGACCTTACTTCTGCTTGGCTCTCTAAATCACAGCTCAGTGAACACAAATTGCTCGGTACAGAGCTACCACCCAGAGTCTGTCTAAATCCTGGATTAAGAGTGGACTGCTGACTACACTACATTCCTGTGCAGCCCAGCAGCACAGATATCAATCTTATTGTCAGCTCTGCTTAATAATACAAGCCCCTTCTGCTTTAGGTTCTATTAAACACACAAAAAAAACATTATTAAAAGATTGTTAAGGTTGTAAAGTCAAGAACTTCAAAGTTAGAAAATTCCAGAATTTAAGATTTCCTGTATAACCTTAAGTTGTTCTCCTTTCAAATATGATGCTGTTTTTAATTATATCACTTGCTATTTTTCTTACAACACCCCTGCCTCACTGCAAAGAATAGATGGTACTCAGTTAATGAGCAGCTATTCAGTAGTTTTGTTCCCACTGCTCCAGATACATTCTCCAAATATGGAATTATTTATGGCTTTGTGGCCTTTTCTATGGCAGTCATCATGTTATCTGAGTGTTTCATGAATAGTAACTTATTTTATCTTTAAATTAGCAACACAATTATTTCTTCCCCATTTAGTAAATAGGAAGTGAAGGTAAGGTTAAAGTCAAAAGTATCCCCTAATTTTGGATGTGAAACATTAAGCATGTAGGACAGGGGAAGGCAGTTTGTCCCCGACGGGCCTTCATAGATCCCTCCTAGTAATCTGGCACCCTGTTTTGGTGACCACCCTCTTCACCAAGCACTGGTGTTACTAGGTTTGGCTGTATACCTGTTTCGCCAACCCCACTTCTCTCCTGCCACGACTTTGCTGTTATCCCAGTGGGGCGGGGGTAGTTCACAGGTCCCTTGGTGTCCCGGGTTGGCCTCATCGGTTACATATGGGGCTCCTGCCACCCCTACATCCCGGCCTCACGCCACCTGTGGTCTCTACTTCCCTGCACCTGCTCCGTGATGGGCCGTCAGACTCCTTCCCCGCCGGTATAGATGTCCCAGCCCTATAGCACTGTATAATTTCCACCACCAATGCGTCAGCCTACACTGTCAGCTGCGTACTTCCTCAAAGTGATCCTTCTATAAGGCCTACCTCCCTGACCTACCACCAGCGCCCCTATGGTCTGGCCCCGGGAGTAAATGTCTCCTGGATGAATATATATATATATAGCGCTGTCCCCATATCCTTCGATCGCTGCCTTCTATTCTAGGCGGCAATCCCGCCCCGATCTTTCTCTCCCGCTGAGCGAGCCTTCAGCCTCACACCCCTCTTCGGCGCTTCCCGCACCCTCCGCCATGGCACTTACTTCCTGCGGCTCGGGATCTTCCTGGGTGGTCTTGATCCTCCGCTGCTCACCCGATCTGGCACTGCGGGCTTTATCTGTCGGGGATCCCGCCGTTCCGCCTCTTCTCCCGGCTACCAGACTCTCCAGCACTTCAGTTCAGCAGCTCTTGTCCTGCTGGGCTATCGTCAGGGATGGCTTTGCCAGCCATTTGTTCCCCTCTCCCTCCGCTGTCTCTGGAGTGGTGGCAGCCATTTTTAAATCTCCCGGCCGGCGGCTGATGTCACCGTCAGCTGCCGGCCGCAGCTGTACATAGACGCGGGTAACGAGCTGTGCGGGCTCTCCCTCCACCACGGCGTCCTGCTCTCCTGGTAAGTCTTCTTGGCCCCTTCGGGTCCCGGGACACAGTTATTTTGGGTGGAGGGCTGTTTACTGAGTTTTGGCAAGCCATCAAGGGCCACACAAGAGGCAGCCGGGGGCAGATAAATATTCATTTTCTAAATTTTTTAGGGTCCCCACAGGCCAGATAGAATGGCCTGGAGGGCTGCATCCAGCCCGCGGGCCACATTTTGCCCGCCCCTGACATAGGACCTGATTACTCAGACAGTATCATTTATGCATGATCAGGGGGCAGCAGGGTAGGCCCTATGAGGACAGACTATGGGACCTGAATCTGTTCAGCCTACACAAAAGATGGTTGAGAGGCGATCTGGTGGCCACCTACAAACTTGCCAAGGGAGACCAGCAGGCAATGGGAGAGTTCCTGTTCCCCCAAGCACTACCGGGAGTTGCTAGGAATAATGACCATAAGCTGGCTGAGAGTAGGTTCAGGCTAGACATCAGGAGGCACTACTTCAGTCAGGGTGGCTAGGAGCTGGAACCAACTTCTTAGAGAGGTGGTGCTCGCCCCTCCCCTGGGGATCTTCAAAAGCAGGCTAGACAATCACTTAGCTGGGGTCGTTTGACCCCAGCATTCTTTCCTGCCCATGGCAGGGGATCAGACTTCATGACCTGCTTAGGTCCTTTCTGACTCTACCAACTATGAAACAATGCTTTCATGTGTTCAGTGGAAGTTCCCTTGAGTTCAGCTGCACCTCTGAGTGCCCAGCATTTCAGCTGCAAACCTCCCTTATTACTCAACCCCTGTTTGTTACCAAAGCACAGTCCATCCTGTGCAATGAGTGAGTCAGAAGAAATACTATGTGATTACTGAATTAAAAACTAGCGTAATGTATATGCTCAGGCAACCTTAATTCTGGCATTAACAGCCCTCAGAGTGCCTTGCTTTTGTTCTTGTAATGAAGTTTTTCTGTATAAGAAATAAGCTAAAATACCAAGTTCTGTCATGCAGCATCAGGGTGATGCTACCTCAATCATTAACAAGGTTACCGTGTTTAGGCTCACCAAAAAGACTTCAGCCACTTGAGCAAATGGTATAACTGGGCACGTCTACATGCAGCCTTTACTGTGCCATTGATTAGCTTTGCAGTAAATGCTGTGCATCCACACTTGCACCCCTTTTATGCTGGAGTGGATTAATTAAATCCACAGTAGGATAATACATGTAAATACAAATACTATCCTGCTGCCAAGTAAAAAATTCTGCAGCAGCACACATGGTGGTTAGCAAAACCCCGTTTTTCTTTTTTAATACACACACACACACACACACACACACACACACACACACATATGCATTCCCTTCCCTTCCCCAATTATTTCTGGCTTTTCTTTCTCTCCCTCTCTATTCCCTATAGACAAGCATAAGTGAGCTCAGTCTTAGGATAAGCTTTAACATTTTTCTTTTGGTAGCAAGTTTTTGGTTTTGGATATCCACTGTTTTATATTGTATTATTATTAGGTTTATATTGATTTTTACTGTTATATATTGTATTATTAATAGATTTTTATTGTTTCATATGGATATTGTATGGTTTAGGCCTCTGTTTGTAAGTGAACCAAAGTCATGTCAAGTTTCCATTTTATATGCCAAGTCTCCATCTTTTGTCCTCTGCCTGGGCATCCCCTGTGTCGCAACTGTATGAGTCATGTACCCCTCCCATGTAAATTGGTTCCCGGATGAATGAGAGTGATTGGGAGTGATTGAAATACAATGGTAGCAGGCCTCTACTGAATGGCCTCTAATGACCAGGCCATCACCTTGCATTGATTCATCCAGCAACCATGGACCTCACCCAGGAACAGAGACAAGAACCCAGCATTTGAAAGACAAAATATCCTGCAGAACCAGCAACTCTACCATTGTATCCCACCATTACAGACACCCGAAACTGCACATCCCTGCATGGAGCACACATACTCAGTATGCCAGGGGCTGACCCTTGCCTGGGCATGCCTCCTGTCTCCAGGGTCACACGAGGTCTGCCCCTATAAAAAGGGGCAGTGAAGACAGACCCAGTAGGTCACCCTCTCCATTTGGACCAGCACCATGCCGCACCACCTATCCACCCAGAGGCCCTGCCAGTGACCCTATTCTGGACAACACCTACTGGACAAAGACCCCTTTCCAGCTTGGATAGGTAGCTATCAACCCCCACCCCCTCTTCACCCAAGGACTTGGACTCTGCTTCTCTTCCCTACCTGGACTCCAGCCCTTCCACTGAGTCTCTTTCTCCTGCTGCCATTGTGAGTGCTTGTGTGTGTGTGTGTGAACCAATAACTTCATGGGGCTGTGTAGTGTGTTGTCTGTGTAATAAAACTGTTATTTGAACCCCTAAATTGGGTTTTGCTTTACTATGCTTTGGCCCTGCCCCAATCTCTGCTCCTCGCCCCTCTAACTTCTGCCCCATTTCTCCCTTTCCTGCTTCTGGCTCACTGCCACCTCCAACATCTGTCCTGAGCTCCTCTCTGCCTCCAAACCCCCTGTTTCTTTGCCACTGTCATATCCCCACTGCCTTTTCCTTTTCCCCTGAGCAACCAAGTTTCTGCCTCAGTTTCTTTCCTACCTGTCTCCTCCTTGCCACCACTTATCTGTCCCCACCCAACATCTCAGCTGTCGGCCTCAGTTTCCAGCCCCAGTCTACCTTAAGTAAACCCAAGCTTCAGTTCCTCAGCCAGCTTCTGTGTAGTCCACTGGTTCTAATCCAGGTTCTGGAAACTTTCACTCCCTACTTTAACTCTCTCTCTCACCTGAACCTTCCCCCAAGTATTCCAGGTACCCCTAGCACACACAAACACACTGTACCATCCAAATTAGGAACTTACCTGTGTGTATGTGTAGGTGGGTTGTATGTATGTGAACTGTGTGTGTGTGTGTGTATGTATACACACACACACATTGTGTGAATGATATATGAATTAGTGATCTGTGTCTAACTTTGAGGTGTATAGTGTATGTGCTTGAATTGGTGATAGGCATGCATGTGCCTAGGCTGGTTTGGATGTGTATGTGCCTGAGTTGGTGGGGTGTGTGTGTCTGTACCTAATTGATTTATGTGTTTGTGCATGTGCAATTGTGTCACACCTTCCTGTCTAACAGCGTAATATTGAGATCCTGAGAATTGGCCTGACCCCACAGGGCTACAAGGGTATAAGGGTGCTTTAGTTCAGGGCCTGCCTGCTGGCTAGCCCCAGCACTCCGCTCCACAGCATGTTGAGTTGGGGATAGAAACCCCAGGCTGGCATGCTGACCCCCTGGGCCTGCTGCCAGTTGGGGCTGCTCCAACCCAGCTCAACGTGCTGTACTTCTAGACACATGAGTAGATGTGGCACCCAGTAACCATAAACTATGGAGCAATAAGCTCCAAAGTTTATTGATTCCCATTAATTCCATGTGTAGATGCACTCACTGGTAGCAATAATAGTTTGTTATCCTCTATATGGACCAGCAGTAGAAATGGATGACACATCCAGCTTGCCAGGCTTTGCAGCTGTGTTCTTGTAGCCTTTCTGTCTATTCTTTCCAAGCTTGACCTCTCCTAGCCCCTCCCAGCCCTAGTCCTATTGCTCCCTTACTGTATCCCAGAGACGGGCACACAGGATACCTTTTTTTAGTAGCTCAGTTACTTTGGCACCCTTTTGATACTTTCCCCAGCTCCTTCCCACTGACTTTATAGCATTTATTTTGTGCACCCTGCCCCCCCCCCATAGAAGTATAAGAGCCCTTCTTCTCTTTAATACTGTTGGCTATTATTATGTTTTTAAGTGGCCTTTATCTTTTCCCTGCAAGTTGTAACCTGCTTTAGTTCTTTTGGTTCTTCTCCACTTCTAGCCTCTTTCCCCCACCCCTGCCCCTTTTTCGTTTGGATCACAAAATTAGTCCCTCATAAAACTCCATGGGTCACTTTGTAGCCTTTGCATTTTTCATTCTCAGGGTAATTATCTTCAGTGCAATTTCTGCTGTCATAATCTTGGCTTCTTGTACCTCTAGGAAGGCAATCAGCATCCCATATTCTCTGTGACTCTCTGCCTGCAGAGGTAACCTGAGAATTCACCTTTGTCTAGCCAGTGCTGCTCAGATCACAGCTCTCAAGCTACAAGTGGCTCTTCACCCTATCACCTTCAGCTCTATGAAGAAAATGATGTGTATTTATTGCATGCATTGGATTCGTCTGTCCTACAATCATGAATAATGCAACACAGCTGTTTAGTGTTGACTGAATTTTTATATATACTTGTTTTAAAGCAGCTTACCATTTCCAAAGCATTTTCACCTGGGCTGTACTTTGCATTGTGGTTCTTTGATTAATATTGACTGCTCATGTAACTTCTGAGCCCGTCAAGATTTGATGACATGTCTACCTCATGTAAGACAGTGCCAAAAAATGTCACACAGCCTAATGCTGCTCTTCATCTCTCTCTCGTGTGCTTTTATGGCAGGTATAGGGCATTTTTTCATATGCAGTGCATGCAAAGTGAGAGACTGGACAGAGTATGTTTTCACAGTGGCATTCTTTACCACCATCGGACATGGGGTAGGCATGACCCAAGCATCCTTGGTCTACTGAAATATGCTGCCTCCCCACCTTTCTACTATGGTTTTCGTACTTCCACGTTCTACGTACTTTTCTACTCTTCCCCACTCAAAGCAACTTCATGGCTGCCCTCTTTCAGGGATTTTCAGGAAGATAGGGAGCAATGGAATCCTTCTTTCTCTGGCAGGGAAAGTTGGAATGAGATGCCTCCAGAATCAACTACTAGAATCAGCTACAGCTGACTAGACCTTAATGGGACCATCAACTGCCCCAGAAGTCCCTTGTGAAGCTCTCTATATAAAATATATGTATTTTCATAATCAGCCATCCTCATCTGTCTAGCCCTTTACTGATATATGCTGTATTAAAATAATTCACAGAACCAATAACCCAAGTTTCTTGGATACATTCCTTCTCCACCATCTTCTCAAGGGGCATTTGTGAGCAAGTTGACTAGTCGAGGTGTTAGTTGAAGTGGCCCCTTAAGGATACAAGATGCTCACCCTCTGGGCTGCACGCCCCGAACTCACCTTCCATGACTTTGATGATTCCTGGTTCAGATGGACTGTCTGGCGCGTGCACATCAAGAAATGAGACCTTGTGTCTGTCAGGGAGCTGGTGAGGGCTCCACCACCCCTACACCCTCGCCCGTGCCTCCGCGTAGAAACCTCTCTATGGCTCCCTCTTCTAGCATAAGTCCAAACCTCACCAGAACTGGTGGAGGGATAATGTCAATGCCGCCTTTGCCTAAAGCGGCCGTATCTGGAGCCCCGCTCTCTCCTCAAGCAGGGTCCTGCTTCTTTCTCTGGGGCCTTCTTCAATGGGCGTCTTCAGCCCTCCCTCTGGGCCCACCTCACGACTTGACGCTGTGAACACACCGCCAACAGTCCATCTGCCCTTTTTGACCTTTAGAGCTTTCCTTTGCCCTGCTCCTGCCGGACCCAAATGCTCCGGCACACTGCGGTCAACCCGTCTCCGCTCTGGGTCACCACCTCTCACTCGCGCGCCTCAGTGGAGCCTTACCGCTGCCCCAAAACTTGCAGATCCGGCCTCGGGAGGTGCGCATCCGCCCCTCTGCCTCCTCACCGGTGTCCACCATTCGCTGTGGCACTTCCGGTTCCGCTCCCCATTCCGGTGCTGCTTTTGAGCCAGACTCTCCTGCCACACACCTGCGAGAGGTAAATGTTCGCCCCGCCTTCTGGCGTCGGGGCAAAGGCGTTCCTGTGGGGGGGCCAGCCCAGCGAGCTCCACAGCCTGCTGGTTCACAGCATTCTTGTTATCGATTAAGTGGTGCTCTACCTATTTTTTAAATATCTTTGATAATCCTTATGATGTCATAGTTGCTTCCCAGTGCATATCTAGGTGGCTGTTTCAAACTCCTATTTGATCCAGTAACTCTGCATTTTCTCACTCTTTGCTATGATCCTCTAGCAGATTTCAGCTTTTTTTTTCAGTTTCTGAATGCTAACTTGAAGCATTTCCCATTTTTCATTATCAAGTTTGGTTTCTTGTTTTGTAAACATCATTGACACTCCACTGTTTCTGCCCTCCCTTGCTATTGCAACTCTCCTGGAGACTGTACCCATCAATGTCATCATTCCAGCTGTGAGAATTATCCCACCAAATGTCAGTGATGCTTACCAGGTATAAGTCCTCATTATTTAGTGTAACTTCCTACCTCTTCTTGCTAATTTCTGGAAATGTTTTCACTTGCAGATGGACAAAGTCTTTCGTATATGCACCAGTTCTGGGCAGCTATGTTTTTCTTTCTCTTGTAAATTAAAAATAGGTAGCAGACTGTTTGAGATAATTAATCTCTCCCTTTTCTGACTTTAATGTTTGCATGTAAAGCTTTGTCCCTTGAACAGGTATAGGACTTAGGCCTCCCAGAAGAATCAGGAGCACCCAAGCTTAGGGAATTTTCTCCCATTTCTCCAGATTTTCCTTCTAACTATGCAAACCAATTTGCTTTCCTTCTCTCTTCAGCTACTCCCAAGCCAGCTATACCCCTGTATGACAGGACCACAAAGTGAAACTGGTTCATCTGGCCTTGGAATCAGCAGTTGTGTGTGTCACACAACACATGAGGGAGAAGTGGACTCTACTCTTTTCCTCAGAGCTGTGAGCCCAGTTAGTTTAGAGACAAGGTGAAACCTAATACTTTGTACATTACAATTTGAAGGGCAGGGTGTGGAGAAGGGCAAAAAGAAACTTCAAGGGAAGGAATGGGTAAGGATAAAAAGAGGTTCATCAAAAATGCGGTGAGGTGGGCTAGAAAAAAAATCCCATCCCTATAAATATCTAGACAAAACTTCCTCTTTGCTTCCAGTTCCCTTGACAGGATGTGGAACCAGCCTGTTCCTCTTATCAGCATTTCTTTGTGTCTTCAAGATATGATACAGGGGGTTTTTTTATTCCAAAAGCTGCTGGACACTGGGAGGCATATCATAATGACAAAATATATGCAGGAGGCAGGGGGTCTGATCTCACAGGAGCAATTCCACGACCCCCTTCTGAAGCTTAGTGGGCAGCCAATATCACAGCGTTGGTTTCTGTTGAGACAGTTGAAGGCCCACATGACCGGCATGACCACATGCATTTTGGCTCCCACAAGTGGGACTCTCGTATTTTGACTCCAGCAGGATAAGGCCCTCAGCTGACTCAGCAGGTGCTATTAGTTGAGCCAATGTTCCTGGCCCCACTTCTCCAATGGAGCGGGTGGCTAGCAACACCTGCCATGCTCTTCCAGGGGTATTTGCTTTCCAACCATCCCTAATGCAGTTGCCTGTTAACTCTGTGAAAATACCATACTTACCACTATTTTCAAAGAAAGATTTTTTTTTGTTCGTTCCATCTTCCAAAAAACACTCCCAATGCTCCCAGCACCAACAATAGTATGCATTAAACAGAGCACACAACCTCTTCTCTTCCCAGCTCACCACTCCGGCCTTGTGTATAAGGCAAAGCAGGAAGCATGGTTAGAAAATACAGCAATGATGATAGCAAAGAGGGCCAGGACACACAAAGGCTTTCCAGTATGAGGAAAAAATCTTTTCTTTTGTCTCAAACCTGGTTATTTTGTAGAACTGGTATGCTCACTTTTTCTGCTTCTGTCTCTTTAAAGAAATAACCTTGTTTCCATTCTTTTTAAATGGAACCTGTCTATTTCACTCACCACTCATCAGAAGGAGCAGTCTGTGGCACCCCTGCCCTCTCCAGTATCAATCTTTTCCTTTCCTTATTCACATCTGGCACCAGCAGAACTGAAAAGAAAATCAACAGCAGCCACTTTGTCCTCAGCTCTCTATCCAGGTCCCTAAAGTCATACTTCAGTGTATCAAATACTGAACATAGGATGACATTTAATTTTCAGTATGGATTACATATCATCCAAAACAGCGATCTATATGTTTAACATTTTGGTGAGTGCTATATAATCATTCTGTATGCACAGCATTCAGCATTAAGTGGACACCATCAGCTTGGTATCTAGCCAATATAAAATAATTAATTAAAACCACTTTCTGTTTTTACAGCTGTCCCCAAGTTCCCCAGCCAATTTACAGTCTTGTTGGTCTTCAAATATTTCTATTACTGCACCCCTTTCGCCAAGTAAAAGATCTAAGCTAACACAGAAAACCGAACAGCTGACTATACAGGGAACCTCTATGAAAGAGACTTTTGTTGTACACCCAGGCTTGGCAGCAGTTCCCCCAGCTGTTGTTAGAAATCCACCTCATCAGATCCCAAGAGCTTTAAATCTTCAGAGTCTGAGCACAGCCCTTGGCTAGAGGTCTCTAGGTCTACTCTCAACGTGCAGCTCCCATCTCTTCCAGAGAACTGCACCTACAGGTCCTCAAAATAGCATCACATACTAAGCTCATCTACAGTAGGGTACACACATTCAGAGCCCCCCTGTAGTGTCAAAACCCTTCCCTTCTGCAAAGTGGTGTAAGATTTCTGCTGCTAAACAGTTGCTAGCTGGGGAAAGAGCACTTCTTTCACTAGCAGCATAACTGCTATAGTGTAGCCATACACAGCTTCTAGAAGCACATGGATATGCACGTGCTTGTGATGATGGCTTGTGGCTGTTGCCAAAACTTCCTACTGCCAGACCAGACATGTATACATATCTTTAGACATCTCCATAACTTACATTCACACCACCCCTTTGCTTTCTCTACAACAAGTTTTAAGGCCCTACTTTTCCACTTTCAAACCTTTGTTCTGCTTTGATATGTATCAGTTACTCCACTTCTCCCTCCATTGAGATGGGGGCAGAGCTAGTTTTTCCCAACTCCATTCAACCTTCTTAGCATGAGGAATATTCTATTGAAGTACAGTTGCTAACCTTAACAATGCTCCATTACCTTTGGTTTAGGCCATAAGTATTACAAAGAATGTCAACAAATGGCAAATCCATGATACAAAACATTTTTAATGACTGCATAACTTATTGAAGTCATAAATTGTGCAAAGATTCCCCAGATCATCACAATACACCCTAGAATTGCACTAAACATTTCAAGAATGTTCAAAGGAATATTTAATGATTTTTTTCTTGTTTTTCAAGCCTCCCATATGCAAAATGTGTGAAGAGAGAGAAAAACAAGAAAAAAGTGTATTTTCTATTGTCTTTGTCATAGTATCAAACACAGTATTTGTAATAACGAGAGGTAGAATGTTGTTAAATCAAAGAGGTATTTAATTTGATGCTGGTTTAATTGATTGAGCTAATGATGTAAAGCAGAATCCAGCTTTGGATTTGCCTGATCTTGCATGGTACTCTGTGCCATCAGATCCCAAAGCCCTTTTGGATGCACGCTGAAGTCCATGGGGCTCCTTACAGACAAAGGAAATCTGCTGACACAGAAATATTACAGAATTGGTTTTAGAAACAAAAGAAGATTGCCACCGTTTGGTTAGGTTTCATTAGGTACATCAAGTTTTCTTGATGCATTTGATTTGTTTAATAGAGATGTGGACACAGAAAACTAAACAGCTGACTAATACAGGGTTTGTAATATAGCAGTGGATGTAGTATAACTTGACTTTAGCAAGGTGTTTGATACAGTCTTCCACAGAATTCTTACAAGCAAGCTGAGGAAGTACGGGTTGGATGTATGGACAAAAAGGTAGATAGAAAACTGTCTGGATTGTTGGGCTTAACGGGTAGCACAAAGTCTAGCTGGCAGCCAGTAGCAAGTGGAGTTCCCCAGGGGTTTGTTCAGGGGCTGGTTTTGTTCAGTATCTTTATAACTATCTGGAAGATGGGATGGATTGCACCCTTAGCAAGTTTGCGGATGACACCATGCTGGGGGGTCTAGTAAATACACTGGAGGGTAGGGCTAGGATTCAGAGGTGACCTAGACAAATTGGAGGATTGGGCCAAAAGAAATCCCAAGAAGTTCAACAAGGACAAGTGCAAAGTCCTGCACTTAGGACAGAACAATCCCATGCACCAGTACAGGCTGGGGGCTGACTGGCTGGGCAGCAGCTCTGCAGAAAAGGTCCTGGGGGTTATAGTGGGCAATATGCTGAATATGAGCCAGCAGTGTGCCCTTGCTGCCAAGAAGGCTAGTGGCATACTGGGCTGCATTGTCAGCTGTGTTGCCAGTAGGTCCAGGGAAGTAATTATTCTCCTCTATTCAGCATTGGTGATGCCACATCTGGAGTACTTTGTTTGGTTTTGCCCCCCTCCCCCACCAGTACAGAAAGGATGTGGACAAACTGGAGAGAGATCAGTGGAGAGCAATGAAAATGGTTTGGGGGCTGGGGCACATGACTTATGAGGAGGGGCTGAGGGAAATGGATTTATTTAGTCCGCAGAAGACTGAGATAGCAAACATTAACTACCAAAGAGGATGGAGCTACACTGTTCTCAGGGGTAGCAGACGACAGAACAAAGAGCAAAGGTTTCCAGTTGCAGCAAGGAAGGTTTAAGTTGGATATTAGGAAAAACTCTCACTAGGAGGGTGGTGAAGTACTGGAACAGACTATCTAGTGAGGTGGTGGAATCTTCATCCTTGGAGGTTTTTAAGAGCCAGGTAGACAAAGCTGAAAATGATCTAGTTGGGGATGGTCCTGCTTTGAGCAGGTGGTTGGATTAGATAACATCCTGAGGTCCCTTCTAACCCTAATTACCTAGGATTCTATGTGGGCACTTTAAACAATTTAAAAAATCCTTGATTGTTTGCTTAATGTGAAGTCAATACAAATGTAACAGCATTTGGAAAAATATATGCGAGGAGACACTGGATCAAAGAAAATAAATTGGATTAGGGAATTGATTCCATATACCTTGGTAGAACACATTTTTACTGATCAGAAGATGATCAATTAGACTAAAAAGTAGCTCAAATTTTACATACGTCATTTGCAAATAAGGTGTATTTTTTTCCAAGGTTTGCAGCCACCATCGGTTGTTCAGGGTATATGAGCATAAAATGCTACTCAGCAGGGATGGCTAAAAAATTTCTTGGCAAGTAGGTGAAAATTGTTTTGGAATATGTGACAGGGGGCTGTCATGAGGCCAGTCTCACAGTTGGCCTGCCTGCCCGCCTGTCTAGGGCCGTCTGCTCTGTCTTACCTGCCATGACTTACTGTATTAAACTTGATGTTGAATGCAGGAGGATGTTGAATGTCCATTTAGTGCCCCATTTAGTGCCTAGGCCATTATATATGGCTCCGACCTCCCTTATACCATGTCCCATGCATTGCCGATAGCATTCAAATTACTAGGTTCCACTGGCCCAAACTACCCACTATTCACTACCCCTGGCTCCCATGCTGAGCTGTACCACTCAGCCTCTGGTCCAACTGCAGCCTCAGGCACCTGTAGACTTACCTTGGCCATTCTGCCCCCACCCTGGGGCTTCAATTTATGCCTGCATACTAGGGCCTTCCACTTATGCCCTCTTACTAGGGCCTCTTATTTATATGAACACTTTTGTGGAGCTGGCCCAATAACTACCCTTCAGATTGCCCCTGCAACCCTACTTTGCATGGCCCCAGTGCAGCTCTTCAGGCTCACCTCATCAGACCCTACTCTGCACCCCTCACACACAGCCCTTCAGGCTGCCACCATGAACCCTACTCTGTGTGGGCCTCTACACATGCTTCTAACTCCTCACTGGGGCCACTTTCTGCCCCTTCTCACTGGGGCCACTCTTGTGCCCCCCTCACTGGGGCCTTCAGGATCTAACACCCTATGGGGCTCAGGTGCCTCTCCCTAGGTGTGCCTGGCCCCCATGCCTGTCCCTACAACTGTTACCCACCAGGTTGTAGGGTCTAAGGCTATAAGATGCTCCATACTTGCCTTTCACTAGGGAGACAACTGGTGTGGCATTTCCTGGGACCACCCTGCCACAGGCAGAATAGATTCATAGATGTTAGGGTCGGAAGGGACCTCAATAAATCATTGAGTCCGACCCCCTGCATAGACAGGAAAGAGTGCTGGGTTCAGATGACCCCAGCCAGATGCCCTTCCAACCTCCTCTTGAAGACCCCCAGGGTAGGGGAGAGCACCACCACCCTTGGGAGCCCATTCCAGATTTTGGCCACTCTAACTGTGAAGAAGTTCCTCCTAACGTCCAGTCTAAATCTGCTTTCTGCTAGCTTATGGCCATTATTTCTTGTGACCCTCAGGGGCTCTTTGGTGAGTAGAGCCTCACCAGTTCCCTTCTGCGCTCCCATAATGAATTTATAGGCAACCACAAGGTCGCCTATCAACCTTCCCTTGTGGAGACTGAAGAGGTCCAGTGCCCTAGTGTCTTCTCGTAAGGCTCGGCCTGCAAGCCCTTAACCATACAAATGGCTCGTCTCTGGACCCTCTCCAGGTTATCCACATCCCTCTTGAAGTGTGGTGCCCAAAACTGGACACAGTATTCCAACTGCGGTCTGACCAGCATCTGATAGAGGGGAAGTATCACCTCCTTGGTTCTGTTTGTCATGCATCTGCTGATGCATGATCAAATGCAGTTAGTTTTTCTGATGACTTCTCGTCACACTGACGACTCATGTTCATCTTGGAGTCCACTAGGACTCCAAGTTCCCTTTGCGCTTCTGTGCTACTGAGCAGGTCATTTCCTAGGCAGTAGGTATGCTGGACATTTTTCATCCCTAGGTGCAACACTTGGCATTTCTCCTTGTTAAATCACATTCTATTGTTTTCTTCCCATTTGTCCAACCTGTCCAGGTCTGTCTGTAGTTGTTCCCTGCCCATCTGCCACAGAATATATCAGACTTTCTTAAAAATTTTTCTTTCCAGAAGAATGCTCAATGTTTTGACCAATCCTGAAAACATTTCATTTTTCAGATGAAAATGAAGGTTCTGTCTCTAACAACATTTCCACGCTATTTTCCAATCAGGCCTATCACTTCACAACAGGAACATTTATACCTACTTCGCACAGGTGAAAATGACTATGCAGAACAGAGGGCAGTGGAAATTGGGTGCCAGCACCGTCAGGTTTTTTTTAGTCCCATGATCCCCAATGGCTGCAGCATTTTTCTTTTATGAATTCCTTTGATCAGTGGTTCTCGACCTTTTTACGCTTGTGGCACCCCTCAGAAAATGCCAGCTCTTCATTTTTACTCATGTTTTGACTACAGAAAAATAACAGAACAATTATTCTGTTGAAAAAAACTCAAGAAAATCACAACAGATCAGAATGTTTTTAAATCCTATGAATGCCTATTTGAAATCCCTCTTAACAGTGCTAATATTGTGTGGCATCCTATGGCGCCCTTGAAAGGATCTGAAGGTACCCCAGAGTGCTGTGGCACCCTGGTTCAGAATCACTGCCTTAGTCCTTCTTTCTGAAACTCTTTAAGTATCAAAAAAATACTTGAGGGCAAAATTCATAATAGTGGAGTGTCAACATCTACATGAGTGATGAACTGTGCAGTTGTTAGTGCAGTAAATGACTAAATGACTGTGCAGTACACAGCATTACTGCACAGTAGCAACTGTTTTTTTTCTGACACTACTGCACAGTATCTCATTGTTACTGTACAGTAGCTCAATACTACTGCACAGTAGCATCACATCGCATCACAGTTAGTGCCCCCAACACTACTGTGCAGTAACAACAAACTTCTGTGCAGTAGCATCTCATGTAGATGTGACCAGTAATAGGCTATCATTGCTATTTTTTAGCACCCGTTGTTAAACTGAAAAGCTACAAAATAAAAGCAAGTGGCTTGAGTGGCTGAAATCAACTGCATTTATGGTGAAAAGTTTTACCCCATCTCTAATAGTGACTCTATCCTGTGTTAAAAATAGCCTGTAAAGTGGGGTTCTTGCTTCAAAAAATATAATATTAGGTAAATGTGAAAACCCTGATAGCTCAAGCATTACATGACTCACATGGCTAAACTACTGTAAGGAGCAGTGGGGGAAGGGAAGAGGGCCTGGAAATAAATTAACCTGCATTCTACCAAGTCTACAAATATAAATAAAAATCAAAGGGACTTTTACACTGATGACAATATGGTATGCAAGGTCACATAGGCTAATATTTTAAGAGGATTAGAGCTAAATCTCTGCAAACTTTGAAATGGTCCAACCAAGCTTGTGAGCTTTTCAGTTTAAATGGGTGCACAGCATGACTTCTATGATCATCTGGAATTTGGCAGACCGGGTATGATGGGGTAGACTCTAATGCACAGCAACAACACGCAGTCTTTTGGTTTTACAGGGTTTCTGTTAATCTGGACAAACAAAGGAGGTGAAAACCAGGCTAGATGAGGCAAGAATCACCAAAATTCATGCATTTGATGATGCCTATGTAAAAATCACAAACTGAGCTAGTGGCAAAGAATGTACATGTATGTTATTTACCAAATGACGTGCTATTTTTCTTATTCGAGTTTAGTGGTTAAGGAATTGCAAAAATGATGAACTGGAATGTTACAAGCCACTTAAGCAGTGTCTCTATCACTCTAAGAAGTCACAACTTCCAGATCATGAACTCAGTGCACAAGAAAAAACTCTGTTTTGGATCACATGGAAGAACTGTGACCTTACAAGCTTCAGTTTGAATCTCAGCTATTATTACATTGAGGATACAGTCAGAGTAAATCCGTTCACCAGATGGGAAATATTGCTAATTGTTCAGTAGTATCAAGCCACAAGCTGATAAATAACTACCACCAATGGTAGTGGCAATCGCAATAGCATGACATAAAAGACTATAATGTAATGCATTCAACCTGAACCATCAGTCTGTCATTAAAGACACAGCTGACAAAAGTACATCTGAGCAGAATGCACAATGCACAAATTACATGTTCGGGCTTAGGAGCATGGGGGAAAAATTCCATACTAAATACAGTATTAGTGAAACAGCTGGGGAAATAAATTTTACATACTCTTGTATGATCATCTGGAATATTGCCTCTGAAGCCCAGACTCAAACCTTAGTTTATTAAGGGATGTGAACATTTGTCTCCCAGAGGTGAATCTCCAGGGGAAGTCTTGCTCAAATATTTGAGCCAATACAACACCAGCAGGTAAGCCACTGCTGCTCAGTCAGAAAGTTTGTAAAGAATCGATAAAATATTTCAGTATGAAAGCTGAACCCATCTGGATTTCTAGAGGATTCTACTTTTGAAAGAGACAAAAGCAATTTAAGTCAATTATGTAAAAAAGCAGCAACAGGGAGACAACGACTTGGCACTTGATAGTTCCGCATATTTAAGCTGCAAATTCCAAGGCTAATTCCTGCTGATAATTCCTTTTTTGTCTTTTGTTCCAACCAAAGGGTTTTTGTAACAACTCTGTCATGTCCACTTTCTATCGGCCCACATTTAACTCCTACTAAGTGAATTCATGAGGAAACCAAGAAGTAGTCTGATGAAATGAAAAACAAACAGTGGTAGAAGCAATCAATTTTTCAGTAGAAAATGTACTGAGATTTTAAACAAGCAATGCCTTCTGAGCGAAAGAAAGCATTTAATAGGTGTAGGTTCAGAATTTTTTCACCAACCTTTCAGAAAAACAGAAAGAAAAGCAGAAACCCAAACACACTGCCACAAATATATTTGTCTTGATAGTGTTTAATGCTGGGTATGTACCCATGTGCTTCACCTTCAGGACACAAACAAGTTAAGGAAAAAGCAGAATTGAGATAAACTGTTGTAAGCTGGTAGATTTCTGCATCTGCAGTTGCTTAGGCCAAATACATCTGTATTTCTCTGAGAGGACAAAAGAGGTAAATAAAATAAGGTATTCTAAAACCCACTCCAAATAAATACCACATACACATATCTTTTAAAGACAGAGTGTGCTACGCTAAACCAACAAAAAACAGTTTTAAGTATGCGTGAGAAACACTTTAGAGTGCCAGACACTCTGTGATTACCGATTACTACAGGGTAAATTTTTCCCTAAATTTTATTCCAGACTACTTTTAGTCCATAATAAGGAGAGGACAAATGACCACCTCTCAGAAACCAGCTGCTTGCAACACAGTATTGCATTACCTGGCAGGAAAGCCATCTTGCACCACAACACTATATTCGTGATCAAGACAGCTATGGTCCCTACCAGTTCAGGCACTTGGTAAAAATCTGATCTCTAGGGTTTCTCAAGATAGGTACCTCAACAGTGGAAACACTCAGGAGTAATTTTTGAAAATTTAAGTCTTAGCATTTACAAGACATACGTATTTCAGTACAAAAAGGCACATAAAGCAAAGAAACACATCTGCAATACGAAAAGGCATTACACCCCATATTAAAGTAATGGGATGTTTATACCTGCTGCCGTTGTTTTTCTCCATTCATAAATGTTCAGGCCAGTAATCAAGAAGCACTAGTCTCCCTCTCCAGTGTGTTCAGACAACATCTTTATATGGGAAAAGAGTGTTTTCTCTTCAAAATTTACATGATATCAACAGAATCCCACTAAATACGACGGACTAAACCTAGGGAAATTAGCTTCTCTGGGATTAGAATGCATTATGGATATTAATTAAGAAACTTGCACTAACTGTAAGCCAAATGAGCAGGCTTGGTGCATCTGAAATTAATGAGCCTGTGTGTAAAATGATGATACAAGTACTTCCTAGAAACTGTTCTCTTAGGCTGAAGAGGAAAAAGAGCAGTCTAAGTTCTCAAGGCAACCGAGGCAGCTCTTTACAGTTAAAATACTATAATTCAGAGCCTGAAATGTACACAAGAGATCAGTATTATGCTGCAAGAGAAAAGAAGATGACTTCTATCCTGCTGATATCCCTGCTTCACCATTCCAGGATGGGAATCAGTCCTACTAGGGCTTAGGTGCCTCCTTGTAATCCCAATGCCTATATAAAGGAAGGATTCATGACCCAAACCCCATGACTTGTTTGGGGCCTGTGGCAGTTTTGGACATCTTTTCTTTTACAAAAAACATGGCCACAAAGGCCATGTACACTAAGGCCACTGACAGATGTTCAGTTAAAGGAATGATTGGATCTAATCCATGATCCCAATAATTGCATTTCCTGCCATGCCACACATGCATGGCAGGAAGTGCGATTGTGGAATTGGGATTAGATTCAAATTGCACCAAGATGCCAGTGAAGGGGGAGCTAAGAATACTGGCAAGTCAGCTTCCATGGCTGGAAGCCCTGGCCAGCTGATCAGCACTCCCAGCCACAGAAGCACATGTAGCTCTTGGCTCTGATGTGGTCCTGTGGCTGAGAGTGCCCAGCAGGTGATCAGGGCTCCCAGCCATGGCAGCACCTCGATCAGCTCATGGGACCTCTCAGCCATGAGAACACATAGGAGCCAAGGGTTCTGTGCATTCTTGGGACTGGGAACCCCAATCAGCTGATGGGCACTCCCAATCTCAGGAAGCACTGGAGACCTTTAAGGCTCTGGTGCTGGCCACACATTCAATTTATGGCACAATGGGAACCAGCAACAAAGTTATTATACAAATTTCTGTAATAAGTTTGAGGCTTATTTCCCGTTCTATCATGCCATGAACTGAATAAACATATGGCTGAGTTACTACTTAAGACATTTAGCTGGTTAAACATGTTTTAAGTGTGACATCTGCCATGGGCCAAAGAGGCAGCGGCTCCCACCTTTTAGGTAAAATATAATTTTATGTGCTTAGCAGTTACCCAGGAATGGCAGACTCAATGCTCTCCCTTGGCCGTAGGGTTCAAACCCAGTTTTTATCTCCGAAGAGATTGCCCTAAACACCAGCCTATGAGTAGTAGGCATTAGGGGTGTATTTGGCCAGATCCAGAGAACAGTGATTCAATTTGCTGATTCGGTTCACTGTCCCAATTTGATTTGATTCTGATTCGGAGAATCAGCGATTCAGCCATAGCCACAGCTTTATAAGTTTTTCTACATACCTTGAGGTACCAGGTGCAGCTTGTGAATGCTGTCATAGTGGGGTGGATGGAGCATCCCAAAGGAGCATGGGGGGAAGCCCCTGCATGCTCAGCAGTAGACTCAGAAGTGGACCCAAAGTACTTTTGGGTCCACTTCTGGGTCCGCCGTTGAGTACATGGGGGACTACCCCCCCATATCTCTCTAGCTCGGTGATCGGCCGTGTGGGGACCCTGGGTGCACCCCAAGACCCAAGAGGTACCAGTTGCTCATCCATGGGATTCCTTGCACACTCCGCAATGGACCCAGGACTGCTGCCGAGAGCCCTGTGCTCCCATGGGATTCTCCATCTGCCCCACCATCTCAGTATTCACGAGCAACCTGGTACCTTGAGGTATGTAGAAAAACATATAAAGCTGTGTCTATGTCTGAATTGTCAAATCTCTCTAAATCTCTCTGCATCAAATTGAAGGCTTCCTATTTGATTCAAAGAGATTAATGGGTCTTCTGATTTGATTCGGATTCAGAGATTCGGCCACTGAACAGGGCCATATCTCCTCCGAATCAAATCAGCGACTGAAGCTTCACACAGCCCTAGTAAACATCTGTTAGGAGGCAATAAAATTACACTGAGTGAGACATCAACTCCCTGAATTTAATTCTCAATTGAAAATAAAATGAAACTGGAGTGATCTCTCCAGAGCACAAAAGTCTAGGCAATGTATATGGAGACACTGAGCTGCCACACACCATAGATTCATAGATTGTTAGGGGCTGGAAGGGGCCTTGTAGATCATTGGGTCCAGTCCCCCTGCACTAGGCAGGAAAAGCCAACTGGGGTTACCAGCCTCTCTCTCAGCCTTGCTGGTTTAATCCAAAGGAAAGGCAAGTGCCAGTACATTTGGAACCAGCTTGGCTGCAGAAACTGCTGGAGCAAAGGAGACCATCCATTTATCTGTCCATTGGGGCTGCTGACCAGGGTTAAAAAGCCCAGTCTACCCTATAACAGAGTGAACTTCAGTTCCACAACTTTTTGGTGGCATTTCCTCTCAGTGGTAAGACTCAGTGGTAGTACCCCCCTCTAAGGTGATTTTCTGCACAAAGCCATTGGCACCCTAGAGGTTTTTAGGTTATTTAACTACCACCCAGAACTTGGTGTTAATAGTCACAGGTAGTACCATCTGTTTTAAGTTATGGTAGCAGGTGAATCTGACCTGACCTGCATTAGCACCAGCACAGTGGTCTTAATTCCCTGAGAGTGAGGCTTGCATATTATTAACCAGCTGTATGTATCCTTGCTGATGTCCTTATTGTTTCTGAGACATTTGTACAGCAACAATATGGCTTGGTAGGCTTACTTTCCTAAGACCTTTGGAGAACTCTTCTTCAGTTGCTGGTGTATCTTCATACCCTACCTTTTTTAATTCTAAAATTTCATTGTAGTAATTTTTAGTAATAAAGTCCCCTCATAGAATCCACACCAGCTCTCCATCTCACCAAGTTCATGGAAATGTACAAAATGGTTGCCAGTATTAATGTTACTGCAACAACTTTGTACTTAATTTCATGTATAGGAACGTGTCAGGATAGAAGCTGAGAAGAAAGGTCAGTAGAGCTTGTATGGACATTCTGCTCTGAGAAAGGAACACTGTTGAAATAGGAACAGGAAAATTTAACAAAGGATATTAGCAGCTCCTACTTTATTACCAGCAAAAGGCCCTGGTTTGATAATCCAGGCACTTTATTGGTTAGGCCCAAATTATCTGTTAAATGGCCTCTACTCTTGTAATGTAAGCAATTCGGAGGAGCACTGGAGCTAAGGTCAGGGGAGTTGGCCTCCTCAGTAGTAAGTGCAACAACATATGCCATAACGTTCTCTCAGTTATTACCTTGAGATGGGCAGGAAGACATTGTGGGAAGGCTACAGTCTGCAGACCACTTGGCTTTATGTAATGGTAGTTGTGTTGAGATAGCTCAGTGATGGGCACATTATAAAGCTCTAGCATTAGACTTGATCATTATTAGGAAGAGGGAGAAATCTGTCAGTCAGGAAGATTTCCTCCTCCAGATTGAACCTGTGAAGCGAATTCATTGAAACTTGTTTTGCATGGTTGGAAAACCAATCAGGAGAAAGAACTTGCTGGGGAAACACCTCTCTATTTGCTAGGGCTGGTACTGTTCATGAATCATTTGTATCCCAATGCAAGGGCCTAAATGCACACAGGGACTTCAGTCATATGTTGTCTGGCCTTTCATTTTTTTATCCCAATTATTATTTGATTAATGCTAAATATATGTGGGAATCTCATTCTCTGTCCTCAGATTAAATGTTCAACTGAAATGTGTGTAAATATTGGAATGATTAGACCATTCAGAAGGCTCTGCCATGTTGCTTTGATTTGGCCTAGTCTTGTCTTTAGAGCTTTGCATTTAACATGATTAAGTCCCACAGCATGTAAGATATATGATGCATATATCAGATTATTGCGGTCTTTACCAGTGGCTTAGCAAGCAAGGTTTGTGCTCTGGGCCAACCCTATGGGAGATTTGGGGGCTGGGGAGGGACAGTTTTGTGCCCCAGCTACTGCTGCAAGATCAACACTTTGAGGCTGGTGTTGGTGCTGGGGTGCAGATTCTGTTGGGGTGGGAAACAGTTTTGATTTCATAGATTTCATAGACATCAGGGCTGGAAGGGACCTCGGGAGATCATCGAGTCCAGCCCCCTGCCCAAAGGGTAGAAAGTCAGCTGGGGTTATAGGATCCCAGCAAGATAGGCATCCAATTTACTCTTGAAGGTGTTTAGTGTAGGTGCTTGAACCACCTCCGATGGCAGACTGTTCCAGACCTTGGGGGCTCGGACAGTAAAGAAATTCTTCCTTATGTCCAGCCTGAAACGGTCTTGCAGGAGTTTATGACTGTTCAACCTAGTCATACCTAGGGGCGCTCTGGTGAACAAACGTTCCCCCAGATCCTGGTGGTCACCCCTGATAAACTTATAGGTGGCCATCAGATCACCCCTGAGCCTACGCTTTTCCAGGCTAAAGAGTCCCATGGCTCTCAGCCTATCATCGTAAGATCTGTTTTCCTGACCTCTGATCGTGCGCATGGCTCTCCTCTGGACTCTCTCAAGCTTCTCCACATCCTTTTTGAATTGTGGAGCCCAAAACTGGATGCAGTACTCCAGCTGCGGCCTCACCAAGGCCGAGTACAAGGGGAGAATGACGTCCCGGGATTTGCTCGAGAAGCATCTATGGATGCAAGCCAGTGTTTTGGTCACTTTACTAGCTGCAGCATCGCATTGCAGGCTCATGTTCATCTTGTGGTCAATGATGACCCCCAAGTCTCTTTCTTCTGTAGTGCTATCCAATGTAGCACTGCCGAGCCTATAAGGATGCTGCAGGTTTTTCCTCCTAAGGTGGAGAACCTTGCATTTTTCGGTGTTGAACACCATCAGGTTCTCGTCTGCCCATTTGCTGAGCTTGTCCATGTCAGCCTGGATCACCCGCCTATCTTCTGGCATGGACGTTTTGCCCCAAAGTTTGGTGTCATTGGCGAACTTGGCCAGTCCACTCCTGACTCCAATGTCCACATCATTAATGAAGATGTTGAACAGGATGGGTCCCAGGACAGAGCCTTGAGGGACCCCATTGGTCACAGGGCACCACGATGAGTGACTGCCATCAATTACAACCCTCTGGGTCTGACCAGGGAGCCAATTTCCCAGCCAGCGGATCGTGGTGCAGCCAAGGCCACAACTGGCCAGTTTGGCCAAGAGGTGATCATGGGATACCAGATCAAAAGCTTTTTTGAAGTCAAGATATATGACATCAATCTCTTCTCCCTCGTCCAGGTGATAGGTCACCTGGTCGTAGAAGGAAATGAGATTGGTCAAACAAGACCGACCCGCAACAAACCCATGCTGGCTATCCCTTAGGATGTTAGCCTGGGCCAGTCCCTCAAGGATGGCCTCCTTAATAAACTTTTCTAAGATCTTCCCCAGGATAGAAGTCAGGCTAATGGGCCTGTAGTTAGCCGGATCACTCTCCTCCCTTTCTTGAAGATCGGCACCACATTGGCCTTCTTCCAGTCTTCGGGCACTACACCAGAGTGCCAGAAGTTTTCAAAGATCCGTGCCAGGGGCTGGGCTATGACGCTCACCACCTCCTTGAGTACCCTGGGGTGCAGATTGTCAGGGCCGGCTGACTTGAAGGTATCCAGCTTCTCAAGGTGTTCCTTCACGAGGTCAGCATTTATGGAGGGTAGGGGATCCCCATCACCTGGATCTCCCTGTCCCATAGCAGGCATGGGCATCCTATGGGACTGATGAAAGACTGACACAAAGTACCTATTTAATAGGTTGGCTTTTTCCTGGGCGTCAGTTGCCAGTTGCCCCATCTGGTTTAGCAGGGGTCCAACGTTGCCCTTGCTTTTCCTCCGGCTCCCCACATATCTGAAAAAAGGACTTTTTGTTGTCCTTGATGCTTGAAGCTAGTTGGAGTTCAGTTGCAGCCTTGGCTTTCCTGGTTTGCTCCCTGCAGGACCGGACCAGTGCAGAATAATCCTCCTTGGAGGTGAATCCCGTCCTTCATCCTTTGTAGGCTTTCCTTTTTAGCTGTAGGAGGTCCGCTAGGTCTCTGGAGAGCCAGGGGGGCTGCTGTGCCTTCTTGCTGCCTTTCCTCCGTGTTGGAATAGATTTAGCTTGTGCACTGAGGATCGCTTCCTTGAGAAGCAACCACTCTTCTTGAACTCCCATCTCCCTGGGGTCATGGTCCCTAAGGGCCTGACTGACAAGCCTCTTGAGCTTGTCAAAGTCAGCTTTTCTGAAGTCAAGGACTTCTGTGTTGCTGACTGATTTGCCAGCTTTACGGTGGATGGTGAAGGTGATCAGCTCACGGTCGCTGTCACCCAGCTTCCCATTGATCATTGGTCGCCGATTAGGTCGTCCCTCGTAGCCAGTACCAGGTCGAGCAGCGCTTTGCCTCTCGTTGGCCCCTAGACTTCTTGAGTCAGGTATCCCTCCTAAACTGATGCTGGGGGCAGATGCCTCTCTCACCCACCTCTTGTTATGCTACTGGTCTTGCCTCTCAACCTAGTATGTGTTACGCTATATGAGGATCAATGGAAAAGGGAAGTTGTTCTAAAGAAAATTCCATATAAAGGTTAGGTGCTGATCTACATAGGCAGAAATACCTATCATGCCAATTTTTATTTGTGCATGCTTTTTCTTTTTCACTGTTTTGCTAAGCACCCTGCAGCACAGTTCAGTGAGAGCTGGTAGTGTTTGAAAGAGTGGGTAAAGACTGTCAAATGAAAGCATTGGCCTCGACTACTGGGTCATCTGGTTGATTTAGAAGATAATTCAATGATACAAACCTTCAATCAGCTGCTTTGCTGAAAGGATGCAAGCCCACTTCCTGTTTTCTGAATGTGTGGTATATGCCCCAGGCAGCTGTTCGCAGGCTTTTTCCTTTCTCATTGTGGAACGGGAACTTCTCACCTGCCTGAAAAAATCGAGTTAAGGACATGGAGCTGTGCTAATTAGTTGTGAGAGGGTTTCTTACTCACCTTTATGCTGGGCATACCCCTTTTTGTGTCTCAGGCTTCTTAAGTCTCTCTCTGCTACATTGCCTCAGGACACTCAAGGCCTGTACTGCAAGGTGTAGGATGTTCAGTATTTGCCTCTGATCAGTGCTGATCCTCTGTGGGTGGACTACTATGCTGTGGAAAGGAAGGGGGGGGCGTAGGCAGAAATTGAAGCTGTGTTTGCTCAGAGATTGAGATGCTCACCTCCTCATTACCCCAGTTTCCAGTCCACTGGCCTGTGGAATGACAGTCTAGAGGTCACTCCCAGATCTGGGTCTCCAGCTGGGCTCTTTGCTACACTCATACAGAAACTAGGGCTGTTTTATCCGATTATAATTGTGTCAGTCTTCTGGCTCTTCTAGGCAATTGGGGATTGTTGTAATACTTCCATGTGTACTATATCCACAAAACGTATTTATTCCTCTTATCACAAGTAAAGTGACTTAGCCACAAAAAAGAATAAATTTCTCCGATGCTAGGAAATAAAAATGGCCTTCTCAAATCAATCTTCTTCTGGCTATAGTGTAATTATGCATTATTTACCCAGATCTAGTCTCCCTCTCTGAGCACAGCAATTGCCAAGGTGCCTGGTGCTAATGAATTAGATAACATACAAGGTGATTTGTCATTATTACAGATCATTAGTTCTTTTTATGTTCAAATTTGCCCTTTCCACAAACTCACGTTTTGTTCAGGTGTCGGGATGGTACAATATGCTTCAGTCATGACTCTATTGGTGAGTTAATCATTGTTCTTTTGGAAAAAAAGAAAAGACACAATGTGAGCAAAAGAAAGCGAGCCAAAAAGGATAAATAAGGCAGGAATTTTATAAGCAGTTGTAAAGCAAAAATGAAAGTTCTCCTTTTTATTTCACTGATAGTATCTGATCTTCTGTCCCCTGTACCTCTAAGATCAATCATTGCTAAGGAAAAATATGCGAAACTCTGATATTTGATATAACTGCCAGAACTGGACCACTGGAAAGCAATAGCATCTTAAACATTTTTCCTTACAGGTAGGAAAGTGTTACTGTGCTGCCCTCTACTGGTCACAACTTTACATTTGTTCAAGGACAGAAGGGTTTAAGGTTACTGCTACTGAATACATGAAAGACCATTTTTGAGTCTGCACCCGTCACATAAAATTGAAAAAGCAAGGTTTTACACTAAACCCAATGTCACCCTTGCTATGCAAGCACTCTCGGTATTGTACAGTGAAAGCATGAATTACTGAATGCTTCGGGTCTGTAATCCAATTTAAGGATGTTTCGTTTAAGAGTGTTGAGAGTGAATTATGCCTCCCATTGCTACATTGATAGACCCCGGGCTGCTGCTGCCATTGACTGGTAAAATAAGGCAGCTCCGCCTAACTGGATAAAAAATATGTAACTTTTATTCAGGAAAGCCATGAAAAAGGAGTTAGGCTCCTGTTCCTTTAAATTTTAGTGAGTACGAACATGATACCTTGAAGAGCCATTACAAAGAATCACTTAATCTTTTTCAGTAGTTGCCCTGTACTGTGTTTCTTATTGTCCTTCTCCTCTACCGTCTAAAACCCTGTCACAAGTTAAAACCACCAACCTAATCCAAGATTGACCGTTTGAGCTCTGGGCTTTCCTACATTGTGCTTTGTGCTTTAATAGACACACACAAAAAAGAACACCCTTTTGCAAACAGTGGAGCAAAGAAAAAGGCTGTATTCTAAGGCCTAAGTGCATTCAGCCGACTCCCAGCTTTGGTACTTGACCTTGAATTTTGACAACTGAAGCAGCAGCAGCAACATAATTACAACCATGGGTGGCAGAGGGGAGAGGGAGAGGGGGAGGGAAGAAAAAGAAAAAAACCAAATGTCCATGGCAGCCCAGGGAGCGCCAGGATCTAAACTAGCTGCATAAATATTAATTGTATCATTTAAGCTGACACACTGCCCCATCTGCAACATTTCACTATAAGAGGCTTCTCCAACACAGCTTGATATCTCTGAGCTCTTTTTATTAATAATTAAAAAGCTGCATCTGGAATTACTACCCGGCTTGTGAAAGCTAATGTTGCGTGGGACATAATAAGATGGGGGAACTCCCAGTCTAATGCTGGGTGAAAGGGCTAGGCATGCTTTTTCTTAATTATTTCTATCCCCCTTCTCCCTAGAAGCCGTCAGTTCATGATAGTATAGTGCTACGTTGCCAGCCCATGCCTCATGTTTCCGATCTATAAAATGGGAGTAGGAAGCATGACTTCCTTTGTAAGTGACTTTAACATCTACAGATGAAAAACACAAGAAAGACAGGTATTAGTATTATAGGCACTGCACAAGCACATACTAGGAATCAGCCCTTTTAGCACATACCATTAAACAATTACTTCTAACAAAGGTGCTCCTGGGGCACATCTACTTGTTAGCAGATAGAACAGGACGACCTCACAGTGCAGTGCTTCACCCATGCATTCAGACTAGCTTTGCTAGGGAACAAAACGTAAGACAAAGAACTTCAGCGCTATGACTGGTGAAACGTTCAGAAAGGTATAAGATTAAGTTAGCCTCAGGTCATACTCTATAAGCATTCACATAATATCAAAAGTTGCATCTCCTCCACAAAGAATTGGTTTGGGGTTGAGGGAGAGAATAATTCACTAAGAGGGAAAGTAAGCACTTGGGCTTATTCTGGAGACAGAATGCAGCAATATTCCAAACAAATTATGCTTAGAAAGAGTCATTAAACAAAAATATCAGACTAAGGGAATAATATACAGCGACAGTTCCATAATTATTAATCTATCATGATAATGTAATCAAGGACATGACAGAGGAAGATAATGTCAGATTGATTTGTGCCCAGCCCCCTTGATACTGTTTTATTAAAGAAACCTTTAAGTGGGTATATATTATATTTGCACTCACGGAACCCCATCACAGTTTGAGAAGACTATAAAAGGGCCTTGTAAATAAGCAGTAACTCACGCAAATCAATGATTTCCATGTATTCAGTTGATTAACAATATGATTAACTTATATTTTTACAGGTAAAAAAAAACTAATGTGATTTGAAGTTTTCAAATACAGCTTTGTCCTTATCTCCCAAAGCCATAAGATTATGTTCATTTAGAAAGAAACCTGGACGCCAGATTTATTAGTGAAGAAACCTGGACCAAAAAAGCAAGACCAAAAATCCATTAAAAAGAGATGCTGATGAGCTTGTTTAGAAAAAGGTTTGCTTACCTTTAAAGAGCAGACAAAATCAACGCAGTGCTCACATAAATGGAATGGAAAATCTTTTATCTCCGCCACTGATAGCTATATTTTAACACTGGTTATTGCTTTCTCCACTTTCTTTTTGTTCTAATTGCTTCTAATTTTGCACTTCACTTTTTACAGCACAGCTCAGTTCACATGAGGATTTTTGTCTTTGGGTCAGGTGTTGTAATTGTTTAAAAACAAATTATACTGCTAAACTGAGGGACAAAAGAATTAAGAGACATGTCTGAGGTGACACAACAGGTTAATGGCTAATCTCAGTTTGAATCCAGGAGCTTCTAATTATTATACTTTGACTGAAATCCACTGTGCTGTCTCCTGTGATGCTGGAGAGCTATAACATCAGCTGAAAATTGATGTAAAGGTTGCATGGGTGAAATTTGAAAATGTGGTCAAGAAGAAAAAATAGGTTATTGAGAATTGTTAACAAGGGTCTGAGCTGATCACTTCTGAAACATATGAGCTGGACTATATTGTGATATATTGGACACACAGATGAGAATTAATCAACTCTCAGAAGTAGCTACTGTGCATGATAATATATCTTGTTCTCCAATCATTGAGGGTGCAATGAAAGTTATGCTTGACATGAAACATTTCTTCTTCTGTTTCATTGGTGGAATGTGTCATCCCTTAATGCCCTTCTGTGTGGGTGAAATTCTGGAATAAGGCAGAATAAACTTCTTTTACTCATCTCCTTGCAATTAAATTCACTTGAATTTATCTTTTAATAAAATGTATTTTTAAGTTGGCTCTACATTCTTAAAAAATGCTATTCCAAACACAATAGGTATCGTCTTCAATTGATTAAATTGGGCATAAACATTTATTTGGCTCTCTAACTAACAAACACAACTTTGCCATTTGTAGGAATGAGGAAATTTCCATTCAAGGTTAAATGAACTGATGTTTTCAGGCAGCTTCATTACCCACATTAGCACTATGGAAAATGAAGTAGAGCATCCAAGAGAGCTACTCAAATTATGAAGAGAAATACATATTTGCTTTAGTTCATATATCCACTTTCACCTGTCTGCTCATATATTGATTTGAAGTTCTGAATAGTTGTCAGCCTTATTGTTTAAGGTTTAGCTGTAACATTTCTAGGTTTCTTCACTTCCTCTTGTCCGAAAGAAAATCATGGGGATACTTGAACTAACATTTCTAGCTACTTGCCAGCTCTATCACTTCCAAGGGAAGGACGATTTAGACAAGATGATATGCATTTTGTCTCCTGTGCCTGACACCTGGGAGGAGAGTATTATAGCTGGACAGGTAGCTGTTTTATTATATAGCTGTCAGTATTCTGCAGTTGTCATGTCTATCACTGGAGTTTGCTCACCACAACAGAAATAGGTTATAAAGCTCGAAGATAGGGAAGGTTTGACAGCAATGAATTCACCGCTACTCTTTAACTGGTTCTCTGCACCCTACATGAAATTTTGGGTCCAATGTCTTTGCAATGACTTACAATCCAAGTACCTTGAACAGGAGTCAAAGAACATCCTCTAGCCAAATCTGTGCCCAGCAAACCCCCATACCAATCTGCTATTTGAAGTGGACAGAGAACACAGCAGAGGGAAGGGGCTGCCAGGGAATGATAGTGAGTACCCTGATTTTCTGCCTGCCCTCAGCCAGGAATACTGGTAAGCACAAGCAGGTAGTTATTTTGCACCAGCTTGATTTGGCCCCCTCTTGACCACAAATGGACTGACAACTCAAATATGTTACACTCTGGGCACTTATCCTTCCTGATTCTGATATGCCTGCAGCATGGAAGCTCAGAGTGAAAAAAGTCAAAGAGCTGGATCCACCAGTTCAGTGCCTACTGGAGCATTTCAAGCCAGGAACTTAAGTAAAGCATCTACTGCCTTTGACACTGGTGAATAGTGCAAAACAAATGCTAAGATTCTGACACAAAATAGTCATGTAGCATGAACTATCTACACAGTATGATCCCTTTGGAACAACATTCCTTTTGATTTCAGTACCATGGTAATTGCCATGGTAATGGCCATTGGTAATTGTGTTGGCACTGAAAAAAAAAAGAGGACAGGAGGTAAAAATATAATGTAGGACCAGATCATCTCCATCAATTTCATAGACAAGTAGATATTTACTAACGGGCTGCAAAACCAGGGGGTCCTGCCTCTACAGCTTCTAAAGAAGAGCCATCATGGAGTCACAGTGGTCTGGTTCTGTGATATGGTGGGACAGCCCAAGTAAATATGGTGGAATAGTTCCTGTCTCATCCATTAAGTGATTCCCACTGAGTCACACTCATTAATGTCTGGCCTTGAAGGTTCACAAATATATGATCTCTACAATCAAAGGAACCAAAAAGTGAAACTACCCATGCACAGATTGGCTATTGCCACAGCCCATAGTATAACACCAGCATAAACCTATTCTCCAATTGATAGGAAGGACCCAAACTTTTAAGGTCAATATCAAATGTGGAAGCTAGTGTAGATAGTTGAATAGAAGAATGCTTTGATTATGTGAAATAGTTGCCTCATAAGTAGACAAGATTGCTGTGAGTTAGCTGATGTTTCCAAGTGCTCTTCAGATGTAGCCTTGTGAAGATGTGAAATTGAAATAATCCTAATCTTTCACTTCACTTGATATGCTGAATTTCTACAACAGCCTTTCTTGGCTGTATTTTTAAATGCTAGCACTTTACAATCATTTTCAACCTCATCAGCACTTACTAGAGGGTTGGAGTTTAGAACCTCTGTCAATTAAGTCCATGTAGATTGGTAATAGAAATAAAAAACAGAGGTTCCAATGTGAAAAAAGAGAAGGCTCTGTTGCCTAGACTATCAATTATATTTTGAGTTACATAGAGGTATTTTCAGACCTCTAATTGCTCCAGTTCTATCTGCTGAAGTTATTACATTCCATTTTAACCCTTTTCTGACATCAAGAAGTAATGTTGCAATTGAACTGCCATCACTGCTCTTGATTCAAAACCATTAGTATAGCTGATTTCTTCTCATTGTTATAGCACCATAGTTCTCTTCCTAATCGCTTCACTGCATATGGGCTTGAAGCCAGATTTCCCAGTGTCATATGATGGTGCAACAACACCGAAGTGAAAGTTATTATACCTGTGGTAAAATTGATCTTATATTCTGTAAACTAGGGGTCTCAAAGATCCAACCCACAGGCTGGATCTGGCCCACAGAGCCATATCATTCAGCCCATGGTGCTACCTGTGGCACCATGCAGCATGCAGGGTGTGCTGGATGGCCCCACATGCTACGTGC
Source organism: Crocodylus siamensis (assembly GCF_052110815.1). Classification (NCBI taxonomy): domain Eukaryota; kingdom Metazoa; phylum Chordata; order Crocodylia; family Crocodylidae; genus Crocodylus; species Crocodylus siamensis. The sequence continues at coordinate 178,188,008 of NC_143397.1, forward strand.
AGAGCCTGGTTCAGTTCATGTCCTGGAGGGACAGAGCAGGTGCCGTATACAGCACAGCCCCAGAGTGCCCATATGCCACTCTGGTGTTATGCTGCATCCAGCAGCAACTTCAGGGCTCTGCAGTACAACCCTGGAGTGGCCAGACAAGATCAGGCCACAGTGTGGCACCCACTTTGGTAACTCCAGGACAAGTGCTGGAATGTGGGACCAGTCTATAGATCCAGTTTGGCCCACAGACTGGCTCTGTACCACTCATCCGATGAGTTTGATGCCCCTGCTCTTAACCATTAAAATAGCCAATATAAGTTTTGTGATATACTATATACTGTTGCATCTGACAAAGTAGATTGTTGCCCATGAAAGTTCACACCTCTCTGGACCAGTTAGTCTCTAAGGTACAACCCCGCCCTATCTTCTGCATCTCCTGTTCATCAGATTATATATTCCTAAACAGAAACTGAAGTCACATAAAACTGGCTATTGTGATGATATCAAAGACTGGTAGACTGGCATGATTTTCTTCTTTTGTTTTATCAAAGCCACAGTGCATAAAACTTTGGTTCACGCTGCATAAGTTTCACATTTTCCCCCCAGTCTCATTTATAAGCAGGAAGACTAAAATAAGTGTGTTTCTATTATCCATGCCAAACCGTGAAACCTGAACTCAGACTTTTTCTCTCTTACTCAACACTTTGATGTGGTAGAGATATTCCAGTAAAGCACCACAACAGTAAACCATACTATAAAAGTTCTATATAGGTTTCATATCAAATTAAAATCCAGGTTGTATTGTACATGCAAATGAGAAACATTGAAAATTGGGGGTGTTCTGAAGTACAGGACCAGACAGTGATATTTTTGCATATGGAACAGTAGTTATTGGCAACTGATCACGTGTGCTGTGCAGAGACAATATAATTAAGATTCTGTCAGCATTTTGGCTTTAAACCCAGCCATAAAAACTTGCTCTGAACTGTAACTTGGCATACAGGTCTCAGCACAGTAGCCTTTTTTTTTGGTTTTGTTTTCAATTGTAAAGATCATTCAGCCATTTTATAGCAGGGAAAAATAAAATTTAAGTTTGAATTTTCCAGGCCCCTCATTCTTCTCTTACCCAGCTCATGAAAACTGAACATTAATAATCACAAATATGATAGCTGGATCACTTTTTGCTTGGCATACAACAACTTAGACCCCAGCATTTCATCAGCAGGCACTATGCAAGCTTCCCCACTCTGCTCAGTCAGAAAACAGCTGAGATTCATGGCCTCCAGAGCTAGGTACAGACAGTCAAAAAAGCCTGAGCCTGAATCAGTTCAGTTTGCAAGTTAGTTTAAGCCGGGCTGATTATATTGAAACAGAAGTGTACAAACATTTACCTGTGATACAGGAAATGCAGCCACATGCCTGCAGTGGCTCAGGCCAAAAGCCACGGGGTGCTAGAGTATGGCTCTCTGGCTGGGTGTTCACTTCCTCTTCCTGCTGCCCCTGAGGTCTCTGAGATTTGAAGTCCAGAATCACAGCAGCAGGACTCTGCAGGGTTTCTCATCACTTCCTCCTCCTGCTTCCAGGCGCCTCTGGGATTTGTAGTCCACAGTTGTAGCCAGCAGTAATTTTGAGTGTGGGGAAGGGGTGTTTAATGTACCCCACGCCCCCAGTAGGTCCAGACCCCAGCCAGGATTTTCCAAGGGGGAGGGAGGAGGCAGGAGTCCCGTCCCCCCCACCATAGACTTGGCTGCATCCCCCAGCTGGGTTTGTCCCCACCCCTTGTCAGCCAGCCCTAACTGCCCCACCAAGGGAGCAGAGGGGTAGGGCCAGCCCTGCTTTTTGGAGCAGACAGAACAGTCCAGCCCAGGGCTGAAAAGCATGCTGGGACGCTGGGGGCTCTGATTTAACATGAACAAGGAAAGGGTCTGGGATAGAAGTTTCATAAACTGGTTTAACTCAAATCAGTGAAGTCTGATACTACATTCAACCAGGTTTATCTTAAACCAGTTCTGGTAATTTTTGAAACCGGTTTATGTGCACTGAACTTCTGTTCTGTTACAGGTTTAACCCAGTTCCTGATCACTTCAATCAGTTTATGTGTAACTTCTGTCCCTAGCCCAGCTCTCTTATGTTTCCAATCTGAGCTTCTTCTGAAGAGAAACTGCCATCCCTACCAAAATGTGTGGTAGTTTGCAATAAATAGATATCCTCTAGAGAATAAATTGAGGCACACAAACTCATTTCTAGTTGTGACCCAAATCAAGATTTGAACTGTGCCTCCAGGAAGTACAGCTCCTGATCCTGATCCTGAAAATTAGTCCATATGGACAGACCCCTACAGCTGTGCCAACTGGAGTCAGTTGCACAAATCATAGGAAGAGGGGTCTGCCAAATGCCTGAGCATGCACTGCTTATCTTGTGAAAATCTGGCCTTAGATGATTGTGGAAACCCTTTGGCTTTCTTTCTTAAAAACCCAGGGTTTTCAAGTCATTTTTCTACCCAAAGGATCAATATTTAATCACTGTTGGTATTATGAGAAAATAAAATTAGAAATGACAAATATGCTGACCTTTAGATTTGCCCAACATGTATACACAGTAAGTTTCTTTCTAGGAAGCTCAATAAGGATTTTTACAGTATGATGACACATCATCTTTACGCATTCTTATCCAATTTGTGGTAATGTATTTAACTCTATGATTATATTTATATTACATACATAGTACAGTCAATTTTCAGTAATTACTGAAGTTAATCTACTAAAAAGATAACTATAGAAACAATATGAAGCAAATTCACAAACCAATAATTGTATTAACAGCTTGTAAAGATAAATACTCCTAGGTTCTTTCTGCTTTGAATGGACTTTGGGCTGAGTCTTTAAAGAGACCTTCCAACTGCAAATACATCCTACCCAAAGATCCATACATTTCTCATAAACATAAGAAATGTTTTGATCAAAATGTTCCCTCCAGCCTGCTTCTGCAGCATGTTCTGCACTAGTGTTCATCAAACTGGGGTACAAATACCTTTGGGAATATGCAGCAAACTTCTAGAGGACTGGTGAGGGGAGGGAGAAGGGGAAATGTAAGTGGGGAAGAAGGAAAAATTAATGACAACTCAGTGGTCTCTCTTAGATGTTAGAGGAGGTTACACTATGGCTACAGAGCCACAGTGGTTTTTTCAACATTATTTTCAACTGGACTACATAGCAACATAATAAACTTAAAAGAGCACATGACCCAAAAGGGTTTGAAAACCACTGCTGTACACTGGCTATCTCCACTATTGCCTCATGCACGCAAGATGTGCCTGCATTTCAATGGTCTTGAACATACATAGATAGCACCAGATACAAGGCACTAGAATATATGTCAATTATTATTAGCTGCTGGAGAATAAATGTTATCATTACACTTCCAAAATTAGGCTCCACATTAATGTTTTCCTGTGGTGTCCTTTATGTTAAGCCATAGAGGTTTTATCCACAACTATAATTTTTCTTGCTTCTATGGGCTTATTTTATAGCCGTAATGTTCTTTTAATGATGATCTTCTGAGTATGTGAAACTATGAGCATGCATTGTAAACTAATTAGATTTTATTTTTAAAAAAGCATTCTGATTGGCAATAGAAAAAAATCATTAAGTCCCAACAAATGCTTGGTTTCTTGTTCAGATTTTCTGCATTCAGATATCATACTGCCTAGCCATCCTCCTAAACCAAAAAAAAATTATTTTTAGATTGCATGGCTTTGGTATTAACACTTCTCCCTGCACCATGGAACTAATTACCACTCTATACGTCATTGCGTATACCCTCCATTTAAATCAAAGCTTATGTTTATTCAGTAGTTCTTCCTACAGAAACAAGGTACAAAGAGGTTCATGCCCTCTGCCTAATTTTATCCCATGGAAACCTTCATTTTTTAGTCTACTATCATATTTTAAAGAGTTCATTTCCATTTTGACTGTATCTTATTAATAGGCTACTGGCAGCTTACAAACACTTCAAGGCTTTTAAGAATATGTTTCGAGAAAATGCTTAATTATGCAGTGTTTTGGACTAGGATGCCCTCCTTTTCCGTGGTTTCCAGAGCGCTTGCTTGCTGTCATGTAGCTTCAACAGTTTACTGAATGCACAGGTAATTGTTACCCTTTTTTAAAACAAGAGTTTGGCTCATTATTTGGGACATATTGTAGATTTCAAATATGTCACTCAATGATGATTACAGAATAATTATTGGAAGTTAGCTTAGTTCAAGAAGCCATATTACCAGTACCAAAGACTGACAGATTTGAAGACAATGATTATTATCTGCACTATTCCATTGCATAACACAGGTCATAGATTCTTCCAATAAATAAAGATTATTCTTCTTTACTTCTTAAGTCAGGAATGTCAAATTCATTTGGCTCCCTGGGCTGAATTCAGCCCCAGACAGTGGGGTGAATAGTGGTGGGGGTGCCCAAGCCTCTAGGGTGGGAGGGCGGGGGTGAGAGGTGCCTGAGCCTCTGTGTCTGCTCAGGGAGCTGCAGGGATTAATGCTGCCACTACTCACTCTGCCCCACTGGCTCCTCCAGGACCCACACAAGCTTCCATTGGTGACATATAGGGAGTGTACGTGGGTGCACATGCACCCCCTGAGATCAGCTGTGCACCCCCTATAAGCTCCAACCGTGAAACCAGTTTTGTACACTTCCGATTTTGCTGTTGCCTCAGCGATTGGTGGCTGGGGGATCCCCACCCCAGTCAGCATTGGTGATTTGGTGCCCCCCCATACTTGGGAGGCACCAGTCTCCCATGCAAGTTTCCAAAGGAGAAGGTATCACCAACACACATAGAGATTAGGAAATGACTTTCTAAGCAGCTCAGCAGCAGAAGGGGATCTCAGAGTCATAATTGACTCAAAGATGAACATGAGTTGACAGTGTGATGAAGTGATCAATAGAGCTAACTGCACTCTATCATGCATTAACAGGTGCATCACAAACAGCTCTAAGGAGGTGATACTTCCCCTCTATGTGGCACTGGTCAGGCTGTAGCTGGAGTACTGCGTCCAGTTCTGGGCACTGGACTTCAAGAGGGATGTGGATAACCTTGAGAGGGTCCAGAGGAGGGCCACTCGTATGATCAGGGCCTGCAGGAAAGGACCTACCAGAAGAGATTGAGGGACCTGGATCTCTTCAGCCTCCAAAAGGATCTGGTGGCTGTCTACAAACTTGTTGGGGTTGGGGGGCAGCAAGGAATAGGAGATACTCTGTTTACCAAGGCGCCCCTTGGAGTAACTAGAAACAACAGCCACAAGCTAACAGAGAGCAGATTTAGACTAGATATTAGGAGGAACTCCTGTATGGTAAGGATTACCAGAATCTGAAATGGGCTTCCAAGGGAGGTGGTGCTCTTCCCTACTTTGAAGGTCTTTAAGAAGACACTTGACAAACACCTGGCTGGGGTCATTTGACCCCAAGCATTCTTTCCTGCCCAGGGCAGGGGGTCAGATTCGATCTATTGAGGTCCTTTCCAACCTTAAAAATCTATGAAATCTATGAAAGCCAAATAACACAGCTGTGTGGGCCAGATCTAGTCAATGGGCTGTATGTCTGACACCCCTTTCTTAAAAGGTTCTCTACAGGAAGGAAAAGTGACTGTAACCTTCAGCTGGGTGGTCTTATCAGTGTACCTCAGTTTCTAAAGAAATAGCATCCTGGTAGTTTCTTTAGAAATGTAGACCTTGCTCCATTTATTGACCATGGCAGTTGGAGCTGATTGAATACTGAAAAAAAATTCCCTTTTTTTAATGGTCTTAGGTAAACTGTTTTCACACTCTCCACCTCCAACTTCTATAGTTCTTGGACTGCTATTGTGAACAACTTTACTTCCAGGATTTTTTTTTAAACAACATGGATTATACAAATGCAGCACCAGAGTCACAAAACTATTTTGCAAAAACGCTTAATTGCAAAAATTCACACAGGAAACCTGACCTGACAGGGATGGGCATATACTAGCTACAGGTCACATAGCTGGAAAATAGCAACATTGTGAAGCCTACTCCTCTAAAAAGAATACTTACAATGAACACAGACGGCAAAGCAGGGATATCTGTGAAATTATTCTGCAATGAGTAATGACTATCATAGAAACTCAGCATTGTGATTTGTTCACAGACGAGTCACAAAATGGAAAAAAAAGTGCTAGTTACAGTGGGATGCATGCTAAGATAGCCTCATGTAGAGGAGCAAAGTGGAATAAAGGCCATGTTACACAGTAATTTTAAGCAGCCTCACTTTCAGTGTGGATCCAGTGTCAGTTTCAGAGAGACCAGAGAGCTCCAGGGAAGCTGCTTCCCCTGGGCTCTCTGGACTCCCTCAAACTCACATGGTGGTGGACCCACACTCTGCCCAGAGGGAGCAGCAAGCTGTTTCTGCCCCTAGCTCCTACTCCTGTCCTTGCTCACCAAACCTCTAATGGCAAGTCATAGCCATGCAGATAAAGGACAGTCAGAACACATTTTTCACTTTAAGGTGTCACTGCTCCACTAAGCCAATCAACCCTACACTGATTAACATTCATGTGGCTTACAGCATAAGGTCTAACAAGGCACTAAGAAGAAACACTCAGTCTTTTACGTGGGTTATCTACATCCAGGGGCAAGGTACAGGAGCAGAGCAAAAAGCTACTAATATCTGTCCTAAGTGGGTGGCCAGGACTGGGCAAGTAAGAGACGGGATTTGGTAAAAACTTACTTCTCTCCTTTTCCCAAACGTCATGTCAACCAGTACAACTAAACCAACATAGAGAAGAAAGTAAGATGGATCAGGAAAGGGTACCAGGTTCATTCCACAGATTATTTCCCCCACTGCTTCAGGGTGAAGTGATTTTACTCGATATTAAAATCCAACTGCAAATACAACTACATGCTCTACTCCTACGACAGGGTAACTGGATATGCCCCTTACCTGAGGGCACTGGCGATGTGTAGGGGGTGCACACTGGTGCACGTGCACCTGCTGAGATTGTTCGTGCACCCCCTGGAAACACCAGCCGTGAAACCAAAAGTGCCAGCTGAAGTACATTTCCGGTTTTGCCACTGGTGATTTCAGGCACGATGATCAGCCACTGGGGAACCTCCCTCAATCCCCCACCCCCCTGTTTGGTGAATGGCCACTGGGGGACCCCTCCCCCATTCAGTGATCTGGTGTCCCTCCAGACTCAGGAGGCACCAGTCGCCCATGCCCGAGGGAGACAGCAAAGTGCTAGTCCCATTTAGAGTGAAGAAACAAAATACATTTTCACCTAGTTCCATACCTAAACAGTATCAGTTACTGAAGATTGTCAGCTCTTTATCATGATTACATGCCCCGAGTTTCAGAACGCTCTGCAAACACCAAAAATATTGACTTAACATTAAAAATGTAAGGTAGGTGTTATCCCCATTTGACAGAAAAGAGAAGCACAGTGATTTTATGTGACTAGACTATCATGAATACATTTCTGCATCTTCCTTAAATGCTAAGCAAGAATATAGGCAAGAGAAACACTAGGAAAGGCTGAAGACAAAAATTCTACAATATGTCAAAGAAAAAGCCTTAAGGATAACTCTTTTCATTGTCAGAATTTAGTTCCTTATTCTGTATTAAAGGAAAACAATTTTTTTCTGTGATCTGTAATCATTGTTAGATGGGAATGACAGAGTTGGATATAAAAACTAGTATTACCAACTCCCAGTTTTGTGAGGTAACAGCAAAGCAATGTCAGATAGCGTTAATTCCTGGCTATCGCTGATCAGGGCAGATTTGAACCAGTGACCTACAGGAAAAAAGCTCTATTGAATAACCTTTATCCTATAACCTGAATGTCACACAGCCATCCTGCTGCTCAAAATTTTAATATTTTGCTCATGACTGCACGATTTAACTCCCCATGAAAGCTTCTTTTATTATAAGAACACAGTAAAAACGACAAAGTTCAAACCATTTTGAATAACTAATATAACGAGCTCATGCTGCAAAAGTTTAACAAGTTGATAAAAGTATTTTAATAATGAGTAACATCATAGTCACAAGAAAGTAGTCTGACATAAAACCAAGTCAGAAGACAACAAAGGCTAATAATCAGAGGAGTTTTAAATCAACACAGTTCAAATGAATTCTAGATGACTCTAGAACAGAATAGAGAATGGGAAAAACAGCAGTAGAAATGGCTATGAAGAACCATAACTGAATCTTGTGGTTTATGATGTACCAAAAACATCAATAATAGAGATGACAGAAGCCAACAGCACTGGGTAATGGTGAGTATTCAGTGAGCTAATTAATCCAAGCTATATCTCATTTAATAGTCATTTAAAAATGGGTCAAAGCTATAGAATTCATATCCAGATCTCAAAATGATTAGAGGTACAGGATGTTTTGATCTTAGGTTTTGATTCAACTCATATGCATGTCTCACATACCCTACTCACCTACTCATCTTAGGTTTTGATTCAACTCATATGCATGTCTCACATACCCTACTCACCTACTCCTGCTTATAAACTCTAAATGCAAAAATGCTCTGGTGAAGCTGCTCCAGAAATTTCCCAAGCACCTGTTCACAAGCACACTAGGGACCAAGCACTTGAGATTGGTCACAGGCAAAGGTGTACTTCTGGATTGGGAACATACAAGTGGGAGTGGGTGGACAAGGCATGTTCAAGAATGACAAAGCTTGGCATTTGTAGACCTACCCTTAGACACAATGTCTTTTGCAGGGATCCAGGTTTTCTGGTTCCCATGAGGTAATGGAGAAAAACACGGATTTCCCCTTTACTGGAGGAAAACACAGATTTCTAATTTTAATGGAGAAACCTACAGATTTTGCAGTTTTGCAAAGACCTCTCTGCAGGCTAGCAGAATTCTAGCCTGCAAGGGGCTGGGAGGGAGCGGTCCGGAAGAAGGCACCACGTGCATGTATATGCACATAGCTGCCAGGCATCCTAGAGATTAGCTCCCACAGGTAAGTGTGTGGGGGAGGGTGGGAATTGAGGACCCCATAGGGAAGGAGGAAGTTGGGCAGGGCAGGGCAGGGCTGGGGCTGCTGCCCAGCCAGGTGGTGCATAAGGTTTGGGGCCCAGGGCTGCAATGCATGGCCTCAGGGCCCTGGCTGGGAGTAGGACAGGGCCACTGGTGGCTTGTCCAGGGGCAGGGCCAGCTACCTGCAGCTTTGCACACTGCTGGAGGGCAGTGGGGAACTGTGCTTCACAGATCTATGCATTGGGTGGGAGTGGAACTGGGATTGGGCTCACCATGCTGCTGCCCTTCCCTGGAGCCTTTGCAGCCCAGCAGGTACTACCTGGCACTGCAGGGCAGAGCAGGGCCATGTGGGGAAGCTGCTTGCTGCTGCAAGCTCCACACTGCCCTGGAAACACATCCCCTGCACACCCAGCAGTAGTGAGGGTGGCAGTACAGGGTTGTGCCCCTTACTGCTGCCATACAGGCAGGGGGCACCATGTGAGGGCAGCATGGAGCTCACAGCAGCAATGAGCTTTCCCACACAGCCCCACTGTTCCCTGCAGCACCAGGTTGCACCTGCTGGGCTGTGTATGTCCCAGGGGAGGGCAGCAGGATGAGGACCAGAGCCCACAGTGGGCAGCTCATGCCCGGCTGTGCCCCACACACAGATCTGGGGGGTACAGGTTCCTCCTGCCCCACAGGAGTGTGCACAGGAGCAGGGAGCTGCCCCCACCCTGCACGAGTCCACAACAGGCAGCAGTGGGGGGAACCAGGCTCTGCTCTGGTGCAGCAACCACCGCCTCCTGCCAGGGGCAGGGAGCTGTAGGCCTGGGTCCTTGGCCCTGTAGCCCTGCTAGCTGGAGGCCCTCTCTGGTAGGGCTGGTGGGGGGCAGTATACTGTGGGTGAGGGCTAAGAGGCACCGGGAGGACTGTGGGGAGCTTTGCGGTGGGGGAGGGAGTTCAGGGCACTAGCAGGGCTGGAGGGGTGTGTGGGGAGGGTGATGGGCACAAGAAGAGCCAGAGGGTTGTGGCGGGGATGGGCCTTTCATTTTACTCATGGATTTTGGGGGTTTTATCAAAGAATTTGCAATTTTTTTAATCAGGAAAAACCACAACCCCTGGTCATTTGTAAGAGTAGAGGACTTCAAGCCCGCCCTTTCCTCAGTGTTCAGGGTTGCTCGGGTCAAGGCAATTTGTTCACATCTGGTTCCAAGTTATTCATTTACTGACCTCAATAAGTCATGTAAAGAAATTGAATTATCCTGGTCTCAGAGCCCCACTCTTAAATAGGCATCAGCACTGCACCTTGGTCTTAGCAAAACTCTACCTCTGGAAGGCCAGTTAAGCAGATGAAACCTCTGCTGAGAGGGCCCTAACACCAACACAGGTAAGGTTTTGAAAGGCATAAAAATGCCTACTGTGGTCCTTGTGTATCCCTCAAGAAAATGCCCCTTGTTAGGCTTGACTTCTGCTGGTATGGGGCTGCCACTATACTGGGGTTGTGGGGCCCTGAAGCCAAATAACTACCTGCGTGTACTGTGCAACACATGTGAGGGCATCCCCTGGTATATCTGAATACACATAGGCTGTGATTTTGTCACAGCTTCCACCTATGCCTGCATATGTATGCAGCAGGGAAGCTTGAGTGCTCTCAGCCAAGAAGTATGCCAACGTAAGACTTGCCAGCATTGAATCCAGGTACAGACATTACACTTTTACCACTAAAGCAGTCTATACATGTAACAGAAGTGTGGTACACAAGACCAGTTTATACCCATTACAGAACAGAAGTTCGACACACAGAGGCTGGTTTAAAAATGGCAGAGCCCGGTCTAAGATTTGCTCCCCACAAAGGGCAAATGCATGTTTTGTTTGCTACTGATCAAAACTATGCCTTTTACAGAAAACTATGCAACTTAAACTGATTCCACCTCAGCCTTTTTCAATGTCTATTCCTAGCCTAAAGGTGACTTTTATAATCTTTAGCCCTCCCGTATTTACTTAGATTTTCTTTCAGAAGTGTTCGGTCTGTCTCAGAATTTAGTCACTACATGCTCTTATTGAGCTCGCTGTGAATGTTCCTATATTTTTGTTTTGGTTAGTGGATCAATACACATAAATCCTGGTTTTCTTTGACAGCATTAGTTGTTTATCCATATCTCACACGCACTTCAGACTTATCCTTTTCAGAACACAGGGCTGTTAGTGAAGTATCCACTCTTCATTATTGGTATTGTGTGACTGGTTACTTAAATCACACTGTATTACTTCTCACCAATTGAGGGATGGAAATATTTTAATCAGAATAATAATGAGTAACATATTATGCACAAAGAACTGTGTGTTATAATTTGTAACACTTTAAGGATTCCCAACCATGTTCATGAATACTAATGGCTGTCTAAATACTCAGGAATAACGTGAACACTTTTAATGCTGCTAAATGATGTTAATTTTCCCAAGATCCATTTTTCTTTTGCTAGCTGGCCAACTAGTTACTGGCAAGTACATCTGACAATTAAACAACAGTCATACAAACAATTGAAGGATTGTTGTAGTAATGTAACTGCAAGTGTTGAGTAGGGCATGAGCTCCAGGTGCTGCCTAAGGGAAGATGCTGGAATAAAGGCAGGGGAATGCCTCAGCTTCCCTCTCCTGTCCCCCTACTCAACACCTTTTCTGCAGTGGTACAGCCACAGGGTTTGCACCTACGAGAGCTGGTACAACCAGAAGCCAGAGGGTTAATGCTCTGGTCTCCTTTTTTCACTGCCAAATGTCAGCTTTTAAATTACCAATCTGCATATATTCTGGCAGCATTAACCCTCCACAGAGCATCCTGCCCTCTCAGTTATGCCTCCAGACAATTGTATTGTCATAGTGTGAGAATGGCTGGCAATGCTTTTCAACAATAAATTTCCTAACTTCAAATCCAATGTCACCCAAAATTCGAAAAGATGCCTGTTTTGGTGTTTTGTTTTGTTTTTTGTAATTAATTGTGCCTGTCAAATGACAATTTACCCAAATCTCAGCTGTGGCCAATAATTCATAGGATAAATCACCTGAGGTCTTTAAAGGTTTTTGGTTGGGCTTCTTTGCTAGCCCAAACTCATAGCATTCAGTGCATTTTATGGACTTCAGTGGAAAGAGTCTGCAGGCTACTGTTTTTATAAAGGAACAGAAGGTTTCTCGTTGCTATTACTCTCTTTCTTTATTTCTTTCTCAGTTCTTATCTCAAGGGCTACTTTCACTTGGTTTGTCTGACAGTTGCACTTTTGCCTCTTAGTTCTTTTCTCTTTGGTTGTTCTGCCTTTTAAGTGGAACACATAGGTCAGGTGGTAAGAAGCTGTTTTGGGAACTTTAGTGAAGGTTTTTTTCCCCTCCAGGAATAACCTCATCTCCTAGTCTGAGGTTTTTTCCTGTACAATCCTTGTGTGGTTTTTTTTTCTTTTCCCATATTGAAAGCTTACCTCCTCAAAGTAGATTTTTCTCTTAGTAATCCTTACAGGAAAAAGAAAGGAGAATTTTGCTATCACTTCTTAAAAATCTCTTACAGTTATTGAAAAGAACATTCCTTTACTGCTGCTGCAGATTGGTTGTCTAAATCTAACTAGCAAATCACAAAGGTAATGCAGTTTAATACACCAAATATCTGTGCATGATACTTATTTCATCCTGCATCTTTTCCCCTCTTCATATGCTCCTGTTTATTCTCCATTACTGTTCACTCAGCATTTTACAGTGACAGGCATATAGACTTTATAGAGCTTTGCAGCCAAAGCACCACTGAATGCAAATTATCTCATAAAGGAATTTCTGCTGGGGTTGCTGTGCTTTAAAAATATAGGGCCAGCTCCTCAGCTGGTGAAAATAAACAGTGGTTTTATTGATTTCAATGAAGCTGGGCTCATTTAAGGTAGCTGAGGATCTGGTGCAGCATTTAGGTAGGGGAAAAAAGTCACAGCATCCCACTCTTCTCCACAACTAGGTACTGTTTCCCCCCTTTCTCCACAGAGGGCCCAAGGACCATGTTACCCTCTTAACCATGGAACTGGCACTGCAAAATCAAGATGAGACAAATGGATGTAGTAGAGTAGAGAGGGCTGCAATACATTTGCACAAACATCAGAAGTCCCCCACTCCCTGGATCCTCTATTTGCACAGCAGCATAGCAGCAAACACTCCGAGCTTCTGGTCATGGTGCCATGTGCCAGACACCCTGTCCACCACCACTTCAGCATCCAGAACAATGAAGGAAGTGGCAGCCGAGTAGGAGGGCTGCACTTTAAACCCTCCACAGAACAATTGGTCTTTCCCTCAAATAGCTCCCAGACTTCCTCCAAACCCCCCATTTTAGGTGTGGCAATTGGGGATAACAAATAAATGGGAGAGGACGGGGTAAGGAATGATGAGAGTTACAGGAATAAAACTGTGTGACTACTCAAGTTAAGTATATGCCCATATCAATCATTCAATTCAATTCTAAAGCTGTATAAATAATACTAATTGCCTTGTGTATCTCAAGTGTCACACAGCAAGTGACTCTAAAGGAAGTATTTGTGATGTTTTCCTTGTCCCTCAGCTTCCCTAAGGGGAACAGATGATCTGCTGTATTGTGCCATACCCACCTAAAACTTATGAAATGTAGATGGGAGCATGGGTATCTTGAGTAACCATTTATACCAATTCACCTGGGCGCAAATCAGATTCTCACCATTTTGTATGAACTTTGCAGTAGGTAAATGACCACACAAAGTGCAGCAGCAATGGAAAAAATCTGATCCAGAAAACATTTGCACTATAACAGTTGAATTAAAACATGACCCTCAGTTTGCAGTCAAAAGTGCTTGTTGACTTTGTTTTACAGGACACAGAGTATTGCTGAATAACAATGCAGTCATTTACACCAAAAGGTGCACAAGTGTAGTACTCCACACAAAATTATAAAGACATTGCATGAGCAGTTAAAATTATGAGGCTTAAGCACTGGCTGTCTAAGACGTGAAAACTCCTCACATCTGTAGTGACTCAGGTGCAGAGATATTACCAAGTGGTAGATGAAAATTCTGTGAAACTTTATCTAGAACGTTTTTTTCTTTGAATAATTGTAGCAGTAATAGAAAATCTGTTAGGTATATGCTATGATGTAGAGCAAGTCGTATCCCACGTTTGGGAATCTAATATGCGTCAGAGCCCCTGATCAGACGTGCCTTGCTGGGCCAAGCACTTGAGTCATCACCACACCTGCCCCTGATGGCTGGCTAATGTGACAGTCCCAATCAGGGTTTGAATTACACTTTGACTCTTGGGGGGAAGGGAGGAAGATAAATTGGGCTGCCCATCATGATGCCCTAATAAAATTGGAGACCCTCCCCAGGTTAGTATTTTGAAATCTTACAGAGGGGCTCATCTCTTATGGGGGAGCTCAGCCCCACTGAACTTCCCCATAATTTGAACCCTAGTCCCAGTTTTCTGCAACTGGATTGACTGATGAAAGCACCATTCACCCCTTAGAAGTACACCTGCAGCCTCAGGCTGCAGGCATGCCTTCACATAGCTGCAGTCTGTTTGGCTCCCTGGTTCTCTGGACTCAGGTAGTCAGGCATTCCCTGACCCTGATTTTGGACCTCCTCTAAACCTTGGCACTAGCCCTGCTCTCTCTAGTTTCCCTTGAATCCTGACTCAGCTTGGCTTCTTTGACCGTGACCTTGAATCTTCCTAGGAACTAGGCAGTGGTTCTCTGACTCCTGAATCCTAACCTTGGCTTATGTCTTGCACTATGTCTCTTGGATCTCCCCTTTCAGCTCAAGTAACATATTACCCCGCACTGCTGACCTCCAGGTCACTTCGAGTGGCCTACCATAGGCCTGGCCACCTATGTCCCGGCCAATCCCTTACAATATATGTCTTGTTCAGTGACAAGAAACACTCCTAATGTCTCATCTTCCAGTCTTCCACAGGGCTCACTATTTCCATGCATGCTGCTGGATTTTATCCACAGTTCTAGGAGTCCAGGGAATCTACAAGGTCAGCTTCAGAACTGCATGGTTATTTAAAAATAAACAATAATGTAATGGCTCAGATACAGCAAAATGCAATGGAAGGTAAGAAAGAAAGGTATTGAAATAATGTACCTCATGTCTTTGAGTAATCTTTAGTACCAACCAAACACCACTTAGTAGTGACATCCTGCAATCTGAGCTGAAAAATGACTGACTGAAGTTGCAACAAGATTTCTCTCTTGGTATTCAAAGCCTCTGTTATACTGTGTACTAAAAAATCCCCCACAGAAACATGAAACAGAGGGAAGATAAAGGGAGGAGAGAGAAAGTCTTCTTAATTGTGCTCTTGACTTTTTGTCTTGGCTTCTTGGTAATGTGACTTCAGTCTTGCCAGATTTAAGTTTCCTCCCTTCTTTCCAGCAAGGAGTACAGCTATGGGGTCATGGTAACAAAATCATACTTGTACTATTATTATTATTATTATTTTTATCACTAGTTGCTTCTTAATGGGCCTAGACTGATAACTAACTCTGGATGAAAATTCATAAGGCGTGAAAGAGGACTAGTATATCTTCCTTAACTAAAGCTTACTGACTCACTTATCATTTCTGGTTATTTCACAAGTTTCTTAAGTATACTGTATTATGAATTAAGACATTCAAAGAATCCTTACAACTGAGTCAACTGATTTTTTTTTTTGGTAGATATGCAAGAATTTTAAGATTTTCATGCAATGGCTAAGTGGGATAGAGTCTAACTGGTCTAAACTAGAGTAAGTATCCTAACTACTACCTTAGTCTTAATCTATGTGTATTGCATGTATATTACTCTAAAACTATTTCAAGAACAAAAGGATTAACTGCAAGTAATTCAGACAGTAAGGATGCAATCCTGGGCCCAGTGAATCCAATGGCAGAATCATCATGGATTTAAAATGGGACCATGATTACATCCCAGTTTTTCAGTTACAGTACTCTCTTCACTGGGTTAGACTCCATACCCTCCCCTACAGCTCACACTAGCCATGGTTGTATGTAGTTGCAGCAAACAGCAGCATGGGATGATGGAGGTGTACCTCCTGTTTGCTGCCACTCTTATTTAAAACAGTGACAATTTTCCAATGATTTGTGTGGGACTGTGTTTGTGCTGGAGTAGATCAGAGATGTGGAGCCCTGTGAAGTAAAAGCTGCAACAATCAGCTGAGTGGCTTGTTCCACATTTGGCAACCTATGAGGAACTAAGTGGGTTGTGAATCATCCAGGTTCTACTGTACATGAATTGGATTTAATTTCAAGTATCAAACATTAGAACTGTACTGTCAGAAGGCAGAGAAGGGTGGTATCTTTATAAATTAACTTGTTCAGAGAGGCATGAACTTTTCCAGGCTACAGCCTACTTCATCAGATGCTACGAATGGACTTGCAGAGAGCAGGAGTACTAAACAGAAAGGAATACGGTCATGATGGGTGCATCTACACATTGCCATATGGTGACATTGCTATGACACTGCGCTTTAGTACTTCCTTCTGGAAGTACTAAAGCACAGCACAGTATGGGTGGTTACTATGTTGTGCACGCAGTGCACAGATTTTGATGCTACATCACCGTAGCAGCATGCTATACTGGGGAAGTGCACCACTACAGGACAATAGCTGGTGATCACATGTAGACCTGTGTGATTGCTACTTCACCGTAGCATACCATACAGTGAGGTAGTGTGTTGCTATGTCACTGTAGGGAGATGTGTAAATGCACCCTTTAAGTACAAAAGCTAGGGAATGGGGGAGGAAGGAAAGGAGCACTGCTGAGACAGTTGAAGAGGAGTTGAATGGTCAAAGGGGATAAACAAAGCACTTAATCCACTGAGGGACATAAGGTTTATAAAATATACTCCAGTTAATGGGATAAGACTCCATAATCTCTGAGACCATACAATCCAGTCTGTGGATGATTTCTTGTTCTACGTTTGGCATATAAATCAGTTTTTAATTTTTTTCTGTTGGAGAACAGCAACTCTGTGGTCAGTAATGGGAGGTCCAGAGAGATTAAGTGTTCTGCCATAGACTTTTGTATTTTTTTGGAACTGATGTTAGGTTGGTGTCCACTCATTCTTTCACAGAGGGATTATCCCATCTGTCCAGTGTAGGCAGCAGAGGGGCACCTTGAGCAAGCAGGTGATGGTGTACATGATGTTGGTATAGGAGCAGGTGAATGAACCTCTGATGTTAATAATCCATGCCATCATTTTGGTCTAGTGATAGATATCCTCTGTGTTAATGAGGGGCACAGCTGGCTTCTGGGTCAGCTGCAATGACTAGTGCCTTAGCGAGAACCAGAGTTATGCAATCTGTTCCTGAATATACGTTGTTTGAGATTATGAGGCTTGTCTGTAAGCCAGGATAGACTTGTCCTCCAAGGCTTCCTTGACATTGCCATTACTTGCTAGGAGGAGTTGGAGGTCACTAATGTTTTCATACTGTGAGGGCTTTTAGGTTACAACAAGGGCAATTGATATAGCCATATCACATGTTCTTATTGTTATCACTGGAAGTTATTTTTAACAGAAATTATATGCATGGCATATATCAGAGTTAATACAGAGGTCCAGACTCTTCCAAAGTCGATGTGCTCTACTGCATGGCTAACTAAACTGGGATGGAGAGGAATAGGAAAGTGGTAGTGGAGAACCACAAGCATTCAGCATAGGCATCTAAGTTTGCTTGTTTGTTTGTTTCTTCAAGGTAGGGGCCAACCCTGCTTCTTTCAGTTTTCTAAGACAGGTCAGCAAGCTCTGCAACTGGGAAGGGATTCCCTTTGGTCTCTTCCATCTCATTCATCCGAATCTCTAGCATGGGACTGAAGATCTTCCTTCCCCCTCCAGTATAATGACAGACAGCCCTAGGTGAGGGAAGCAACTTGTGAGGAAAAAGATTTGAATGGAAGTGAGCAAATTTGCCTTATCATAAATTGATTCCATCCTGGCTCTGCAGAGTCCTTGATTTTTGGTCTGACTTGAAACTCTGCTATGAAATTTAATCCAATAGACCTTGTACACCCTCATTCCTACAGAAATATCAGAAAATGCTGCCTAGCAGATTACGTACTATGCTCACAAATACAAATACACTTAGCTATTATGGGCTGAACAGTCAATACCTGTGACTTTGGTAGTGTAGGAGTGCAGAACATGGGTAAAAAAACATGTTTCAGAGACCTTAATTCTGTTAGGGAAAACAGACAATTCAAGGCATATGAGATTTATGTATGTATTTAGAAAAGGAGGAATAGACCAGGCAAAATCAATGTCAGTTGTGGTGGAATATGAAAAGAGATCACTTATTCCTTGAATAACTATTCCAAATGGTAGAGGAAATATGGTAGAAGGGGAGAGGACATGGAAGGCCATATATAGGCTGGATTTGAAGGGAAGGCAATTGTCATCAATTGATTTAACTTGATAAAATAGAAGGTTTTGACTGATGACAAGATTAAGAGATGCAGAGTTTTCAAGCAGCAGTTTTTCACAAAAGGTGAGTTTTGCTTTCTTTTTCACTTTGTGGTGAAGCTACAGGTAACTCCTTTGTCAGCACAGCTTGTGGAATAATACTGCAAAGCAGCACAATGCACCTGAGCAAAACTTTCAGACAATCAAACAATAAATAGTTCCTCTTTACCTTGTATTGAAAATAAGCCTGTCCTTTGCTATAACACAGCTTATGATGTGACATCTGTGACCAATTTCCACAACAGAAGAATATATAGTTGTCTTTTTTGTTTTAAGCCTTTGCGGTAGGATTGGGAGATGTAGCAACTCATGGAATCCCAGCAGTGGGTTTATGAATGATGCATGAAATGAAATCTCTCCCTGCCTTGTGCACAGAGGGAATATCAGACAGACCTGTGAGATCAGTGCTGTACTGGGGTGTTTGATGTAAAATTCAGCTCAGACACAGTCAAGGAAGTCCACCAAGCAAAGAAGTCTCAAAGTAAATGCATAAAAAGATGAAGAGATAATTATTTTAAGTTTTTTCAGGTTTTTCTTCACTGTTATCTGTTTCCCTAACGAACCAACAGAACAGGCTAGGATGAAGAATGCTTTTCCTATCCACCCCTCTCCTTGCCCCAAAAGGAAATGTCACCATCCTTTAAAACAAAGCTTAAAAAAATTAAGTGCATCAAAGCTGGGTTTCCTCCTTGAAAAGACACCTGAGGGGAAATGCGTGGGAGCTCACTTGATACAAATAGTAGCTTGCAACCTTCTTATTATTGAAACTTATAAAAAACATCTTCTGATAGTGCCATATGGTGGTACCAGAATGCTTTGCTTGTGTATGTCTAGGTATCCAAGCTTTTTCAGAAATAGTATCCATGTTTGATCATTTGCATAGGTCAAGGGATATCTTTCCATTGGCATCAGTAGGGTTTTGTTCATATCCTTACTGTATGTCTCTTATGCTTGGCTTATACTAAATATGTACTAATATATCTTTGATAGGGAATTGGTCATTGAAAACTGACAATATATCCTATGATAAGTATTTGAATAGATCCAAATTTATGGATTATCAACTGCTTATAGTAATACTTATCTGTTCCATCCAATCTTAGTAAAGAGATATACATATCAGAATCAAGGTGCCTGTTGGCAGCCAAAGCAAAAAATGATCAAACGGGCCTAGAGTCACCAGGAGAGAGTCCTACAGTTCATAAGAGTGAGTGGAAGGGGTGAAATTACTGAGTTTTCTTGGTGTTAACTGATGATTACTGAAAACCTGAAATGTAATAAGCACCACAGCACATTTAACAAAAACTAGGGCCTCTGAGAAATTAGCTGCCTAATAATGGCCAGGTATAATAGGTATGACTCGTACTAGGGTATGGAGAAAGATTAAGGTCTACACATTGCTTGTGCATTTTATACTCCTTTTACCTCCTCTACCTAGGTCTGTTCATCCATTTATTTTTTTAAACTGTAAGATCTTGAGGGCAGGAACTATGTTCCTGTATCTCTGCAGACTGTCTGGTTAACCTTGGGCATTAGTACAATGCAGATATTTATCACAAGTCATAGCTGTGAATGCAAGTCAAAATGCAGTCTCAAGCAGAGCACTACGTGGGCATCTCCCCAGTAGCTAGAATATCAGAACAGCCCATCAACTGCTGTCACAAGTAGGGTCAGATATATAAGGGACAAAAAATGAAATGGTGCACATTGTAGGACAAAGACTAAGAGAGCAGAAGTAATTAGAGACTGAGCTCTATGTGATGCGTTTAGACTGGAACAAAGCATGCTGCCTTCATCATGGGTCTCCAGGTAATCCCTGAGAGATAGTGTACCACATAGACTATAATGCCATCTTCACCAGGTGCTGTCATTTGCCAAGAGCAAATGAGAAAGAAAGAGGTGAGACACGAATAGCTTCTAGGAGAGACAAAGGGGCAAAAGTAATTAACCTCTGCCAGACAATATAATGTGTTATAGTCATCAACAGATTATTCCTGCTGCAGATACTACAGTTATGCTCATGCATGTGCTTACGTCTTACAGACAAGATTCTTTGGGTAGATGTAATATTTTTTATTAGACCGACTAAATAGTCCTCAGATCAACATTTCAGTTCTCATGTAATTTCCAGACAAATATGTGGAAATTAATAATAAACACTGGAACCATAATGCTGTGAATATTTAGAATGATAAAAGCCACCCTAATTATGTAAAAGTATGGAAAGGCTAATTAGTGCACAGTGTTTGGAAAGTCTGACATATATTTATTGTTTTTACCTTTGCTAATCAACATGTACTCACTTAGGGGATGTTCTATCAACTAGTAGTAGAGCATGAACTTGGATGGAGACCTGACTTCTATTTCTGACTCTGCTACTAGCCTGTTATTTGACCTTTGACTGGTCACTTCATCTTTTTCCATTATGGATGGGCAGGAAAGACATGTTCTGCACAGTCGGATTCCTGGAGGGGTTTCACTCTGTGGGTTGCAAGGGAACTTGTGATGCATCACAGCGAAACACACAAGGTCTAAGACGCACTATATGGACAGATATGTTATGCATCACAGTAAGGAGTATAGACTGAAGTAAGGGTGGATCTTGTAACAAGAGCTGGGAGGAGAAGTATAAAGCACATAGGCATTTATCAGTGTTCTCATCTTTAGTTTCCTATTGTTAAAATAAGATTAGTGATAACTCCGAGGTGTAATAAGGCAGCAGTGATGTACATGGTAACAACAGCAGTTTTTGTGCCCCCCAAAAGGCCCAGGTCTGGAGCCCCAGTTGCCCCCCATCAGCTACACTACTCGTGACACTCCCTTTGCAACACAGCTTCAGATCCATGATGAAAAATCCTGTGTGCAAAACTAGGTACTGTCATTTGTCTCTATGTGAAGAACATGGTGTGTCATGAGCAGCTGTACACAGTTCGTGTTATGCTGGCTGCTTTGCACATACTATGCACATGTGAAAAAGAAACTTTGGGGGCCACCAGGGGTCCAATATTTACAAACTTTATACATTTCTTTAGATAAAAGGAATTTAAAAATTGATCCTAAAAATGACTTGCTCAATCTCCAGTTCTTTTATTTTTTGCCCCCCAAAATCTCTCCTGAAACTTCAGCTTACATTTCCATAATGCAAGGATTTTTATGGTTGCAGTGAGAGGAAGACTAAAAATTAGCTTTGTAGTAGAGACCTGTTAGAAAACTCCACCTACAGAGAGACTTAACATCTCTGCAATGATCTCTAGAGTGTTTTGGGACTTGCTAACTAGTTGGGTGCTTTCACTCATTTATTTAACTTGTTCAATATTACTGGTGTAGGTGTGTTTTTTAAGAAAATGATTCCCTTTTTCAATAAAGCACACTGTCAGGAACCTATTCATTCTTTCCAAAATAAAGTGACAGGCACAGTGAAATGCAGCTTTAGGACCAAAAAAAGAATAAGAAGAAAGTAATTTCTTGCTAGTCCACGGAATGAGCAACCAGCATGTATGTCCAGCGGATTATCAAGTCCTATTTATATCTCAATCAGTCCTTGTATTTTATTATACAGTTGTTATTTTTGCTGTTAAGTGGATCACTGATTATTTGTTGGTGCAACAAAACCATTTTTTCTTCTTGAATGTGTAATCATGGATATTTTTGTTCAAAGAAGGCTGAGCACTTTGGCCCCACTTCAGCAAAATACTTAGACGTGTTCAATTTTGGGCATATGGCTCCAGTGGAACTTATAAATGGAATCATTCAAGTGCTCAAAATAAATCCGAAACCTAAATGCTTTGCTCTGTAAAGAGAGGAAAGGATTTCTGAGAGTGATATCCTTCATTAGACCAACTGTGCAGTCCAATAAAATATATTACTCTAAGAAATCCTTGCCTTTAGCAAAATTTCTGGACCATCAGAATTATAACATCACTCTTACACTTGTTCTATAAAGTGCAGGTTAATTAACATCTTGATCCCATAGGGTGTGTCCAGACAAGCGCACACATGTGGTATGTGGCACTGCAGACCTGTGCACAGGTGTTTGGCACACTGCCAATTTGCAGAGCAGCGGGGGGTTTTGGCACTGAGAGATCACAATGTCAAAAAACCCATGCCTGAAAGAACTGGGGCAGCATATGTGACAGCAGCATGTGCCAACTAAAACCAAAACCTGCCCAGCAAGAGTCATGGTCCAGCTGCTGGGCAGGCTATGCACACTGGATCACCACCACTGGAGCCCCAGGAGGCCCTCAGGACCCCAGGTAAGGCTGCTGAAGCCAACCCAGGTGCTGGCCCCAGCCTTCCCTACTCTACCCAGAGCAACTTGCCGCATGCCAGAGCATAGACATTCTTCAGGGACAGGTAGCAGCGACACAACTATGTGGATGCACCTATAATGTCTGTTCTATGATTAATTGAAGTTTCAATAGATCAAATACTTGATCCAATACTGAATAGCCCTGAGAAGGTCATTTAGCAGTACCTGTTTGCTCCCATAATAAAAAAAATAAGGCAGGATGAAAATAGAAAAGAAAAGTACCGTATTTTCACACATATAGCCCACAGGCTATACATATTTTTACAAACTTGACGGATGGGTGCGGGCTATACAAGGGTGCGGGCTATGCAGAGTCTTTAGAACAGCACGGCCTGTCCCTACCCATCCCCCAGTGGGATTGGCTTGAGCGTGGCTGGCGGGCAACAGTGGGGAGCAGGGCTACCTTCCCCCCGCTCGCAGCTCTTCATCCCTCCCCTCCCCTCCCCTGCACCACTTTTAGCTGGCTCCAGCTCCAGCTCTGGCAGCCTTGCCCAGCAGAGCCCATGCTTGCAGCCATGTCTCGGTGGGAGGCTGCAGGTGGGCGGTGAGAGTCTGCAGTGAGCCCTGGCAGAACCTGCACTTGCGGTCATGTCTCGGTGGGAGGCTGCAGGCGGGCAGTGAAAGTCTGTGACAAGCCCCAGCTGCAGCTCTGGCTCCAGCAGCCATGCCCAGCAGAGCCCGTGTTTGCGACCATGTCTCAGAGGGTGGGGAATACATGGGTGCAGGGAATACACAGATTATTTTATGAAAATACAATTTTCCGCGGGTTATACGCAGGTGTGGGTTATATCAGTGTGTGGGCTATATGCACAAAAATATGGTAGTTAGGTCACATAGTCTCAAAAGATAATTGGGTACCTAAGGGCACTTACACACATGCAGAGAGGCTGCTCCCGTACACTGTAAATCCAGCACGTCGGAGCATGAAAATTAACCATGTCTATCTGTGTCTCCATGCTGAAAAATGGTGGTGGGGTGATTTGAACTAAAACTTGTGAGATAAGCTTTAGCTCAAACTGCCCTGCTGCCATTTTTTCCAATATGGGGATGCTGATACATGTGACCACTGGAGGCTTTTAATTAGTGTGGCTTGCTAATTAAAGCACCCCCCTACCACTACCTCCCGGAGCATGTCTGTAAATGCCTTAAGTGATTAGTTCTTTATTGGAATCCTACCTCAGTAATACATCGTAGCAGTCATGCACAGCTGAATGACATACATATTTAAAAAGTATTTCCTTTTCTCATTTTTAAACTGCTTTTCTTTTTTCTTTTCCATCATGCCTCCTTATTTTGTATTAAGGTACTCCTAACTGACCTTCTCAGGGCTATTCAGTATTGGATCTAATTCTATTGAGTTATCATTTATTTGTATCTCTCTAAAGTCCTAGCCTTTAATTCTACACATACAGGAGAAAACTTGCCATACACCTGATCTTTTCCACTGCTGTCCTCTGGACCTATATCATTTCTTCTGTATCCTTTTTGAACTGGCATGACCAGGACTTCAAATGGTATTCCATGTGAGGGCATATCATCAGCTTAAATAATGAGATATTTTTAGCAGCATGCTCTTTTAAATACAAAGGTTTTTTTGCTTCTTTTAAATACAGTTCTATAGCCAAGCAATAGTTTTCATCTGTGACCAGTTTCTAAGATGATGCCTAGTTTTTTTTTCCCCCCCTTCCACTGAAGGTTTAGAGTTAATTTAGAACTGGCTAGTGTATAAATAACTATACTTTTTCTTTTCAGTTTGCATGACCCTATTTGTCTATATGGAATTTAATCTGACATCATTTACGCTTGCTTAATTTCTTTTTCAATTCTTCTGGAACAGAGGTCAGCAACCTATGACCCCTGGGCCAGATCTGGCTCATCACAAAATATTACATGTCCCATTTTCCAAGAGCACCTGGCAGCAGGAAGAATCAGAGACAGTGGAAATGGCGTCAGAAGTTGGGTTACAAATGATGGCCTGCCTCATAACAAGCTGCATTGTTTCAGCCCACAACTCCTAAAAGATTGCCAATATTTGTTCCAGAATTTTTCCTTGTCTCTTGAAATCTGAGGCCTAGATCAGTGTTCCTATAAGTATTGAATAAGAGAGAGCACCAAGTTGTACTGCCCAAGAAACAGGAAATTAGCTGTAACCCAGCCATTATTCAATTTATTATTCCTTCAGCCCTTTTCCTGGCCTATCTTATATCCTTCTCCATGCTAGCTCTGTTGTGATAACAGTTATGATAAAGCAAATTATCAAGAATCAATGGACCAACCACTTGGATCGGAAGTCAGAATAAGAGCTCCATAAATAATGCTCCCCCCTTCCACATTTTACTATAAGGTACTTGCATTGTAGATCACACCAAACAGAACATGTTATGCTCCTTACTGGCTTGTCCAAGATTATTTTATATCATCTGCATACTTTATCAGACTTGTTCTACAAAAGTCATGTATGTATTGAATGATAATGATCCACAGACTTGTTTTGGATGTAATTTAACCTATTTCCATGCTAAAAACTGACCATGTACAACCATTGTTTGTTTACCACTTCTTAACCTAGTCTAAGGCCGTTCTCTCACTCCCCAACTACTTGGTTCATTTAATCATTTTGTTAGTCTGAAGTCAGGCAGAAGCCACAGCTGGAGTAGTTTTTAAGGTACTACCTTGACCTACCTTCTGTCATAGTAGTTTTGTGAGGGGAACTGCCAGGAAATGCACAAGAGGTGTCACAGCTGGTCAGTTGCCTCCTATAAAGTGAAGCTGAATGACCCATTCTCCAAGTATTTCATTCTCAAGTACCAAATGGTACCTGAAAATGTCCAAGGTCTTGGCACCAGTATCTATTCCCATTGTGGAGGATGTGTAAAAAAGTTTGTCAGGTAAAAGGCTGTTCACCATTCTTGATGAAAAGGATGGCTACCAGCAAGTCAAACTGGACAAGGAATCAGCAGAGCTGTGTACCTTTAACAGCGCATTGGGATGGTCCCACTTCAATTGCTTTTCCTTTGGTATTAAGTCAGCTAGTGTATTCCAACAGAAGAATCACGGGTGCTTTGGTGACATTCTGGGAATCCACATAATCGCAGGTGACATGCTTATTGTGGCAGCTACCAAAGAGGAGCATGATACTATCCTGAAACAAGTCCTGGAGAGAGCACATCTGAAAGGAGTAAAGTTTAATAAGGACAAAATACAGTTTTTAGTCGACAACATTTGGTATTTGGGCCATATCTTCTCAAAAGATGGTGTCAAACCAGACAAAGTGGAAGCTATCAACAGGATGCCCCCTCCAACAGTCAAAAAAGGCCTTCAGAGACTCCTTGGAACCAATCCAGTACTTGGCGCAATACATTCTGCATGAATCCAACATGATGGCCCCGCTGAGAGCGCTTCTCAGGAACGACGTTATCTGGCAATGGGGACCCAAGGATTAGGAAGCCCTGGGTAAGCTCAAGCAAACCATCACACTAGCACCTGAGCTCAGGTACGTTAACTTAGCAGACCAGCTGGAAATCCAAGCTGACGCATCCGAAGGTGGCTTAGGAGTATGTCCATTTCAGCAGAAGCAGCCAATTGCATCTGCTTCAAGGGCTCTAACAATCTCAGAGAAATTATGCTCAGACTGGAAAAGAACTTCTGGCAACTGTGTTCACCATGACGAAGTTCCACCAATATGTATATGGCTCCCAGGTAAGGGTCCAGTTGGACCACAGACCCCTGGAAGAGATTTTTGCGAAGCCCATAGGAAAGGCTCCAGCATAGTTACAGAGGATGCTTTTGCAGTTCCAAAAATATGACTTCCAGATTCTCTATACCAAAAGCAAAGACATGTTAGTGGCTGACACGCTTTCTAGAGCCACAATGCGCACTCCTCCTCCTGAACCTGATCTTTTCCAGCCGGCATGGTAATAGGCAAAATGAAGTCTGCATTTGCTCGCCATGGCATACCTACAGAAATTGTTTGTGTTCATGTGCCATTTGCAAGTCACATGATGAAACAATTTGCAACTGACCGGGGCATAGCTATCATCCATTCTAGTCCAGGTTACCCGCAATCCGATGATGAAGCAGAATGCATGGCTCAGACCATGAAATCAGTGTTTAAGAAGACTTTGCAGGATGGCTCAGATCTATATCTGGTTTTACTCAATCTGAGGAACACATCCATTACTGGTCTTGAGTATGCTCCAGTGCAGCTTCTGATGGGGAGACTTTTGCACAGGACCCTCCCTGCTACAATGGCAGTGCTAACTCCTAGACTACCGTTGAATGTCTCCAACAAGTTGTGGAAACTTCAAAGGCACCAAAAGGAGCGCTACGACCACATGGCTGCATTCTAACCACCTGTACGAGAAGGGGAAAAAGTAAGGATGCAAACAAGTACAGGTTGCATAACAGCGTCCGTTATGGCAAAAAGGGATGAACCGCGTTCCTACATGGTAAAACCCCCTTCAGCGGTAATGTCTACAGGAGAAACAGAATATACTTAAGGAAAGATTACTCATGAGTACCAGCAGAACCTGACGTACCTCAAGAGACGGCAGCAGAACAAGCATCAGAAGTAAAACCAGACCAGCAAGAGCAAGAGTTTTATTACATTTCAGAGGATCTACCAGTACCCACAGAGACACCTGGTGACACCACACAAACTAAGAGTGGAGTAAAGTTGCCTGTGAAGCACAAGGACTGTGGAATGGGATAGCGGTAAAAGCTGGACCTCATCGGTGAGTCAAGTGCTAGCAACCTCTGGGTCCCTGATCCCAAAATGTTCCGAGATAAAGTAGCTACTGATGAACATTCAACTACTTAAGAGGGAGCTCCCAGAGTAAAGAAGGGCGGTGCGGTATATGGAACGTAACTTTAAGGGGCCTGCAGTGGAACGCTCCAGTCTTTCCCCCGATGCCCAGTGGGTGTGGTTTTGTCAGTGGTAGGTTGTTGTTGTTGTTTGCCCTGCAAGCTGTGTGTTGCTGAATCCTGTTCCTAATAAAGATAAAGCTGTTTACCACCCCACCGGTCTCCGCTGAATGCTGACGCAAGGACAGAACCCCAGGGGCATGGAGGTCTGAGTAAGTACCCCATCCCAGGAACCCCAGTGGCCAAGGGCAAACTATGGTATCAGCCTGTAGCAGACCACAGGGACTACAGGGACTATTAGTGATATGCAAAAACAGGTAATGCCAAAACTGATTCTTACTTTGAACAACTGCGCTGTGTTTTTTTCTTCTCTGAATAAAGCAAACTTCCTCTCTCTTCTCTTGGCATCATGTGACCCACGTAAAATAATTTTTTACCACTTGCTGCCCTTTCTCTTCCCGATATGCAGCCCCGGTGTGGCTTTTCTCCATCAATATTAAGGTTTTGTGTTCTCCCTCTTCTGTTTCTGTCCTTCTCCCTAGAGTTCCCTTTTCCGTCAAGTTCTGAATTCCACCACTTATACAGCCTGCAAATATTAAATTGCTGTTTCCATATGACATATGTTTCCATATGACATACATGTCTGGAAGAGAAAGTGCATGCTAAAATTCACAACCACAGAAGCTACTGAAAGAAAATGTTTAAAAACATTTTAAACTGTGTGCACTGATGTGTAAAAGCCTTTTTGTGTTTCTTCTGCTTCTGGCGATGGATATGCCAAAAACTCTAGGGAAAAAAGATTCTTATTTACTTTATAGGTGGACCCTTTGGAAGTAAACTTATGAAAGACTTTTGGCAAAGTATCCAATTTTCCATGTCCCCCCACTCCTCCACTGCACCCTATCCCACCCCACCCTAAATCAAGTAGTTCAGTTAAAAATCGAAATGCCGTGGAGCTTAGTTGCAGGATAACCTGGGAGCTCCAGGATTTCCCAGAAACTAACTCCCTGGCTGCAATGCATACACAACTGTAATCTGCACTGAAATAACGCTTATTGTGGATCTTGAACACAGCTGACATGCTGCAACAACAGTACTACACAAATCTGCTTTACAGGGGGAAAGCAGGAAGCAATCACTTTTTTAAAGTAACACTACTGGGAAAATAAAAGAACTCAAGCTGGACTGTGACCATGATTCAGGAAGGATTCAGCTACAAAACATATTCAGGGGTGTTTGCTTAACATTCAGCAGCTTTCATATCATGCAGGTAACATCAGGGCAGTAGTATTATTCATTACTTATTTTCCACACAGCCAGAACTCTTATCCAAGCCTTCATCATCTCTCCTGCTTATTGCAAGTTGTCCCTTGTTGGTCTTCTTGATACCTATCTTGTTCCCACTGATCCATTCAAATTAATGTTTTATGATCACCTGCCTTCACATTCATTTAGAACACCATGCCTCTCTGCTAATCCATTCTTGAGAGCTCTCAGCAGCCACTATTACTGTCTTGGCAGTCCTGCTTTATTTCAGTCCAGCTTTTACACATGAAATAACTCCCCTACCCTCATCCCAACTGATCCATTAGGATATCACTTTCCTCGCTTTCAAATCATATCACACATAGTTTCACTCCTACTATGACACTCTTGACTTAAATGCAGGTATATAAAGCAAAAAGGAAGGGCAGGGTCTGATTTTCGATCTTCAGTGTTCCCTTTCACTAACTACTATGATTCCCTAATGGCAATAGGTAAAAATAACATACACATGTGCACTAGGTAGGAAATTGAGCAGCAGTTGTGTTCTCGTATTCCCGACAAATACAAACTATTAAATCCCCAGAGTAACCACTAGCTTGCTGAAGATTTTTATGACCTTCATTCTGAAATGGGATTGAGTGGCCAGAGGCAAACAATGGCTGCTGAACTGTGATTGTTTTGGAGACAGTGAGCCATAGTCATATTACTGCTGACCCATCCAGTTTGCTTATCTTCTGAATCACTGAAAATTTCAGAACACCATGAGTGGCTTTTAATGGGCTGTTTTAATAAAAGCACCTACCTCTCTCACATCTAACAGAAATAATTGATCTTCAATGCTTAGGCCCACTACAATTCTCATTTACAGTTCCTGAAATCCTTTTCTTGTTAATTAAAATCTGGTAGTGAGATCTTTACATCTTATGCCAGGCTCTTCAGCAGGCAAGCCTCAGGAATGAGATGTGCCTGCAATCCAGCAAGGAGATTACTGACTGCAACAGTGAGACATTCCTTTCATGCTAAAAATAAATTACTTTGTGGCCACCCATTTTAAAATGTTTTGTTTTGTTATTAAAAAAAAATTAGATTGCTACTTTTCAAAAAGCTTTAGAGGTAACACTGTTGGCTAAAGCTTCATAGTGTTTAAAGCAAAAATGGACTTCATTCACAACTTATACCAGACTGAATAATAAGCAGAGATGAAATATAATTAAATTTATAATCCTAGGCTTATAATCAAGGACTTGTATATGAAGATATAAATGTTTTCCTCTCTGTGGGGAAAAAAATATAGGTGTAATCATGGGTTGTAGAGACCAGCAGTTTTTCTGAAGCTTAAAGGAAACTAGTTTTGACTATAAAATGTCTATTATTCATTTTGCCCAGGTAAACTTTATTTTTCTGTTAATGGAGTTTTGACACTTGAAACTAGCATTCCTGAATTTACTGTAAATCTCTGCAGTATTAGTCAGGCTGCAAGCTAGTAGTAGAAGATGAGAAATATGAGCTGTGGAATAGCTCATTTATATAGCTGGGACTAGCCTGCTTGAGAACACCTAAGCCGGTGTTTAGACCTCTCTACATGGCCAGTCTGCATGCACTCCTTCAGCCCATACACATTTTAGTTCCTGAGCTAGGTGATATTATAATGTCTCTTCACTGGCTATTGATACTTTAAAATAAATCATTGTCTTTCTTGAGAAATTAAAGGGTGATGATTCCATAAAGATAGTCTCTTTGATTTAACAGTGAATTTGACTCCCTTTTTGTATTCCACATGTACTTAAACAAAAAAGTTTTGCTTACATTAGTGTTTGAGGAAAATGAAGGAATTGGTAGTGTCAGAGGTCTAGCCAGCAATTTCAGCACGTGGGGCAGAGGTAGGGGGTGGGAGTGGATCATGCCAACCAGTGAAGAGTGGGAGAGGGAGGCAGAGGAGTCTTACCTGCCCAGCTCTCCTCACTCCAGCAGCAGCTGCTACTGCTGCAGCTGCTGTTTCAGCAGCTCAGGCTCCTTTGTACCCTGTTCATTTGCAGAGCTGTGGCTCCTATGGCAAAGCCTTCAGTGGGGCAGTGAGGCAGCATCAGTCTACCTCCCTGCCTAAAGACACAGATACACTCCCACAGTGTATCTCTCTCCCAGATTCATTATTGGACATGGGGCTATGCTTATCCAACTTCTATAGCTAGGGGCCTACCAAAGACATAATTTTATGGAAATCATGTAAATAGCAGTCTCCTATGAAATAGCTGGTTCCCCATGAAAAAGTGCAGAGAACCAGCTATGTTCAAAAATCCAGCAGAGCTGGCAAAAAGCTGTGTCCTAGAAAGGTGGGGGGAGAGTGAAAGGAGCAAAGAGGGGGAAAAGAAAGGCAGACTACCCATCCTCTGAGGCGGAGAAGGCAGAAAAGTCTCCAGAAGGGGGGAGAGCGAGCAGGGAAAAGCCTGCCCAAACTGTTTTTTTTATTCAGTAATTAATTGCCCTCTGCTCCTTGAAGAGGTTGATAATTACTGAATTAAAAAGCTAGCCAGCTCAAGCTAAGGCTGTCAATCAATGCCAGGGTCCTCAAACAATCAGAGGGGGGTGCATTGCTCCACCTTCAAAATGGTGGCCCTGGCCATGATATCGCTGTGAAATCAGGGGCTCAGGCCATGTTACACCCCTGTAAGCAACTACCAGAGCCCATGAATTTGGTAGGTCCCTATCTGTAGTGGATGCAGGGCTGCCCTGTAGTAAAAACACCTGAGAGGAGAGGTACCACTAAAAGTTGGCACCTGGGACTGATGCCCCAACCCCACCTCACCTGTTGTACTTGGAGTCATCAGAAGACAATATTCAGGGGCCACAAAACTATTAGCTATTAATGTTTCTGCCACTGCCCCCATCCTGTGCTCTGCTGCTATCTGGCAGGGGTTGCACCAGCCTCTTTCTGATGGGGTGGCGGAGGTGGGCTAGAAAGGAAATTGTGGGGTTGCACTATACATCTTCTGGCCAAAAATACTTATTTATCCAGGCCAGCAGTGCTGTACCTCTGCAGGGTGGGTGACAGAGGCCTGTGGGGGAGGCAGGGATCTTGGCAGTGCTGGGAGGGGTGACTATGGGGTGGGGGGGATAAGGTGAATTTTGGGGTGGCTATAGTCCCTCCAAGCCTCAGCTCTGCCTCTGCTACCCCTCTAAAATGACTAGCCAAGTATTTCTATGAGAAAGGGTGTATTGTATGACATGAGACCCTGAGTCTATGCAAAACACTCCTAGTGAACTCTTAGCATTGCCTCAAAGGTAAAAACAAATTATTCAGGAAATAGCCTTTATGTCATCATACCTGCAGATGCAGGTGCATTGTGTGAAGATATGTCTTAACTGCAAAGTAAAGCCAGGTGGTTGGCAGTGGGATCTGAGCAACTTTGTTAACCCGGTCACATTTCAAAACCATGTGGAGTTATAGCATCCTCACTGGTACTGCACTCATCTGTGTGTGACACTTCAGGGACATAATCATGATTCTCAGTGTTGCAGGAAGATAACTGCTATTTGGTTCTTCCCTAGTGAAATGTGAAAGAATATGTCTGTCCTTTTGGGCACATGGAAAGAAATGACTTAAACCAAAGACACAAAAGATGCTGGATAGCCACACTGAGCAGGGAATCATATAGCATACACTTACCAATCATTGTAAAAAAGACAGGATCCTTCACTTACTGCTAGAGCATGAACAGGCAATTATTTTGGGTCGCATCCAGCCCGTGGGCCACATTTTGCCCACCTCTGTGCTAGAGAAATAAAAGTCAAGTACATTTAATAGAACATTTTCCACCACCTACGTGGAGAAATATTTAGGGGCGAGGGGAAAAAGAGGCCAAAAAGTTTTCTATTCTTGATGCATCAGCAGTAGGGCTGTATGAAGCTTCGGCCACTGATTTGATTCAGCGGACATTCATCCCGATTTGGTGGTCAAATGTCCAAATCTGAATTGAACCAAGAAACAAACCCATTAATCTCTCCAAATCAAATCAGAAGCCTCCGATTCGATTCGGAGAGATTTGATGACTCTGCCATAGACACAGCTTTATATATTGGGTTTTTTTAATCGAATACTGCCTGCTACGCACAACCCTACTGTGCAAACTAACAACTTGAGAACAAGTTGGTGAGGCTTGCCTAACAAAATCAGTGGAAGTGATATACATCAAATTGAGCAAGGCTTTTGATAAAGTCTCCCCCACAGGCAAGCTAAGGAAGTATGGGCTGGATGGTTGAGAGAAAGGAAGTATGGACTGTAAGGCTGACAGAAAACTGGCTGGGGCATTGGGCTCAGAGAATAGTAATTGATGGCTTGATATCTAGTTGTCAGCCAGTGTCAGCACCAGTGTCTCCCAGATAGTGCTTAGGGATCGTTGAAGCACAATTAACTTAAATGGAACATGAAACACAAATGCAGACAATTTAGTGTTCTAAAATCAAAGTCCAACTTTTTTTAATACAATAAGTATTATCTTAGCAGTTTCTATATTCAGAAAGAGAAAAACATTCAGTTCAAAATCTCACCCAATCCCAGATGTTACTTTGCTCAAGAAGGCCACTCAATTCCTGGACGCAAAGGGTACATCATAGGTTGGGATGGTCCAGACAGGTGTTGAAGGCTGGATTTATGACAATGATGATGAACTTTCTTGCTGCCTCCTTTTATGCTTTTCTTTAACTTCACTCCTTTGATGACTCTTTGCTTTTGGATTGGCCTGTCTGTGGTAAGCATACTGTCCATCTTTTACCCTGTCAGCAAATTCCTTTGTTCAACAGACCCATCACAAGCATACCTCTTAATTTGGCCTTTTTCTGATGTCTTACTTTGGGCATTGTCCATTGGTCTCCCTTACCTTTCATTAACATATCCAATCATTTCATCCCTCTGATTCAGCTGGTTAGTGCCAAGTTCAGTTAATTTGAGCTGGTAACATAACTCTTACAATGTTGTGTTAGAAAAACTTCTCACAGTTATAGAAAAGGAAAGAAACATAATGCAAGCAAACTCAAGGCCATAAACTGCTTGCAAAAGGCAAGGCCAGTTGATAATGCAGACACCAGCAAAATGAAAAGTTCAGATAATAATGAGGCTATACAGAACTTAAGCAATGATTAAATAAGGCTGAATATAAAAGAGAACTTTTTATATTTGGAGAGAGTAATAGATACACTGGAAGGTAGGGCCAGGATTCAGAGTGACCTTGACAAACTGGAGGATTGGCAAAAAGAAATCTCATGAGGTTCAACAAGGACAAGAGCAAAGTCCTGCACATAGGACAAAAGAGTCCCATGCACCAGTATAGGCTGGGGACTGACTGGCTGGACAGCAGCCCTGCAGAAAAAGACCTGGGGGTTACAGTGGACAGTAAGCTGAATATGAGCCAGCAGCGTGCCCTTGTTGCCAAGAAGGCTAACGGCATCCTGGGCTCCATTGGTAGGTGTGTTGCTAGCAGGTCCAGTGAAGTGATTACTCTCCTCTACTCAGCACTGATGAGGCCACATGTGGACTATTGTGTCCAGTTTTGGGACCCCACTACAGAAAGGATGTGGACAAATTGGAGAGGGTGAAGTGGAGGGCAACAAAAACGGTGTTGGAGCTGGGGGACATGACTTATGAGGAAAGACTGAGGGAACTGGGCTCATTGAGTCTGAAAGGGGATTTAATAGCAGGCTTTAACTACCTGAAGGTTGGTTCCAAAGAGGATGGAGCTAGACTGTTCTCAGTGGTGGCAGATGACAGAACAAGGAACAACGGTCTCAAGTTGCAGCAAGGGAAGTTTAGGTTAGATATTAGAAAAATTTTCTAACTAGGAGAGAAGAAAAACACTGGAGCAGGTTACCCAGAGAGGTGGTGGAATCTCCGACC
This sequence comes from Crocodylus siamensis, assembly GCF_052110815.1. Taxonomy (NCBI): domain Eukaryota; kingdom Metazoa; phylum Chordata; order Crocodylia; family Crocodylidae; genus Crocodylus; species Crocodylus siamensis. Next base: position 178,222,821 of record NC_143397.1, read on the forward strand.
TTGGAGGTTTTTAAGCCCTGGCTAGACAAAGGTTTGCCTGGGATGATCTACTTGGGGATGATTCTGCTTTGAGCAGGGGGTTGAACTAGATGACTTCCTGAGGTCCCTTCCAACCCTAACTTTCTATGTTTCTGTGATTACTGTGTAAGGATGTCCAGTGAATGTAGGATGCAAAACATAGGCTTATGAAACTGAAAGAGATCAGAGTCCCCTCTCCTGAGACATTATCACAGTTAAGTATGAAACTAAGTTATCTATGGATGCCTTCAAGGAGGGTCTTGGCTCAGTCTTCGTACAGCAATGTACAAAAAACCTAGACATGAGCGTCTACTGTATCACAGACAGTAACAACACCTGGAAGTCAAGTGTACTCAAATGCATGAGGAAGTTTTGCCTGTATGCATGTTGTTATTTATGAAAGGCTTATGCAATTGTAAGGCTTGTTGAGGTTGCAGAGAGGCTCACACTCAGCAATGGTGATAAGTCAGAATGCAGCATCTGAATGAAGCAGACCTCAGCCAGACTCCTTTGGATGATCACTAAATAATCATTGGACAAGACAGACTGGGCAATAGAGCTCAGTCCCATTTCTCTTATCTGGGTTCTCTTATACAGCTTCTGTTCTGTTCATGGCTTTGCATCCCAAAGTCAACCCGTGTAATTTAAAGGACTAGCAGAGACTAATTAGGGCACTAGTATAACTAAGGTGTGAGGGGGGGCAACTGGGTAGGTGCCACATTAGAGAGGGGGCAAAAAAATAGCATCTGCCACTGTCCAAGGCACAGAACAGTCCAGGTACACCTCTGGTTCAGGGTGATGCAGTTTTGTATGGACAAGATTTATTCCTACTTAGGCCTTCCCTATTCATGGCCTGTGAGACTGAATTAGGCATTCTAAATCCCATAAGGGCTTCTATAAATCATGGTTCTTCCCCCAGTGGCTTTACAAATGCACTGGCAGTACTGCTGTGGATTCAAGAAGCGTTGCTGAAGCTGAAACTGATGGGTCTTACAGCTGCCCTTCATTTCAGATGGCAAAAAAATAACTTCCAAACTAAAACACAGGTACATGTCAGCACCACAGAGGAAGCACAATGGAGACACTGAGGAATGTGAACTATGAAGGATAGAGGCTTAGCTGGGTATTATTTTTGGTAGAGAGATGGAGGGGTGTGAGTGACCAACAGAGAGAGGGAGAGGAGTGGGAGAAACAAAGAAACAGACACAGAAGTAGACAGACTTAACAAGAACTGAGAGCACAGCCTCCAGGATAGGCAGAGAGAGAAAGCATTTGGCTGAATACTGTCTGAAAGGGGCTTTGAGCTGTGAGCAAAGAATCTGCCTCCAATTGTTTGATTCCTCCTGCGTTCAGGGAAACAGGACTTTGTACATTCTTTCTAAATAAACAGAACTGCATCAAAGATACCTGGCTGCATCATCAATTTCTCCTTCTGACAGAAAGAACTCACAGGGCCCTGAACTTTGCCGACAGCTCCAGTCAAAAGGAGTAGCATAACTTTTTACATTTTTCAAAAGGGAAGGTGACAATTAAAAAAAAAAAGTAAAGGTATACAGTAGATTGCAGACAGTATTAGTGACGGGAGGAAATTAATCCACACCAGCAGTTAAGATATGAAGGAAACATCTGAAAAGGCTGAAGAAGCCAGATAAAATATTTGAATATATATCAGCACAACAGTAAAAAAAAAAAAAAAGAGAGAGAGAGAGAGAGACTCCAGTGGAGAAAAGCTGCATACACACTGTGCAGGAGAACAGGATTAACATAATTTATCTACTTTTGAAGTTGGGGGAGGGAACAAAATTAATGTGCTAATCAAAATGTTAGAAGTGTATTGCATCCTGATGAAGAATACATATTGGGGCACCGTGTGTTCAACAACTGCAAACAAAAAGGATGTGAGACATCTGACGATTTCATAATAGACATCTATATGCCCTTCATATCTATGTAGGAACATCTTGTAGAGGAAATACTTTGTAATAGAATTATAGGTGGGTTGAAAAGAGATGAGGCAAAGTAATGATAACATACACCAGAGAAACTATGAGCAAAAAGATGCATGTAGGGCAAGAGAAGCTATGGGTGTTTCACAAATACAAATAAAAAGTCTGATATGTGACTGTGCAATAATATCCATTAAAAAAAAAGTATGATACCAAATCAAGGAAGCAAATTATGCAACAAAAAATGAGCTTAGATAAAAATCCCAAATATAGTCGGAGTGGTAAATTGCTAAGAAGCCAAAAATAAATGAAATACTGAGGAAGAATTAATTTGATTCTGGGAGGCGTGCTGAGGGAGATGGGCGCACAGGCGGTCTTCTCTTCCATCCTGCCAGTGAGCGGTCGAGGCAGACGCCACGAGATGTGCATAGTGGAGACCAACTGGAGGCTACAGGAATGGTGCTTCGAGGCGGGCTTTGGCTTCCTCAGCCATGACCGGCACATCGTGATGAGAGACATGCTGGGATGGGATGGGCTCCACCTTTCCCCTAAAGGTAAGCGTGTGTTCTCTTCCAGGTTGGTGAACCTCCTTCGGCAGGCTTTAAACTAGGCTCGTCGGGGGAGGGGGAAGATGAGGGCGGAGGAGACAATGAACTACCAGGCCCAGCAACAGCCAGCGAGCCCAGACCAATGGTCAAAAGGGAGAAACAGGTAAGTGATGGGGGACAGGGCATTGCTGAGACTAGGGGGTCAGTGGGCACAACCGTTGGAGGCCTCAAATGCCTCTACATGAATGCTCGAAGTATGGGGAAGAAGCAGGAGGAACTTGCCCTCCTCCTAGCTGTCACCAGCCCTGACATAGTAGGGATCACAGAAACGTGGTGGGACTCATCGCATGACTGGGCGGTGAGTGTCAAGGGCTATAGGCTATACAGGAGGGACAGGATAGGAAGGAAAGGTGGAGGAGTAGCACTCTACATCAAGGAGGAATATACTTCCTCATTAATCAGCAAGGGGGTAGAGGGGGGGCACTCTGAGGTGCTCTGGGTTAGAGTAAAAGGCAGTCCAGGGAAGAGAGACTTAACGGTGGGAGTCTACTATAGACCTCCCAACCAGGGAGAAGAGCTCGACCAGGAATTCTTAGGTCAGCTCACAGAGGCAGTGAGGGCTAAGGATGTGGTCATCATGGGGGACCTGAACTTCCCAGACATCTGCTGGGAGGAGCAGTCAGCCAAGTCTGATCGCTCACGTCGGTTCTTAGCCAGAGTGCAGGACCTCCATCTAACCCAGGAGGTGCACAGTCCCACCAGGGGAGACGCCTTGTTGGACCTGGTGCTGGCCACGGGTGATGACCTGGTGAGGGGGCTGCGGGTGATGGGCCACCTGGGAGACAGTGATCATCGCTTGCTGGAATTCACCATCCAGCGTAAGGTGGCAAAGGGCTGCAGCAAGGCAACAGCCCTAGACTTTAGGAGGGCTGACTTCAACAAGCTAAGGAGGATCGTTGGGGAAGCGCTGAGGACCCAGAGGGGAAGGGAATCAGATGTCGAAGGGGAGTGGTTGCTCCTTAAGGAGACGATCCTCCATGCCCAAAGGGAGGTAATCCCAACAAGGGTCAAAGGGAGCAGGAGGGCACATAAACCCCCATGGCTCACTAGGAGCATCCGGGAATGTCTCCTTGCTAAAAGGGAGGCATACACCCAATGGAGAGATGGGGTCATCACCAAGAAGGACTATGTTACAGCCCGAGGATGTAGGGGGGCAGTCAGGAAGGCCAAGGCAGAGATGGAGATAGGACTAGCTTCCCGGATTGGGGACAATAAGAAGTCCTTCTTCAAATACATAGGGGGTAAAAAGAGGGTCCCGGGTAATGTGGGGCCCCTGCAGGACACGATGGGCAACTTAGTCATCACGCCAGATGACAAAGCTAACATATTTAACGATTTCTTTGCCTCTGTCTTCCTAAGTAGGGACCAGTTCAGCCACCTCCCTGCTGGGCCCCCCTCGGGCCCCGGGAGAGACACGCCTGGGCCAGGGGTTAGCGAGGAGTTAGTTAGGGTACTTCTGGAGAGGCTGGATGTGTTCAAGTCCACTGGTCCGGACGATCTTCACCCTAGGGTTCTACAGGAACTGGCCAAGGTCATTGCGGGACCCCTGGCGCGGCTCTATGAGCACTCGTGGTGCTCTGGTGAGGTGCCGGAGGACTGGAAGAGGGCCAATGTGGTCCCTATCTTCAAAAAGGGAAAAAAAGAGGACCCGGGAAATTACAGGCCAGTTAGTCTTACCTCAATCCCGGGTAAGCTCTTTGAAAAAATTATCCTGGCACACATCCAGGAGGGCCTTGCGGGGGAATGCATGCTCAGGGGCAACCAACATGGGTTCATCGGTGGCAGGTCTTGTCAGACCAACCTGGTGGCCTTTTACGATCAGGTCACCAAATCATTAGACGCAGGGGTTGCTGTGGATGTAGTCTTTCTGGACTTCCGGAAGGCTTTCGACACTGTCTCTCACCCTGTCCTCATCAAAAAGCTGGGAGACTGTGGTGTCGATGCCCACACAGTCAAATGGGTCGCCAACTGGTTAGAGGGCTGCACCCAGAGGGTGGTAGTGGATGGGTTCTTCTCGACCTGGAAGGACGTGGGCAGTGGGGTTCTGCAGGGCTCAGTCCTCGGGCCCGCACTGTTCAACATCTTCATCAGTGACTTGGATGAGGGGGTAGAAAGCACCCTGTTCAAGTTTGCTGATGACACTAAGATGTGGGGGGATGTGGGTGCACTAGAAGGGTGCAATAGGCTACAAGCTGACCTTGACAGGTTGCAACAGTGGGCGGATGAGAATAGGATGGGGTTTAACACTGATAAGTGCAAGGTGTTGCACATGGGGAGGAAGAACCGGCACCACACTTACAGGTTGGGGAACTCCCCTCTTGCCAGCACGGAGACGGAAAAGGATCTTGGAGTCGTCATTGACTCCACGATGAACATGGGCCGGCAGTGTGGGGAGGCAGTCAAGAAGGCCAACCGTACCCTGTCATGCATCCACAGATGCATCTCGAGCAGGTCCAGGGAGGTGATCCTCCCCCTCTATGCGGCACTGGTCAGGCCGCAGCTGGAGTACTGCGTCCAGTTCTGGGCGCCACACTTCAAGAGGGACGTGGACGATATGGAAAGAGTCCAGAGGAGGGCCACTCGTATGATCAGGGGTCAGCAGGGCAGGTCTTATGAGGAGAGGCTACGGGACCTGAACCTGTTTAGCCTCCACAAGAGAAGGTTAAGGGGGGACCTTGTGGCCTGCTACAAACTGGTCAGGGGGGATCAGCGGGTATTGGGGGAGTCCCTGTTCCCCCGTGCGCTGCCAGGAGTGACCAGGAATAACGGTCACAAGCTGGCGGAGGGTAAGTTTAGATTAGATATTAGGAGGCGCTACTTCACAGTCAGGGCGGCTAGGGCCTGGAACCGGCTTCCAGGGGAAGTGGTGCAGGCTCCTAGCCTGGGGATTTTTAAAAGGAAGTTAGATAAGCACCTTGCCGGGGTCATCTGACCCCGGTGCTCTTTCCTGCCAAGGCAGGGGGTCGGACTAGATGATCTACCTAGGTCCCTTCCGACTCTAGCTACTATGATACTATGATGTTTAGGTGGTAAACTGAGCCTCTAGATATTGGTGTTTAGTTCCTGCTTGTACCATTGACTACTTTTCCGATCATTGGCAAACTCTACTGAATTTGGTGAATGGAGACATTGCATCCTTTCTTCCATCCTTTGCCTGTATTTTAAATTCGTCAGGAAGGACTCTTTTATTTATAGTCAATTGGATTATTTTTAGTCAGTTTATTTATTTATAGTTTAAGTAATAGGCAAATAGACATCTGTCTGTCTCACAAAACATAGTACGGCATCATGTTGCTGAACATCTGCGAGTGTAGTTGTAGAGCCCAATCCTTGAATGGCAGTCCCTTACACACTCATCACATGTGAAGTTAATATATAACAGTCCTGAACATGGTGTAGGGTTCTTCCTGAGTTATCTTCTTTCTGTGAGGCATGTGAGGCTCTTCTTTCCTCAAAAACCTTCATCCACATTTAATAGACTGTTTCCAAGTGATTCAGTCCTCAGCAGTCTTCTCTTACTTGTTTTGCACAATGTTCATTGCCTTCATATGAAACATTTTTTAAATGAAGATAAGGTTGCTCATATGTGCTTCCCTCTGTAAAGAGTTCTCCATACCAGAATCCTTGGGTATACTGCCATTGTCCATTTTCCACATATGACCAAGCGGTTAAAGTCAATGCTGACTGAGACGAGAATGGTTGTTCGAAACATCAGCACATTCCAAGACCTCAGAGAAAGCTACTTTGTCCCACCAGGAATTTCCTAGAATGTGGCAAAGGCAATGTAAGTGAAAGCTGCTGATGCCCTTTCCTTGAGTAGAGTGTGCAGGTCAGGTCATGTTCGCCTGTTACCATAATTTACCATAGGCCTCTATGTGCTATTCTGATAACCAGGGATCCTGGTTTTCTGTGATAAAAAAATCACAAATTCTCTGATGAAAATCCTAAAATCTGTGGTTAAAATTAAATGCCCCCTACAGCCCTGCTGGTGTCTCTGACTCACTCCCCACAGCATCCCAGCCCTGCTTGTGCCCCTTGCTCCTCACCCACAGGCCCTGCCCCCCAGCTCTGCTGGAGGGGCCCCAGCTGCCAGGGCTATGAGGCCAGAGACCCAGGTCTGCAGCCCCCTGCCCCTAACAGAAGGCAGCGGCTGCTGCAGTAGGAGCACCAGCCAGCTCTCCCCCCACTGCTGCCTGCCTGCTGTGGGCTTGGGTGGCGCCAGGTCCCAGTGACAGCATGCATTCCCAGGAGGCAGGGGGGACCCACACCCCCAGATCTGTGGGAGGCAGAGATTGGGTCTGTGTTCACTGCAGGCTTGTGCTCCCCGCCCCCCCACTGCCCACCCACAGGCCCTCCAGAGTGCAGTGCATGTAACCCGGCATTGCAGCACACAGTGGGGATGCACAAGAAAGCTGCTTGCCGCTGCAAGCTCTGTGCTGCCCTGATCATGCTTCCCCTGCAGGCGGGGGCAGCAGCAAGGGGCACAACCCTGTGCTGCCCCTGTGCACACAGAGGAAGCATGACCAGGGAAGTACAGAGCTTGCAGCGGCAAGCAGCTTTCCTGTGTGGCCTTGCTGTGCCCTGCTGCACCAGTCACACATGCTGTGCTCTGGAGGGCCTGGAGGAGAGCAGCAGGGTGAGGAGCACAGCATTTGCGACACAGGGTTTGCAGCCAGCTGGGCACTCGGGCTGGGAGTGAGGGCAGTTACAGCCCCCTGGGCACTCCAGCCAGGGAGGGAAGGTGGGTTTTCAGCCTCCCCACTCCCTCAGCCTCCAGCTAGCTTGGGCATTCTCCAGCTGGGCACTTCAGCCAGGAGCAGGGATTTGCAGCTGGCCAGGAGCAGGGGGGAAGCTGCAAACCCCCTCCTGGCCAAAAAGCCCAGCCAGCTGAAAATTTCCCCACTACCTCAGCCTCCAGCCAGCTTCTCCCCCAGCTCTGCCCTGGAACCCCCAAACTCCACTTACCTCCAACAAGAAGAGTAAGCCTAAAGCATCCCCAGGTAAGCACAAGTGCCAGGGCCCTGCTCTTCCCCCTCTCCCTTCCCCTGTGGGCAGGGTTGGGAGTTTTGCTGCCCATTTTGCAAACAGCTCTTGCAGGCTAGAACTCTACCCACCTGCAGAGCTCTTTGCAAAAGTGGGAAATCTGCAGGTTTCTCTTCTAAAAGGGAAAATCCACATTTTCTCTGATAAAAATGGGAAATCCATAGCTTTCTATTTTTCCGTGGGAAATGGAAAACTGGATCCCTGGTGATAACCATATAGATTAACATTCTAGAAATGCAATAAATAATGCAATAAAGTGGAAACTATTTGTAAAGAGCAGAGAGTCAAAACAGGGCACAAGTCCATATGTGACAGTGAAATGATTCTTTGCCTGAATAGAACAATGAGGTAGAATGCACTGAAACTTTGTACGTTAATCTAGATATTGTTATGCTGAGTGGTGCTAATGGCTACTAGCAGATGAGTCAGGCTATGTCTACACTATGTTTCTTCTTCTGCCAGAATTTCTGGAGGTGTACAGCAGCTACCAGTGATAACACATCATAGCATGTGCATACTACATGCTTCTCTTGACTATCTAGCTCCACTGAAGCAAATGAAGTGCATTCTAAAGCTAAAAACAGACACTTTAATTCTGGCAGAAGCTGTGCCCAGTACACCTTATCTGCTTCACTGGGCAACACAGATGTCACCAGTTGTGTCACATGGTCAGGCCTCTACCACTTCCAGCACTTTAGGGGACTAATCCTGTGGGGCAACTGTGACCAGGGGAACCCTGGGTTCCTGCTTGCAGATGTGTACCTAGGAAATCTCCCAGCCAGGGATTACTTAGGCACATGTTTCGTGCTGCCACATTGAGCCCCCCTCTCCCCCCCCCCCCCATTTCCACAAGCATCCCCAAGTCAGAGCACAGAAGCATGATACAGGGAATCCATGGCAAGGGGACTTCCCAGGATGTATCTCTGGAAATGGGAGAACGCAGGAAGGGGCTCTTACAGCTTCAGGGGTCTGATCCCATGTAGCCTGGGAATTCTCATTCCAGGGGTGTGCAGTACCAGAGTGCCCGCTTGGGGCAGCTGGAAAGCACAGGTAGCACCAGGCTGTTTGTTCTTTCTCACTGTGCAGAAAACTGCTGCAAAAAGTAGCACAAATTTTAACTGCCTATTGTTGGACCCAGTGTTTTGGACAGCTGTGGCATGTACTTCAGTTCACTTGGCCTTTGTTTGTGCTGCCATAAAAATTTCCAGCCTAGGAGGGCAGCAGGTGCCATAGCAGCCACTGAAGGCACATGAGCTTCTTCACCTGCCTTCAGTCAATACATCACAGCAGAAGCCTATTCAATGCGACTGAAATGAAGCACAGAGGCTGAGTTTCTTGCACTTTAGAGCTTGATGGAGTCCCAGATTTGGAGATTTCTGAGCCAGGAAATTGCCTTCTGCTGTTCATTCCTATGTGTTCAGAGACACAAGATCCCGTGAACCCTTTTTTTATCTTTTTGTAAATATATAATATTACCAAGGCTATACCTGGCTCATTTCACTGATTCTGTTGCAGTAAGACCTTGCATATTGGCTAATAATTCTGGCCAGAAATAGCACAATACTATATGTATACAATTACAAAACAGCCCCGTGGACACTCATAAAATGAATCTAGAATTACATTTTTATTTCAAAGGCATCACATATGAGCCATGACCTCACAGCTTTTATGCAGCATACAATACAGTGTGGTGATTTTTGGACCTTAGAGAAGCTGTGAGCAGAGGCTACAAGCATTAGGAACAATCCTCAGTACTGAGTAGAAAAAAATCAAGCCTTTTGAGAACTACTAACTTTTATACTGTTCAGGATATAGATAGAAGGTATCATAGAGGTGATCTGGGCTTAAGGGACTGATCTACACCATACACCAAATATTGCATGATAAATGTAGAGTCAAAACTGAGATTCAATGCAGGAGGCAATGGAATATGATTCTACAAAAAATGACTCCTATGTGGCTGCCAAATTATTCTTACCAAGGGGCAGGGATAAGACTGAGGAGGGGATTACCTAGTTAAGCACCTTCTTGGCAGGTTCACCTTTATGCTGCAGCCCATTCATGGCTTTGCAGAATCAATATCTAAGTACAATCCTCCGGGTGCACATTATGCTCCTAGCAACACACTTCACTCTTTGCTTTACTCTAAGAAGAATAATTTGATGGCCAGAAAACAGCATTCTGTCTCATAAAAGTAGGATCCATCTAACCTAAATTACCTGACAGGCCATCTATGTTTGACCTTGTGTTTATATGTACAGCTCTGCCTCTGCACTGTGCAGCATCAAATTTTCTATCTAAAAGAGAATGGTGTTTTATTAGGACCACAAGTGAACAACAAACCCTTTCACCTAGGTACATTATATACTCAGACAAAAGACCATACAAATCTAGAACTAGTGAAACTGTGATGAGCAGTACAAAAATACCAGAGATAATGGACATGGAACTTGCTATACAAGCGAACACATACTATTTAACAATAGACCTTTGAGTGAACAACAGTTAGGGGCAATCAAACTAGAGACAGACAAAGATAAAATACTGAAAGCATTAAAAAGTGATTGCCTTGCAGGTAAAAGTCTACTTGTCAGGGAATAGTCCAGTAACTAGAGGAATGAACTGTATATTATTAAGGAAATATGGAAAAGAATTGAAAACTACTGTTTCCAAAATAGGAAAAATAATGTATATACGGAAAGGCATAGGTTCAATCCACTGTATTTCTTTTTGATTTGAACATCTTTTGAGCTAAAGAACATTTAGGACCGCAGTTTTGAACTCTGTTCCAACTGTAATTAAAGCAGTATTTTCAACAAGATTGAAGATAACAGCAATAATCAGTTTATCCCTGCTCCTGAGTGCCATAGGGAGAGTGCACTCAACTTGTAGGACCACCTTATGCTGCCAAGTAGGGGTCTGATTCTCACCCAATCTAGCCGAGTGAAAAGCAAACCCAGTAAATTCCAAAATGAACAGTGTTTAGCTAAATTGAAAGGACAGTTGCTTAACAATGGAAAGCAGAAAGAAGAGCATTTGGCTTGCACTTTGCATGTTCAAGGTACATTAAGTGTCTGGGACAGGAGCCTCCTTGTTTACTCACAAAACAGTCTTTTTTTCTTTTGGGCTCCCAATAGGGCAGGGTAAGATCATTAAGATTATTTAATTCCTGTGCACCAAGTTAGCGGGTAGAGGGGAGCGACTTTGGACTGGGAGACAAAACATATGAACAAACAACCCCGGGAGTAGGAGTGAGCTACTGCTGCTTATTTTTCCACTTAACCTCAGTGTAAGAATTACTTTGGAATAGATGATGAACAATAAGTCTCTACCTCTGTTCAACTTATTAACTTTGTTAATATAGTGATCAAAAGAACCAGACATGGGAGCCACACACTACTGGGTGGTAGGATTGAACCTTGTTCCCAGTGAAAAATTGACAGTAACCTCATGACGGCATTAAAGGATGAGCTCTCTCAAATTACAGAAACTCCTCTGACAAATGGAGAGCAAAGGCAGAGCAAGTCACTGAGCTGATAAGCACACAGTTGGTGTCTACACAAGATGCTTTATTGCATATTAGACTAATCTAATGCACAGCAAAGCATCACTGTCTACATGTGCATGTCAATTACTGTGCATTAAATAAGTCTAATGCTCTGTTTGCTAGTACCAGCACATACAGGTGCATTAACTAATGTGCTAGAGTGCACGTGTAGATTCTGAGGCCCAGGCAGCAGGGGGCCGCTGCTTCCTGGCTAAGCCCTGATCTCCACAGGGTACGGGGAGCTGTCTCAGCTGCAGGGCAGCTGCCTCCCAGCCATGTGGTGATTGGGATGGTTCCCAATCACCACACAGCTGGGAGGCAGCTGTCCTGCAGCTGGGATACCTCTCCCCAACCCTGCAGAGATTGGATGGGTCCTGATCTCCACAGTTAAGATCAGGTTAAGAGGAAGCTGCCCCCAGGGCTGGGACAGCTCTCCCTACCCTGTGGAGATTGGGATGGGTCCTGAACTCCACATGGCTGGAAGACAACTATCCCCAGAGGTGGAACAGCTCTTCCCACCCCATAGAGATTGGGGCCAGCCCTGATCTCAGCATGGCTGGGAGACAGCTGCTTCAAGAGCTGGGACAGCTCTCCCCACCCTGCAAAGGTTGGAACCAGTCCCCATGGCCCCTGTCAGTCTGGGGCTGGCACCCATGGGAGTCTGGAGCTCCCCCTGGCTGCTGCAGGGAGGCAGAGCAGAGCAGGAGTGGCCCTAGACTGAACTGCTCTCATCAGGAGCAAATTTGCCTCAATGGACATATGTCCAGATGCATGCCTGGTAGTGCCTTTATGACCCTGAATTCTCTGCACAGAAAATTCAGATACATTAATTGCATGCGTAGATATGTCATAGATTAATAGATGTTAGGGTTGGAAAGGACCTGAGTAGGTCATTGAGTCTGACCCCTGCCCTGGGCAGGAAAGAGTGCTGGGGTCAGATAACCCCAGCTAGGTGCTTGTCCAGTCTCCTCTTGAAGACTCCCAAAGTAGGGGAGAGCACCTGGAAGTCACTCATCAAAGTCACTTCATCAAAGTCACTGATGAAGACATTGAATAGCACCAGGCCAAGGACCAAGCCACACTCCACTGCCCACATCTTTCCAGTTTAATATAGACCCATCTACCACCACTCTCTGGGTGTGAACCTTAAGCCAATTTGCCACCCACCTGACCATGTAATCATCTACATCACAGCCTGTCAGTTTATTTATGAGAACAGAATGAGATACCGTATCAAAGGCCTTCTTAAAGTCTTAGGTAGGTGACATCTACCTTGACTCCTGTGTCTAAGTATTTTGTGACCTGTTCATAAAAAGAAACAAGGTTAGTCAGGCAGCATCTACCTGCAAGGAAAACATGCTGATTTCCATTCAGCATGATTTCCCCTGCTGGTCTCCCACAAATGTGATCCTTAATGATTTTTTCCAGAGTTTTCCCAAAGATAGAGGTGACACTAACTAGCCTATAGTTTCCTGGTTCCTCCCTCCTCCCCTTCTTGAAAATAGGGACAACATTGGCCCTTTTCGTCCTCTGGGACCTGACCAGAGCACCATGAGTGCTCAAACAGCTGTGCCAGTGGCTGTGCTATGACACTGTCTTATTCCTTGAACACCCTTGGATGAAGATCATCTGGGCCCACTGATTTGAACACATACAGCCCCTCCAAGTGCCCCTTCACCTTAGTCTGTACTAACAGTTGGGTGCGCTGGTATCCCTCCTGTGTCTATCTGTGATCCAACTGGGAGATCATCTTGGTCTGTGTCCAGGAATACAGATGCAAAGAACTCATTGAAGAGCTTTGCCCCCCTCCCCATCACCAATTGCCCTAGCTTGTCCTGTAGGGGTCCTATGCTACCCTGCACCTTCCTTTTGCTCCCTATATACCTGAAGAAGGACTTTTTGTTGTCCTTAATTGTTGTCACCAGCCTAAGTTTAATCCTGCTCTGGCCTTCCTAACTGATTTTTGCAAGTGCAAGCCAGGGAGGTATACTCCTCCTTGCTAGCTACCCCCATTTTCACAGTCTGTATACCTCTTTCTTTGCCTTTAGGCTTTCCTGAACTTCCCTGTTCATCCAAGAGGGCTTCTTGGCCCCCTTTTATGCACAATGGGATTGTCTCCTTCTACACCTGTTGATCACTTCCTTGAGGAACAACCACCTTTCCTGGACCCCTGTTTTGCCAATGCTCTTGAACTTTAACGCCTCACTAACTAATCTCTTGAGCACACTGAAGTTAGCCTTTCTGAAGTCTAGCACTTCAGCCCCACTGGTTAGTTTACCCACCCTTCACCGGATAGTGAATTCAACCAATCAATGGTCCCTATCCACTAGGTTACCTTGTACCTGCAGATTCCCCACCAGGTCATTCCCTGTAGCTAACACCAAGTCCAGCAAGGTGTTTCCCTTAGTGGGATTGTATATCTCCTGAGTTAGGTGGAGGCCCTGTATGCATTTTAAGAACCCATGGGAACTGTTAGATTTGGCTGACTGCTCCTCCCAACAGATATCTGGGTAATTTAGGTCACCCATGACAACCATGTCTCTCGACCGTAGGGCCTCTGACAGCTGTCTGGAGAATTCCAGGTCTAGATCATCCTCCTGGTGTGGTGTTCTATAGTAAACCCCCACTACCAAGTCCCTTTCCCCCCAGCCCCCTTGTATCCTGACCCATAGTACCTCAGTTTCACCCTCCTTTGATTCCATCTTGATTATAGAGGATGTTTATTGTTCTTTAACATAGAGAACAACAACCTCCTCCCCTCCAACACTTTTTTCCCCACTCAATCCCATCTGTATAACCTGTAAACCTCAATGCCTACTGCCCAGTTAGGAGTAGGGTCCGACCAGGTTTCAGTTAGTCCAACCAGGTCAAAGTTGTTGCTTGCAAGCAGGAGTACAAGTTCCTCCTGCTTGTTCCCCAATCTCCTAGCATTAGTATAGAGACATTTAAGCCCCCCAGTGGGTGCCCTTGGTATTGTTCTAACGTCTATCCGGCTCCTTAGTGTTTACCTGGGCTGATCCAATGCATTGCTCTTGGCTAACTGATCATAGGTTCTCCTTATCCTCTGCTTCCCCATCCCCAGATGGACTTAGTTTAAAGCCCTTCGGAGATCAGCCAACCTCTAAGAGAACAGACTCTTACTTTTAGAAGAGAGATGAAGACCATCTCATCCCAGGGTGCCTCTCTCATGGAAGTGCAGATCATGGTTGTAGAAGCCAAAACCCACACGATGGCATCAACTCTGGAGCCGCAGGTTGACTTCCCTGATGCAAGCATCCTGATGCTGACTTCAAACACTGACCAGAAGGATGGATGAGAAGACCACTTGTGCCCTGACTACCTAAGCTTGGCCCCCAGAGCCCTGTAATCACTCATGATGCAGTCTGAACTTCTCTTATCTGCATCATTCATGCCCACTTGGACGAGGACCATAGGATAATAATCAGAGGGCCAGATGAGTTTGGGGATCATGGCAGTGATGTTCCAGATCCTGGCTCTGGGTTGGCAGCAAAACTCCCATGCTGTGGGATCCGGTTGATAGATAGGCCCTTCCTTGCCTCCCAAAAGGGAGTTGCCCACCACAATGACCTGGAGTCTCTTTCTCTGGCTGCTCAGTTGTTGCTCAGTTTGCCTGGTGTTTGTTGTGGTCATGTCTTTCCCTGTGGCTTCCTCTGCTTCATCATCCTCCAGTGCTTTCAGGGCTTCATATCTGTTCCCCAGTTGCACTGGGGAAGCAGTCACAGCTGCATGCTGGCTAGCTCTGGAGGTGACCATCCTCCAATCAGCTGTTCTGGGACTCTCCTATGTTGTCACTGTGCTAGGTGTCTGGTCTTGCATAGAATTAAAGTATCCATCAATCTCATCCTCTGCAGCCCTGATCCCCCACAGCCTGCTCACTTCTGCCTGGAGTTCCCTCATCTGCCCCTCCAGGACCTCAATCCAGGCACATATGGGACAGGCAAGGGAATCTCCATCCCCCACATTACGCCCAGGCCTCAGAGGTCCCACCACGGAACCCCTGTAAACAGGGGGCCAGGGCACTGCCAACCCATCCAAGGGGCCTGTCTGGGTGGAAGCCACACAGGAGCTCCAGGCCAGAGGCAGCAGCAGAGCAGCGTCCCTGGCTGCACTCCATATCATCACCCCCATAGTAGCACCCCCCCCCAATGCAGCTCACTTGCTGCATTCATCATTTTTTCTCCAAATCCAAATTCTTTTGTCTTCCCATGAATTTCTAAAAAAATGTGCCATATTATTAGAGAAATGAAAGCTGAGTGCTGGGCCTTGGATTCTGTTTTAGACTAGCTAGCATCTGGTACCTCCTCTTGGAAAGAGAAATAAGTAAATAATCAATGAAACTATAATTGCCTAAGACAAATCCCCAAGTAAATTCGGTTTCTCAGGCAATTAGGTGATGTCCTACAGACTACCTTGGGGTAAAGGCTGCTGCACAGGGAGCATCTTTTTTATAGCATAAACCTACATTTCATTGTATTGCCATGAGCAGACATCAGTATAACTTTCCCATTTGTTTCTATCCTGAGATCAATTTCGAGGTGTTTAGCAAGTCCAAAACTGTCTTTTTCTCTGGATGAAAGTCTGTCTAAATGAGCTGGTAACTGGCTTGCCAAATCCTCCTCTGTAGAATCTCTATTAGCTCATACTCATTATAACATTTAAAACCAGTCTGTACTAAAGGTCTGGCTTTCTGTGCCAGGAAATGGCAATGGTAAATTCAATGTGAATTAGTAATTCTACCCTACTAATTCTCAATATTTTATTCCTCTGGTTATTTCCTGCTATGATTCCTCCTTTGACATTGACAAGAAGCAGCACGAGGTAACAGCACACTTACTAACAACTTCTGCAAAAAATGGAATAAGGTATACTCAATCAGCAGAGGACTATGAGACAATTTGCAGCAGCTACTCAGGCATTAGTGCCAAACAAAATTTTCTGTTTAGTGGAAAAAAAAAAAAAAAGGTCCCTAAACAGCTGCCACCAGTTGTAGCAGGCCAAGTTAGAAATAATGAGAGAGTTTTGTTTTCAGGCATTTCTGGTAGAGGAAACAGTTATAGACCAATTGTAGCTGCTCCTGTCTGTATCTCCTAGGGAATCTTTCTATCAGCAGAAAATGTCTGCAATATAAATGCCACCATCTGCTGGTAACCTCCAATATTGTGTTACAGCAGGTTAATTAAATACTTTGCAGAAGACAATTATTGTTTAAAGGCAGAGCCATGATAGCAGGGAAGCACCACATAAAAGCACTGATCTTTAAGAAATTACAATGGACATATATAGTTGGCTGGAAGAGCTATGCACTTGTGAGGACTCCCAAAAGCAATTTTACTGTTGGGAAAGGATTAGGGAAAAGAACCTATCCCTCCCAAGAAACCTGCTTAGGAAAACATATTTTTTGGCAATGTTAATAAAGATGTTGAAAAGTACTGTTGTGGTGGACATTGCTCTTCTCCACTGACTTTTGAGATATTTGGCCAGCACACCTGAGGTGTTAAGCCAGAGCATCTGGTTGCTTATTTCCATCTACTTTTTTGTGGGCTTCCTATAATGACAAGAAGCAGCACGAGGTAACAGCACACTTACTAACAACTTCTGCAAAAAATGGAATAAGGTATACTCAATCAGACTCCAGTCATCGAGCAGAATGGTTCTCCACGCTGTTTTTCAGCCTGCAGTGGTGAGATCTGTCTGTGCACTAAGTAGATTTTTGTAGGCTCTTCACTTTAGGGAAACAGGTTACTTGGAGAAGATGTGGAGTCTCCATCCTTGGAGATTTTTAAGACTTGGCTTGACAAAGCCTTGATATAGCTAAGGATGATCCTGCTTTGAGCAGGGAGCTGGACTACATGACCTCCTAAAATCTATTCCAACCCTAATTTTCTATGATCTATGATTCTGTGAAATGCCACTCATAACCTCCTTTTAGGCAGCCCAGAGGATCCACATGTTAATTAGCTCTCCACTCATGAGTGGAACCCAGTCTTCTTATCACAAATCCTGGGATCCTTCAAAAATTTATATGCAGATGAGGTTCAGGGCAACCTGGTCTGGCTCCACACTAATCATATGCAACAGGCTTGACAGAAGGGGTAACGGAGGGCTTCTCAGGGAAATGTTTGAGGCCCTGTTTGGTGATGTTTGCCAGGCTTTTAAGGCTGGTGAAAAAACAGGAATAATTGGAAATAGGAAAGAAAGGCACAGCTCAGCTAGGGGAGCAAAGAGGACATTGAAATGTATTTAAGGTATTGACTCCCCATGACAGAAAAAGAGCTGGTGCTGAGGGGAATTGAGTGCAATGTCCACTACCATATATAGATTCATAGAGTGTAAGACCAGATGGGATCTTTGAGCATCATCGGGTCCAGTCCCCTGCACCAAGCAGGAAAAATGACTGTTAGGTGACCCCAGCAAGGTGACTGTACAGTCTCCTCTTGAAGATTTCCAGGGTAGGTGAGTGCACTGCCTCTAGAAGCAGCTTATTTCACAGCCTAGACACCCTATGAAGAGGTTTTTCCAAATGTTGAGTCTGAAACAGTCTTCCAGGAATGGGTGGCCATTACTCCTAATTTTCCCCTCAGGTGCCCTGGTGAACAGTTGTTCACCGAGCCCTTGATGTACTCCCCTAGTGTAGCAGTAAGCTGCTACCAGGTCCCCTCAGCCTTCTTTTCTTCGGGCTGAAGAGTCCCAGATCCTCCAGCCTTTTCTTGTATGGCTTGCCATATAAGACTCTGATTATACGGGTGGCTCTTCTTTGGAAGTTCTCAAGCTTGTCTATGTCCTTGTTAAAGTGTGGTGCCCAGAACTGGACACAGCACTCCAGCTGCAGTCTCACCAGTGTCGAGTAGAGTTGAAGAATAACCTTCTTGGTTTTGCTGGAGACACATCGATTGATGCATGCCAGAGTATTATTTGCCCTACCAGCTACAGCATCGCACTGCCGGCTCATATTCATACTGTGGTCTATTATTACCCCAGGTCCTTTTCATTCGTGGTGCTAGTCAGTTTGGTGCCACCCAGCCTGTAGGTGTGTTGGAGGTTGCTCGTCCCAAGGTGGAGCGCTTTACATTTCCCAACATTGAATTTCATCAGATTCCAATCTGGCCAACTTGCTAGCCTGTACAGGTTCACCTGTATCTGTAGCCTATCTTCAAGTGTGACCATGTTTGCCCATAACTTGGTTTCATCCACTAATTTGGCCAGTGAGCTCTTCACCCCCACATTCAAATTATTAATAAAGATGTCGAAAAGTACTGGACCAAGCACTGACCCCTGTGAGACACTGCTACCCACTTCTCACCAGGATGACAGATCCATTCACAGATCTCTGGGTCCTGTGCTGCAGCTAGTTTCCCACCCACCTGACTATTTCAGAGTTAAGCCCACACTCCTCCAATTTTCTTGTGAGGACATCGTGGGTTACTAGATAAAAGGCCTTTTGGAAGTCTAGGTATACAATGTCAACCTGCTCTCTTGTGTCCAGATGACGAGTCACCTGGTCATAGGTGGAGATGAGGTTGGTAAGACAACACCTACTTGTGACAATCCATGTTGACTGACATTCAGAATCTTACCTTCTGCAAGCTTATTGCAGATAGACTCCTTGATGAACTTTTCTAGGATTTTCCCTAGGATGGAAGTTTGGCTGATAGCTCTATAGTTACTCAGATCCTCCCTCCCTTGTGTGGCATGGCACAACATTGGCCCTCTTCCAGTCCTCAAGAATTCTCCAGAGCACTACAAATTGTGGAAGTTTCACCAGGAGTTCTGCAATGACTTCAGCCACCTCCTTCAGCACGCTCGGACGAAGATCATCCAGTCCTGCTGATTTGTACATGTCTAATTTTTTTAATTGGTCATACACCAATTCTATGGCAATAGTAGGAAGGCAATTATTCCTACCGTGCTCATCCTGTACTCCACCTAGTATCGTTTTCCCCTTGGTTCCAGTGGAAGACCAAGGCAAAGTAGTCATTCAAGAGTTCAGTTTTCTCCTTGGTGCCAGTAACCAGCTGTCCTGAGTTGTTGAGCAATGGCCTCACACTCCCATTTGTTTTCCTCCTGTTTCCTATGTACCTATAGAAGGACTTCTTGTTGCCTTTGATTCCCATTCCTAATCTAAGTTTGTTGCCACTTTAGCCTTTCTTATCTGGTCCCTGCAAATGCGGGCCATCATGGAATAGTCCTCCTTGGGGCTTGCCCCGAGCTTCCATTGTTTATAAACCTCTTTCTTATTTCTTAAGAGGACTATGATTTCCCTGTTTAGCCAAGAGGGCTTCATAGCCTTTGTATTACCTTTTCTCTTCATGGGAATGGACTTTCTTTGTGCTTCAAGGATCGTGTCCTTAAGGTGCAACCACTCTTCATGCATACCTTTTGTCTTTGGTCCCTGGTTCTGCAGTACTTCCCCTACTAGTGACCTAAGCTTGTTGAAATTTGCGTTTTTGAAGTCCAACACTTCAATCCTGCTATCAGATTTTTCTGCCTTAGGTTGGACAGTGAACATAATGGTTTAATGGACACTGTCACCCAGACTTCCCTCTGTATTTAAGTTGTTCACTAGGTCACCTCCTTTGGCCAGGACAAAGTCTAGTAGAGCGTCACCTCTGGTTGGCCCATGCACTGCCAGAGTCAGGAAGAGCTCCTCGACACAGGTCAGGAAGGAGTGCAACTGATCTAACTTGGCCAAGTGTTCCTCCCAGGCGATGTCCAGATAATTAAATGTCATGTGCATATGTGGCCTCAGTCAATTCTTGAGTGAACTCCAGATCGAGTTCCTCCCTCCGGTTTGATGGTCTATAGTATACATTTACAGTTATGTCTCTCTTGCCATGCTCCCCACCCCCCGCAACTTAACTCAGAGTTTTGAGCCGGTGTCAGCTTCCAAGGTGGTGTACTTCTCTTTCACATAGAGAGCAACACCATTACCTTTCTTCTTATTTAGATGGGCTGCACTAAACTAATAGGAATAGGACCTATACTGCTTTTTAGCCTAAGAAAAGGTTTTTTGGACTGTCACATGGTCACAAGACTGTCACATAGAAGTCACAAGACAGGTTGGCAGAATTATAATGGGGGGAGGGGAGCAGTGTTTTCCAAAAAAGAAAACAACCAAAAAACAAAAACAAAACAAAAAAATGGGTAGCAGGTTCCTATCAGTATATTTTCCTAATACGGACTGTGTTTTATAGTCAAGCTCAGTATTGGCCTTTTTTAATCAGCTAAGTAGTTGGTTTTCATTACTGAGCACATGCTGCTTTTGACTGCAGTTTAATGATGGATAATGTATTTAGTGAGGTTTCTTTATATGTAAATGTAAGATGAGGAGTCTATCCGCGCCCCCCCCCCCCAATGCTGTTTGGTGAAAAATAGCTCATCTTATATCCAAATAAATATGATAAATGCTTGGTCTTTACTGTGTTTTTACTTTAGGGTAGGTGATGCACATTAGTGACCACCAGATAAAAAATAAGTCGCTCCTTTTTTAACAGTGAAAACAAATCCTTTGAAAAGTGCTGAGAAGACAAATTAATGACTGAATAGTACTTTGAAGGTGCCAAGTAAGAGCCACATGATCTTGCTGGTGCCACCTTCATCTTTTCTCACCCTGCCTTATTAATCATCACTTATTTTTCCCTTAGATTCCAACCAACATTTTCTTGGTTAAAATAGAAATGAAGTAGAATAGAATGAAATAGAGTGATAGAACCTATGGCTCTTCACACACTAGATACATAATAATTAAGAGCAATTACTAGTACAACCAAATTATGTATGACTATTTCCCAGGAAAAATAGAACTTAGATTGGAAAGGGTTTTTTATGGGGAGGAATTGTTGTTTTACTGTACATTTTCACAATACCTAGCCCATCATTAGTTATGTTTATCAGCACTGACTGGGCATTGTAGACATTTCATAGTTGGTAGTGTGGGAAGGGACCTGAGCAGATCATCAAGTCCAACCCCTGCCATGGGCAGGAAAGAGTGCTGTGGTCAAACAACCCCAGCTAGGTGATTATCTAGCCTTCTTCTGAAGACCCCCCAGGGTAGGAGCAAGCACCACTTCCCTTGGAAGTTGGTTCCAGATCCTAGCTGCCCTGACTGAAGTAGTCCCTCCTGATGTCTAGCCTGAACCTACTCTCAGTCAACTTGTGGCCGTTATTTCTAGTTACTCCCGGTAGTGCTCAGGGGAACAGGGACTCTCCTGTTCCCTGCTGGTCCCCCTTGGTAAGTTTACAGATGGCCATCAGATCTTCTCTCAGCCTTCCCTTGTGGAGGCTGAACAGGTTCAGGTCCTGTAGCCTCCTGTTGTAGGTCCTGCCCTACTGCCCCCTGACCACGCAAGTGGCCCTCCATTTCTACAATAGAAATAAAGAATATGCCACCTTAATAATAAATACTAAATATTTTAGTAACTTAATGATAGTATTTTTGTTTATAGAATGAGATGAAATTTCCATATTCCCACTCCTAATTTGAACCCAACTGATGAGAGATACAAACTTTAAACATCAGTTCTTAGAAGCTGGTTGTCTTTGTTTGAGCTACGTTTTATATATATTGCTAATTACTTTGATATGACTACTGCTTCAAGGGTCATCTGCAGCTGGTTTTTCCCCATTACCCATTCAAAAGACGTAATGTAAGCTCTAGGTAAGATTCATGAGATGGCATTAAATGCTGTGTTTTATTTTAAGGAAGAAGGCTTTTTTGATAAACAGCTTTATCTTGAAAGGAATTCAAATATTTTTTTTTTAGCTTATCATGCTTCTCTTGTATTCAGTTGAAATGTCACACATCAGCATCTATAGGTGGGCTATTGTCAGTGACCTTTACATTACCTTGAAAAAGCACCAGGAATGTCTTTTCTTCCAGCTGCTCAAAGAAAGAAAGGAGGGGAGGGGAGCACTGAAAGCTTTCTGTACCAGCTAAACCCAAACCTGTTTTGAATAACACACCTTTTTCTTAACAGGTGATACTAGGATTAGTTACTAAATAAGTGATTGGTAAATTACAGAATTTTAAGGAAACTTTTCCCCTCACATTATGTGGCTCGCTTAACAATGGATATAATCATATATTTTCAGTACAAAGCATTATTTCTACCTCAAGAGATCCCCATGGATCCATCCCCAGACAGAGACACGAACATGAGAGCTAACTTCTTTTTAAAAAATTAAGACTAGTCTGCATTGCACTGTAGATTAAACAAGACAATTACATGCTAATGATTCAAGCTGGGTGCTTATGTTTTGGATTACTCGCCTAATAATGTTAGCATTTAAATGGTCAGCTTTGATGTTAACAAACAGCCCATTAAGATGCATTGAGGGAGTTCTCTGCTCTTTGGGTGCCATTGTTTCGGTCTGTCTGGCTGCAGACTCAACAAAACAGCAGTGATGGGATTTACATAGTGAAGACTGTTTTTGCAACTGGAAGGGCTAGAAACTTTTTTTTAAATGAAAGCTTATATTATTGAGAACACAGCATGTAGGGAAAAGCTAAATCTGTTTGTTTCTTCCAAGCCCTGGGATTTCTATTGTCCTGCTGGATGCTTAAGTGGAAGTTGCTTGGTTCCCAAGCAATTTCTATGTATAGCAATCCTCCTTTTGCAGCCAATCAAAAACTGCAGTAGATTGCTGAAGCCCCTTTAGTTTGTTATTATACAGTACTTTCAAGGGTTAACATAAAATCCACTCCTGTCAGCAAAAATTAAAGGAAGTACAGAGGCAAAAATTACCTCTTGTAATGAAAATTCTTCAAGGTGGTGACTCTCGAAAGGACAAAAATAATTAAGAGATAATTGTCAATGGAATAGGACATTCTCACAGGATAATAGTCTCCTGCTGAAACAAGAATGCCAAGGCAAAGCCAAGGCATTTATGGAAAATAAATGTCATGGGGTGACTAAGACTTTTTTTTTCCACAGTGCTGAACATTGATCCTGTGACAATGTTCTATTATTCCGAATCATCGGTGTAGACTTAATCATTTGATTTGATGGATGTTGGTTCAGGGGTTGTTCACTCTGCCATTATAGAGCTATGCATTTTGAGTACCTCAGAGAAAAGACTTGCTGTAGACTTCAGCTGATGGGATTTCTTCTATACATTATACTTTCCATTTGGCCTTCTCAGTGCTTACCATAAAGTGCTAACAGGGATATTTTAGTTCTTTCATATTCCAATAAGTACTGTGTATGTTGTATATTACAAATTGATAATAGATCGTAAACATTATCACTTTACTAGCCACCATAATACGGGCTTGAGGCAGCTCTCATTGAAGTTAACTGGAATCTTTCCACTGACTTTAGAGAGAGATGTTTTTGACCCTTTAGGGTGCTTTAGAAGATACAAATTGGCTTTGAACTCTCTCTTCCTCTTCTGAATAAAGAAGTCAGAAAGGATTCAATTTTTTTAATCTTATGATTATCATGTATGTCAACACTGGTCTTTCATAATTTTATTGCATGATTTCTTGGAAGCATCACAAAATGTATATTGTTAACTCTTAGACCTTAATTGAAGAGGTGGAGTTTGAGTCTTTAACAAATAATTCCTTTCACTAAAATGTGAGTTAGTTCTTGAACTCAGCAAATAAACTCTCTTTCCTCAATTGCTCAACTTTCATTTTTTTCCTTGTGATGTCACTGCAGTGGTACATCACAGAGTCTTTTATGATAACATCTAGAAAGAAACTTTCCAGGCCCTGTTGTAACAAAACCTCTTAATCTTTTATCATGAATATAGGTAGTGAATTCTTAAAAGGTAGGGATTATGTATCTCTTTCCTTATATACCATCTGCAGCAAAACCACAGTCTTTCTACAGCAGCTTCAGCATTCTGTGGCCATGTAGCAAGACATAGTATCTGGCATTAAGTCTTCCATGAACAATGTGTGCACAGTAACTTAATAGGGGAAATAAAACAATTTTGGAAAGAAAAAAACCCAACATACCACAAGCAATGCTATGAGCAAAGGAATAAAAAAATAACATCAATACTGTACCTTATTTACTCGCATACCACATGGACCTTTCTTCCACAAAATCAGCTCTCAAAAATTGAGATATAGCCTCTAAGTCGGAAAGCTGGTTTTCATTGGAATACAAGCAGGAAGATACTGTGCTCTAATGGCTGATGCTTTTTTTCTGATTTAGCAAGCAGCAAGCATGGTGTCTGGTGTTAATCCTTGCACAGCTACTATGGCTGAGCACTGTAGCTAGTGCCTGGAGAATCAATTGAGCTGTCTGCAGCAAGTGAGCTGTTCCATACACGAGCACGCGCGCACACACACACTAGGGGTGTGCAAAATGGGCCTTATTCAATTTGGATCTGGACTGAATCAAGGACAGTGATTCAATTCATTGATTCAGATCACTGTCCCCGATTTGATTTGGCCAAATCCAAATCTGAAGATTTAATGCTGATTCAGAGAATCAGCCATTAGGACACAGACACAGACACAGCTTTAAATGTTTTTTTTTTTTTACATACCTTGAGGTACCAGTGTGGCTTGTGAATGCTGTGACGCTGGGGCACATGGAGCATCCCACAGGAGTGTGTGGGGGGCAGGGAGGGGAATTTTCCACATGCTTGGCGGTGAACCGGAAAGTGGACTAGAAGTACTTCTGGTCCACTTCTGTGTCTGCTGCCGAGTGTGCCAGGGAGCCCCTGTGCTTCTGTGGGGCACTCCCTGCGCCCCAGTATCTCAGAATTCACAAGCTGCTTGGCACCAAGAGGTATGTAGAAAAAACATTTAAAGCTGTGTCTGTCCAAATTGTCAAATATTTCTGAATCTCTCTGAATCGATTCAGAGGGATTAAAGAGTCTTTTGATTCGATTCGGACACAGAGATTCAGCCACCGAATCAGGCCGAAATCTCTGCCAAATTGAATCAGGGACCAAAACTTTGCACAGCCCTAATATACACACACACAGATAGAAACACAAACACACACACACATATATATATGAAGAACTATTTATAGAAAGAAGTAACAGTTTTGCTACTGCACTTGCAAAAGTCCAGGGTCTAACCTTGCTATTTTCTTGCCACATCAGGTAGTTCCTAGCACCTCACCCAGACTATCTCCTGGGATACCATATATCCTGGAGAGACTGTTTCCAGGAAGACTTATTCTATGTGATAGTTGGCCATGATTTTAGAAAAATCTTTTTTTCTACATTCTGCTCTTCAAAGACAAGGTGCATGTCTTATTTGGGGGACCATAGTTCATGAGAAAAGATCATGCATTAAAAACAAAATACTGTCAACAGTTGTTAGAACAGACACCTGATGGTTTTTGATACTGTCATTTTTAATTTGAAAATAGTGGAAGGACGTGTACTTTCCATTGTGGTTTTTCTTTTGTTACAGGGATATGAGCTGTGATCAGTTTTATGATCTGATGGGCAGCTTTCTTTCTTAAATGGAACACAATTGACTATGCCTACTATTCAAAACCTTTTCAGCTGTCTACTTCAAACAAATGATCTTTTGCTTCCTGCCCTTCCCCATGTTGATTGTCAGCAAATAGCAAGGAGACTATTACAAATCATAAATGCTAAATGTGCTGCCATGTAGCTTTGTGTAAAAATTTTGATTTTTTTTAAACTTGGTTAAAAGTAAGTTCATACATGTGACACAGCCTTTTCTGTTGGCATTGGCACACCTATGTTAATTTGACCATGGGTCATAACTAGGATTCTTTAAAATTCATTCAGTGGTCAGTCTCTTTGTTGGTCTCCACATAATACTTTATTCCACCCAGGAAGTCTGGGATATCTGGACATACTGTACACCAGCTCTGAACAATTTGGCCAAGATACCATATTAACTATAATTTCTCAAAACCTATTTGACACTGTTGCAATCAGAAGAAGCATGCATTCCTATAGTGCTGCTAAACTACAACACTCAGTAATGTGCATGGCAGAAGTTTGGAGTCACAACATTTTTCGTCTCATCTTTCAGTGGAAGAAACAGCATATTGCAAGGCACCTCTATCCAGCTCCCTGCTAAAACTTTGTGTCCAGCCACAGTATTAAGTCTGGAAGCAATTGGCTTCTGTACCCTTTTCATCTCAGCATGATTTAATTTATGAGATGTTACGCCAAAAGTGTAACTCTTTGTTTCACTGCTCATGCTTGAGGAGCTTCAGCTCACCACTGTTCTTCTGTTTGTTTTTGCAACACTTGCCAACAGATGAACAACTTTATCCCTTATACATTATTGACCTCAGCTATCCAAAGGGTGACTACTGTACAGTTAAACTCTCCTTCCTATACTTTGGTTCCTCTCCCTGTAACAATATACACGCCTCTAGTTAATCCACAGTATCTGAAGAAAAAAGAACAACAATCTGAACTGCTGCTTTCTGGTGGGGAGGAGTAGCTGAATGGGAGGACTAGTGTGTGCCAGGAGTAGATGGTAGTTGAGTAGCATACTGAAGCTCTGAAGTGCTAAACCCCAATTACTTGTGGCCCCAGACGTAACCCACATTTTTTGCTGGATTCACTGTCAGCCTGTGACATACATAAGAATCTCTGACAAGAGACACCAGTCTCTTTACCCCAAGGAGTCTGGTTGAGAGGTTCATCTCCAGCATGTACCAAGCTTTCCAAGTTTAGCCCTTGAATTACAGCTTTGCATGGTCTGTGGCCAATTTGCAAACAGCATCTGAAAGAACTTCAGAGATCCCTGTCCATGAGCACTAGTTATTCTGACAGCCTCTCGTGCTGTTATTCATGTTTACTACAATTGTTTGGCCATCTGAGGCTGTCACTCTCCATCATGACTGACAATAGCACATAATTCCTCCCCTACAGAATTTGAGCAGTGCTCTAGAGCTGATGCATCTGAAATTCCAAGGCTGCAGTCCATCATTTTCAAGCCAATGGATAGTCAATCTAGGATACTTTTGCTTTGCAGCCTTCCCATTACCAATCTGCTAACAGTCCAACCCTGGAGAATCACAAGCCCAGCTCAGGATGGGGAGAGAGTCACAGCACTCAACGGGATAGTTAATACATAATCCACGATGAACAGCTCACTATGACAGTTTCTGACTGCATATGAACAGCAGACAAAAAAACTATATTTGGATTTCTCCTTATTTACTAGGACAGTGCACAGAAATGTACAAAATCATTCAGAATTGGCTTGCATCTTTTACCCAGCAGTCCTGGAACAAACTTAAATTGACTTGTCCAACTTTAAATAAAGTTTAGGTGAGTTTAGGAAAAAATCTTTCACTTCCACTTTCTTGTTTATTAAAGGAAGATTTCCCATTTAACTTAAAATCAATAGGACCTTTCTATTTAAAAGTTTAATGTTATTGCAGACAATGTTAAAATAGCAGAGGCTATGGCACTACAAAAAGCAGTGTGGACTCTGGTAATAGCTTCCCCTTGATACCCGAGATGTCTGCATTGCAGGAGTAAATAGGGAATCACCTACTTATTCCCTGTAATCGTTTAATGGAAAAATGAACTGGTATTTATATACTGTGTCAGTGCCATCAGGGACTGTATAAAATTACATAAAACACAAGGAAAATCATTTCCATCAAACTGTATCCACCAGATACTAGGAAGTAGTGCCACATGACAGACTTATTTTGCGACTAGGTTTTGATTTATATGAAAAAATCTGATCTTAAAAACACAGAAACAACCACAAACCCACCATGTATTTAAGTTTTCTTCACTCACTTGGCACTACATTTTAGAAAGAACTCAGAAGGTGCTGTAGGAAAATGCCTCCTCCCTTCTGCCCTCTTTCTTATGGGGAAAAATATTATAAATACTTAAAGGGTAAATTTGATATGAGAGAGGAAGAAAGAAACCAACTTCCTCTCAACTTCTCATGCCAACAAAGCAGCTTTATATATCCCTATCCCATAAATGTAATAAAGTGTAGGTGAGGAAATCACTTATTTATATATTTGCTCACATTAGCCATGCTAGTCTGAAGTCAGGCTATAAATTAGGCATTTGTGTGCTTCATAGCACCTGACAAAGTAGACGATCATCTTTGAAAGCTTATGCCTCTATGAACCAATTCATCTTAAGGTGCCATCATGTCCTGCCTTATGCCTCACCTTTTAGAGGATTTGTATGTAGTAATATAAGTTATCAGTAATACTGCTTGGCTCATCCAATTATCTCAGTGTGCTTTATATTGGGTGGAAGTATCATACCGAGTTTACAGCTGGGAAAATGAAGCACAGAATGGTTGGGTGAATATCTAAGGGCACAAATAGGCTGCATCTACATTTCCAGATTAGCTTATCACCACCCCAATCCCAAATGCCTGACTGGCACCAAATTTAGTGAATACTATGAATATTCACAAGACACAGCTCTGAATTATTAGAGCAATGCAGAGCAGAGGTGTATGGGGTGCTTGAGCACCCTGGGCTGCAGCCATGTAAGAGGCAGCATCAGTGGCTGTCCTGCTGGTGATATAGTGGCAGCTAGGCTGGCAGTACAACTGCCGATGTTTTTGCATACGCATACTCTCCACTCCACCTCTCAGGGCTGACACCCCTGTTGCTCTCCCTCTGTTACACCCCTGATACAGAGGGCAGCTAGCCTAATTGTAAGGAATCTCCTACATATACCTTGAAATAGTTTAGTAGCAAACGAACTGGTATTTCCACTGGAGCAAAACATGGACACAAGGCAATGCCTTGTGTTAGATCCGTGGTCTCTGAATATATCAGTGTTCAACACAAACACAACAGAAAACCAACCCAAATTTTTTCTTCAGCATTGTAGGGAGAATCTTAGAGGGAAAAAATCCATTCTCCAAGACCATGATAACCTGGCTAGTACCACCCAGAAACCTAGTCAGGTCCTGGGTCTTTTGACTGGCGATTAGTCTGATATTCAGGACAGCTGACAAGTGTTTTTATTGTATTTTAAAAACTGATTCTTTCAAAGCAAAATGTACAGATTGTGGGTTAGCTACAAAAGCTTTACAGAGAACCGAACAGGAGAATAATAACCACAAAAGGAAATGGAAAATACAATAGATTTTTGATGAAGATAATAAAAAGTAAAAGGCAAAAACATCATTAAAGAAATAGGTAAAAGAAAGCAAAGAAACGAAGAAAGCTGAATTTAGGTTGAAGCCACGTCGCATAGGTGCCCAATCACAATCTGTTGCCCTGTTGGTGGTCTTTAAATAAAGGTCAAACAAAATTGTACTGAAAGCTACATGGGGATAACTTAAAGTGGTTATTTAAGGCCACAGACTGCCTGTTAGAGGTGGTGCTCAGTGCCGGTTTCACTGTATCATTAATAACACTTAATTTATTTAATTTCATGTACAGAATGACCCTTCTTTAAGCGTATGTACAGCTGTTAAATTAAGATCGACCTAACTACAGTAAAGCTGATCTAAAGCCTGACTGTGCAGGTGTTCCGGGGGGTTCAGCTGAGCAAAACAATGGTGGGCCTGATCTAAGTTCACTCATCTGAGGAGATGAACCGGTTTAAATTGGGAACAGGTTAACTCAATTTATCAAATGCCTGCATGCATTTGGAGTGCAGTCCCAGGGCTAGGAAAGCCCAGCCACTCTCCCAACCCCAAGCCTGTGGTCTTCCCCCCTCCCCAAACCCTGACTGGACTTTTCCTACCCTCCTTAGTCTCTCCCCATCTAGACGGTCAGTGACCCCCAAGCCCTGACTCCCATCCCTGCAGACCCACCAACCTCCCTGATCCCACTCACCCCTCCCTCCACAATATAGTTCTTACTCT
The DNA here is from genome assembly GCF_052110815.1 of Crocodylus siamensis. Lineage (NCBI taxonomy): Eukaryota > Metazoa > Chordata > Crocodylia > Crocodylidae > Crocodylus > Crocodylus siamensis. Next base: position 178,252,779 of record NC_143397.1, read on the forward strand.
AGTTTCCCTGTGTGACTCCCAGGACCAGTGAATGGCTGTACATGCTGCTCCCAGTCTACATTCACATGGCATTAAGTAAGCTGCGTGAGCATAGGTGTGCACCCAAAATATGCCTGTCTATGGTTCACATTGCCTTTTATTCTAGAAGCACTTATTCCTCCCTTGATGGTTCCAGTGGTTCAAGGTTTTGTTTGCTTCCTGGCTTCTGCACTGTATCATCTCCCTGCAGCAGGGCAAGTGGATGGCTAATCTAGGGGGTATGACCGTGGAGCTTAAACAAAGCCTAAAGATTCTACGACTTTAGCACCAGCACTTCTGTGTCAGAAAAAGGATCCAACCACCAACATATATCCTGCTCACCCCAATGTCCCCACTCCACCTCCATCTTCTTCCTCCTTCTCTGCTAACTTAGCCACACACATACATAAAGCATGCATCTACATGCTTTTTAATGTGCTGTAATTACATTTAGTACATGTAATACAGTGTATTCAGTGGTACTGCGCATTAGTGCAGATGAACCCTTTTTTATGATGCTACTACACACTAGACTAATTGTACTGCACATTAGAGCAGCAGGCAAAGCCTGTGCTAATGCAGTAATGCACAGTAGATTTAGTCTTCTGCACATTAACCATCTTGTGTAGACGTGCCCACTGGGAGTTACAGAGATCAGTAGAGAAATCCTGGGTATTTGCTATTGGATTCACTTAGCTTATCGAACAATTGATAGGAAAACTATTTAAGAGACATGGACTCAACAGGTCAGAGTAAATTGGGTGACTGCATAACCATGTAACCCTGGGTGCAACACTACATGCACTCTCACCTGAATAGTGGGATCCTGGGGTACCCGGTAGCCAGGAGCCCTGCCCAGCCCCCCTGGGAAGCTGCTGCAGTGTCCTCTTACAATCAAGCACCCTCGCAGTGGGCACGTCTACACAAGATGGTTAATGTGCAGAAGACTAAATCTACTGTGCATTACTGCATTAGCACAGGCTTTGCCTGCTGCTCTAATGCGCAGTACAATTAGTCTAGTGTGTAGTAGCATCATAAAAAAAGGGTTCATCTGCACTAATGCGCAGTAGCGCTGAATACACTGCATTACATGTACTAATAATATTTAATTATTTACAACGTAACAAATAACCATTAAATAAACACATTGATATACCAACTAATAAATCCTCAAGAACTTATTTACACAGTCTCTCACTTGCACAGGTGTACTGGGGATCCCATGTGCACTGCCCCTGGCGGGTGTCTCAGGGAGCAGGACTATCTGTCTCCCTGCACGTGGTCTGTGGACGCTCCCAGGTGCTGGTGTCTGTGTCCGTGCTCCTGGGGTCTCCGGGAATCAGGTGGCAGGTCCTCCTCTGCAGTCCCTGCAAGACAGCCTTCCTCTGCTTTTGACCCCCTTCCCCAGCTAAGCAGGGAGCAGTGTCTGAGCTGCAGGCTGTAGCAATTCTCCTGTCCCGCACAGCCTCACAGCCCGGCAAACGTAGCCCCTCCTTGGGCTTTGCCTGCCCCTGGAGCCCCTCACCCTTCAGGGAAAACAGGGCAGACTCCAGCAGCCCCCCTGATGGCTCTGCTGTGCTTCTGCACCTGACAGTTACTTTTCCTGCTTGGTGCAAAAGGACTGCTGAGGGGGATACTGTATCACTCCCATGGCAGGCTTTTCTGCTGCTCCGCAGGGCACTCCTAGGGGCTCTCTGAGGGACCGCTGTGTTGAGACTCTGTCTCTGGTCTCCAGCCTGCCCCCCAGCTCCACTCTCTCGCTCTTGTTCTCCCCAACGGGAAAACTTCTCCCCCCTTTTATCCAAGCCTCTCAGCCAATCCCAGCCCAGAGCCTTTCCCGGGCTTTTGCTAACAGTTCTATTTCAAAACTTTGCTGGGATTACGTCACCCCTCCCACTTCCAAGAGGGCTGCTCCAAAATAGCTTCACTTGCCCTCAGAGCCTACAGTGTCCCCGCTGGGACAAGCTCTCTCTCTGCCAGGCAGCCCTTCCCATTCTTTTAGGTGGGTCCATTTTTTAAATGCTGCTACAAGCAGATGCACTGTTTTCACATGCAGCTGCCCATTTGGATATGACAATACAGATTTACTTGGCATGGGCATACATGCATTTCCTGAATACAATTCACATACACTGTATGTTTTTGGAAAAATATTCCTATGAGGTGGGTATAAATATTTGCCATTGAGACCCTTAAGGACAAAAATCCTTCGAATGTGAATGATGAACTCTTGCATCTCCATTATAAGTACTTAGACTTAGAAAGTTTTCAACCTATTACCCATTGCCTAATCTAGCAGCACTGTTGTGCCCTGTTGTTAGGACTACCCACTGCTAAATATAACCAGTGCAGAAACATATGGGTCAGGTTTAGGATTGAAACCACTTTAAAAGTGCCCTGTACGGTAAAATTGATTTAGTAATAAGCAAGTCCTGTAGGGAACATTCTCCTCTCTGTTTCCATAGAGTGTATGTGATGAGATGTTCCCTACCTTTCACAAAATGGTATCTGATGGGAACTAGCAGTAGTTGGGAAACGTAATTTGCTCAGTGAAACAAGTTCATTTTTTGCACCTGAATTGTTTCTGCTCCCCAAGCAAGAGCACGCATCCTCTGCAATTCAGTACCAGACAGTCATTATGTGTCTGGCACGCAGATTTATCAGGCCAATAAGTACTTTTAAAATAAGGATGGGGAAATGGCAAAGTCTGACAAGGCATCTTGATCAAATGCTAGAGATTTCCCCAGTAGTTCAACACTGTTCATGTCTGCCAGTATAGAGGCTTAGTGGCACATTCACAGATAAAAAGCAATCCCACAGAAATATTATTCAGAGTTGATTATTCCAATGTTTATTCATTTTTTGTTCTGTGTAAGCTTCATTAGGAATATTTCAAAGACATTGTGCCACCATTTATAATGGCCTTGGTCAGTGATTTCTACAACAAATAATCATTCTTTCTTCTATGTCTTCAAAGATGTATTACAATGAGATGTTTATTATCCTCTTAGTGGGCTGTAAACTGTCTCTTTACTCAACTTCTTGGTTTGCAAGTGTACAATTATAGCTGCCCTATATTAAGGAGAAACTAATACTCTCCATTACAGAGATTCTCAACAGGGGTACCATAAACTGCTTTTAGGTGTGCTGCAAGGTACAGCACAATATTAGTACCGTAAGTGTGGATATTTCTACATGCACTATTTACAAAACAAACCCAGAGATTTCAAATTCCTATTTGAAACCTATAGTCAAAAACATTCTGAACTGATGTGGTCTTCCTGAGCTCTCTGCAACAGAAGAATTGATTTATTATTTTTTTGTAACCATAAATGAGTGAAAACTAAGAGCTGAGATTTTCTGCGTGGTGCCGTTAGTGTAATGAGGAGGGCCTTGAATCTCAAACATTTGAGAACCACCACTCTATTTGGACTAGGCCAATAGAAGTAGATATTGACATTCCAATATTTTTAGCTCAAAGTCTTATTGATTTGATGGTATTCAGGAATATTCAGATTGTGCTAAGAATTTCAGCTGCTGAGAAGGCTGAAGATGTCAAGGGTACTTTTAGACAACTAACTTCTTCAGGTCGGCAGCCCATACAGATGCTAAGACAGATGGCCTACATTTAAATTTGGCAATGGGCACGCTAGAATCATGGGCTCAATTGTGGATCTCTTCCTTTTCAAGTAATCCCACTGGTTTCAGCGGGACTACTCATACAGATGAGTCACAATCCTATCCCGCAGGTTTTTAAAACACAGATGTTAAAATTATGATTAGTAGTCTTGACAAAAAAACCCCAAAACAACCCCCCAGCAGCCCAAAAAACTAAACTAACAAATTTGACCAACACTTAACTTCATGTATATAGAGAGAAGTAACGTACCATATGGAGAGAAGTGAGGGCAAGAAACATTGCAAGAGAAAGCAGAGAGGAGAAGAGAATTGAGATTTCTCTCTCTTTTGTTTTAGAATTTCCTTACTCTTAATGAGAGGATGTTGGGAGCAGTAAAAGGGAACTGTGGGCAGCCTTGGGTTTATGATCTAAAGTTTCTGAGTTGACTTTAGAAGTTCTAGCATATTTTCATAATACTCACACCTAATCTTAAGTAAAAATAAGAAAATAAAAAAATCCCAAGGATTTCAGGATGCAGGGGGAGGTTGTTGGGGGAGAGATTTAAGATAACAAGGAAGAAAAAAGCAAGCATCACATCTTTTACTGGGAAAATCAAGCAAGCTAGGATAATATTTAAATGTTTAGCAAGTGTTTCATAATTACAAATGCGGTGAGGGCAAATGTAGCTTCAACCCACATAATGGAGTAGGTGATAGTACACTGACATGTTTAGTTTTGCATATTAGTCTTAACTCAAAGCTCTCTTGAATTTGAGGCCAGTGTTCTTTTGCAAGGGAAATAATGGACCAGCTTGTCTTGTCAGACTGTTGAGAGTTAGGAGTAATACCTCCTGCAATTAGCTGTGTTAAAACAATGAAGCCAAACTCAGAATCAAGCCCAATGCACCTGCAGATATAAATCAGTATTTCCTATCTTAAAATGGCATTCTAGGGTATAACCAAAAATACTCTGAGAAACACTGCTCCCAAAAGGCATAAGCAGAAAAAGGGGCAGCTTCTTACCTCTTGTATGAACTTTGACAGGGGCTATCTGTTGAACTGACAATATTTTACAAAATATTTCCTGCCAGTTTGGTGCGAAGTGATCTCCCACTCACATGTCTGAAGGTGACTCCCTCTCCTACATACTTCCCTTAAATGGTTCCACCTTTTTAAACCCATCAAAGCTTAGTTTAAGTCCATCAGTTTGTCCAGTTATGTTCGTTTTTGCAAGAAGGGCATCCATTTCTTCTCTGTTTATAGCAAGACTGTAGTTGACCCCATCTTGTCACTTCCTGTCTTTTCAGGAACCTGAATTAACCCCCTTCCTAGCCTTACAGATTCTCTATCATAATAACCCTGTACATTGACTTGTTGTTCATTTAGTCCCCCAGACCCAGGTCTAAAGAGTCTGTATATTGACTTCTTCTTTTTTTTTTTTTTTTTTACCTTTAAATGATGTTTCTCAGGCAGTCTAGTTGAGGAATCTTGGGCATTCCCTGTCATCACAAAACAGGAAAAAAACATGCTCAAATCAGATTATGCAAACATTATATTGTTCTTCTCTTTCTCTAGTTCCCCATAAGGAACTTTTATAGCACTCAGAAACAAATATATTTGAGGGAGAACTTTATAGGCATTAAGATGTCACTACTGAATGTGATAACAATGAAAGTGGTATAATGAAATTGGTATGTTCATTTGCAGCTGGAAAAATCATTGAAGGGAGACATCAGATAAAAAAAGTTCTGTTCCTGCATCTTGTTAATACAAATTGAAATCTTGAAATATGCCCAGCATCCTATCCCAGAAACAGCAGTTTGTAAGAATGGAACTAGAGCTACACGTCCGGGTCTAGTAAGAGGCTTGTCTATAGTGTCTATAGCTTACAGCTCCAACTGGATTCTCATATAGAAAGGGTAAAAACTGGTTTGTCCTTTCTGTTCCCAACATTCGTGGGCAACAATACTGAATAAGAAACATGCTACAGGTAACATTACCTTTGCTCTATCAGGCCTGGTTTTTTTAGTTTTCAGTGGCAATAAGCAATGTCAGAGGGCCTGTTGGGCCACATGTTTCAAATGAATTATGGATTAAGAAACCACTGCTCTAAGAATTCAGCAAGTGAAAGAGGCATAGGCTCCGACTCAGTGGGCGCTCTGAGGCTCAAGCACCCACAAATAAAACTTAGCGGGTGCTCAGCACCATTTTGGTTTGACATGTTACAGCTCTGTGGCTGCTTGCAGGCATTAACAAAAAAACCCCCAAACCAAATAAATGCACTTTACCAGAAGAAGAGACACGTTACTTCAACCTGGGTCTGCAGTGTCAGTAAAGATCAGGTGCTTCTGCAGGGCTTTTTGGTGCTTTTAACTAAAGCTGATTCATTTAGCCATTGGATAAAAGCTCCTGATTTTTACAGATGTCAGGTGACCTAGGTTGAAGTAACGTACTACCTCTTCTGGGCATGCACGGGGCTCAGCACTGACCTGCAAAAACCAAAGTCGGTGTCTGTGGACAGGGGGAGAGGAGAGAGAGAGAGATGAAAAAGACCCTTTTTATTACCTTGAAAACAGAAAAGTGTGTGACCAGGTAGAGACTGTGTGACATGCTAAGCAACCAGAGACCCTGTGCATCTACTAGCCCAAAGGAAGGTAATCCGAACAAGGATCAAAGGGAGCAGGAGAGCACACAAGCCTCCGTGGCTCACCAAAAGCATCCGGGAATGTCTCCTTGCTAAAAAGGAGGCTTACACCCAATGGAAAGAAGGGGTCATCACCAGGGAGGACTATTCTATAGTTGCTCGGGGATGTAGGGGGGCAGTTAGGAAGGCCAAGGCAGAGATGGAACTGGGACTAGCTTCCCAGATTAAGGACAATAAGAAGTCCTTTTTTAAATATGTAGGGGGTAAAAAGAAGGTCCCGGGTAATGTGGGGCCCTTGCAGGACGCGATGGCAAACTTGGTCATCACACCAGATGGCAAAGCTAACATGTTTAACGATTTCTTTGCCTCTGTCTTCATAAGTAGGGACCAGAACAGCCACCTCCCTGCTGGGCCCCCGTCAGGCCCCGGGGGAGGCACACCTGGGCCATGGGTTAGCGAGGATTTAGTTAGGGAGCTTCTGGAGGGGTTGGACGTATTCAAGTCAGCTGGCCCGGATAATCTCCACCCTAAAGGAACTGGCCGAGGTCATTGCAAGTCCCCTGGCACAACTTTACAAGCACTCGTGGTGCTCTGGTGAAGTACCGGAGGACTGGAAGAGGGCCAATGTGGTCCCCAACTTCAAAAAAGGCAGGAAGGAAGACCCGGGAAACTATAGGTCAGTTAGTCTTACCTCGATCCTAGGCAAGCTGTTCGAGAAAATTATGCTGGCACACATCCAGGAAGGGCCAGCAGGCGACTGCATGCTTAGGGGCAACTAACACGGGTTCATCAGTGGCAGGTCCTGTCAGACCAACCTGGTGGCCTTTTACGATCAGATCACCAGATCATTAGATGCAGGGGTAGCAGTGGATATAGTCTTCCTGGACTTCCGGAAGGCTTTTGACACTGTCTCCAACCCCGTTCTCATTAAGAAACTGGGGGGCTGTGGTGTAGACACCCACACAGTCAAATGGTTCGCCAACTGGCTGGAGGGCCGCACCCAGAGGGTGGTAGTGGATGGGTTCTTCTCAACCTGGAAGGATGTGGGCAGTGGGGTTCCCCAGGGCTCAGTCCTTGGGCCCGCACTGTTCAACATCTTCATCAGTGATTTGGACGAGGGGGTAAAAAGCACCCTGTTCAAATTTGCTGATGACACTAAGATGTCGGGGGACGTGGGCACGCTGGAAGGATGCAACAGGCTACAATCAGACCTAGACAGGTTACAAGGGTGGGCGGACGAGAATAGGATGGGTTTCAACACAGACAAGTGCAAGGTGATGCACCTTGGGAGGCACCATACCTACAGATTAGGGAACTCCCCTCTTGTCAGCATGGAGGCGGAAAGGGATCTGGCGGTTATCATTGACTCCAAGACGAACATGGGCCGGCAGTGTGGGGAGGCCGTTAGGAAGGCCAACTGCACCTTGGCATGCATCCACAGATGCATCTCGAGCAGGTCCAAAGAGGTGATCCTCCCCCTCTATGCGGCACTGGTCAGGCCGCAGTTGAAGTACTGCGTCCAGTTCTGGGCGCCACACTTCAAGAGGGATGTCGACAGCATGGAGAGGGTCCAGAGGAGGGCCACTCATATGATCAGGGGACAACAGGGCAGGCCCTATGAGGTGAGGCTACGGGACCTGAACCTGTTCAAGCCTCCAAAAGAGAAGGCTGAGGGGGGATCTTGTGGCCTGTTATAAACTAGTCAGGGGGGATCAGCAGGCATTGGGGGAGTCACTGTTCCCCCGAGCACCGCCAGCAGTGACCAGGAATAACGGTCACAAGCTGGCAGAGGGTAGATTTAGGCTAGATATCAGGAGGCGCTACTTCACGGTCAGGGCGGCTAGGGTATGGAAGCAGCTTCCAAGAGAAGTGGTGCACGTTCCTACCCTGGGGGTGTTTAAGAGGAGGTTAGATGCACATCTTGCTGGGGTCGTTTGACCCCAGTATTCTTTCCTGCCATGGCAGGGGGTCGGACTAGATGATCTGCTCAGGTCCCTTCCGACCCTAGAAACTATGAAACTACTGTGCGTCAGGGTCCCATGTCCACCTCTGTGACTTCTGATATTGTGCCTCTGTTGTACCTAAGTAACCATCTGAGAAGGAAATCCTATAGAAAAGTTAGTACAGCCTCTAGCTGCATTGAAATTTTGGCTGATTCCACAATAGGTAGGCAGGAGGGAGTGGGGAGAAAGAAGCAGGAGATACGTTTCTATTCTGACCTCCGTTCTAGTTAGAACCAGAGCCAGCCTTAGGGAAAATGGGACCCTGGGCAAATTTGTATTTGCCCCCTGCCATGTTCCCCCACAAGTCACTGGCACTGTGCGGGGTGCGTGGGTGGATGGGGGTGTATGTAGATATGTATGGGTTTGTGTGTGGTGGGGGTGTGGGTGGGCATGTATATAAGGGACATACATGCCCCAGTGGCTGCAAGTGGCAGGGAACCCTGTGGGCTATTGTGGGGCAGAGCTGAGATGTTGACCTGGTGCCGGGAAGCAGTGGCAGGGACTCAGTGCAGGGTAGCAGGAAGAGTAGGAGGGCAGTCAGGGCTGCCTGTATGGGAAGCCCAGCCCCAGCAGCAGGGCACCACTATTCAATGCCACCTGGCTGCCCACGCCCACACCCACACCCTCAGCAGTGGCCAGGGTGGACTGCAGATTGGTCTCCAGAAGGTCGGTGAAGGTAAAGCCCTTGGCTTGCAAGTCAGGCCTACCCAGATATACCAGTTTCTCACTGCCTGCACCTGGGCTGCTCTGGGGTTTCTTGCTGCCACTGCCACCACCTCCAATCCCCCCCTCAGAGAATCAAAGTGTAATTTAAACTTTGCTTCTGATCCAGTAAATGGACTGTGCTAAAAAGAAAAAAATTCCTAAACAGCAAAAATTAGACCATGCTATCAATTGTTAGAAGAATCCAGCAACCAAGCTTCTCAAATTTCGGAAAACATAAAAAAAGCACACTCCATAAACTATTTTTTTCTTTTAAAACAATATTATTTTGTTATTGTTTAACAATAAGAAAACTGTGCACACAAAAATGTGATACATACACAATTGTACATATGCATGTTACTATGCACAAGGTAGCCAAGTTGCCACCTGGTGTTAATTGCCCTAAAGTCAATCATGTCAACACAATCAGATTTTCAGCACTAAGAATCTGACTGCATACATTGGTGGGGCACACACATGCACACGCTGATATATTGTGATTTTTTATATATATACACAAAGAAATCATCTCCCAGTCAAGGTAAAAACCAAGCTGAAACATTCCCATTTTTAACAAAGCAAGCCTTAGAAAACCAGTTACAATAAACCTGTGTCTATTGTCTGACACAGAATTTAAGCTATAAAAGTTTACTAAATATGGCAAGAACTCCAGGTAGTTACTGTGCAGAACTGAACTGGAACCAATTTCAAGTTGGATGGCATCACTGACTTGCCTCTGACCAAATGAGCCATTAAAGAGAGTGCCATTAACAAGGATGTGTGATTCTCTGACACAAATGAACCTAACATTCTGGCAGCAAAAAATAAATAAAATATGAGAGACAGTGGTTTACCTGAAACTTATTCTTTCCAACAGACACCTCCTTTCAACTATTGAGTTATTCTCTCTTAAAACTTCCATTTTTCCTTTAATGTACAAGGATTGACACTCCCTTTAAAATGTTTTGTGATGCTCTGTATGAAGGACAGTATATAAAAATAAATTGCATTGTATTCTATCCAAGCATCATTTGACTTGATATTACAGTCAAGGTTTGTTTCCTCCTCAGTTTAAGGGCTGACTGGCAAGCCAAATCATTTCTATTTGCTATCGTAAAGGCTAAATAAAAAGGGCAGGGAAATCATAGCTGTTTCAATAAAATTCATGTTGTTATTTCAAAATGCTGTTTTCTTTTTTACCCCCACGTTTGCACATAATACCATTTAGATTGCTTCTCTGTTTGCATAATACATAGTCTGCAGATATTGTTTCCTTTGTAAATATGGGAATGATTTATGGTCCTTATTGGTAGATTTCAGCACTAAGAGTAAAAGAGAGCTCATCATAGAATTAGTGTTTAGGTACAATATTGAAGATGGTGAATAGATGTAGGTTTTGGGGGGGGTTGTTTTTTGCTAATGTACAGAGGATATTACATTCTTTGTAGTAAATCTCAGGACACCCAATTAGAGTTAACTTACAGCTTGCAAGCAGCCTGTTAAATTTGCCAAAGATATGCTGCCATATTGTCAGTCAACATACTTTGCATCAAACAGTGCAAGATTGTGACAAAACTTCTCATTATCTGATTAGCCTGCAAGAAATGGAGTTCCTTCCTGATATTGAATTTTGCACATAGTAGATGTATTGTCTGCATTACTGGCTGGAACCTAGTCCTCACTGACTCTACTGAACAGAAAAGGAAAATCAAGTGGTTATAATATTGGTTTTCAATTATTATTTATATTTTTCCCAAACAACAGGATGTTTCTGTCAGGTACTTCACCACAAGAAAACTATACAGCACAACAGGAATTATTTGGACATGAAGCTAAAGAATAAGACTTTCCTCTCTGTCCTTGTCTGATACTGTGAGGACTGAAAAAGAGATAAGTATAGGAATAACAAGCATACAAATGCAAAAACAACCAGCAAGAATTTTGGAAGAGATTGTATTACAGAACATCAGCTGGCCTATTACTAAAAGGAATTAGCAATGAAAATTCCCTGCAGTCTGTCCATTTCACAACTACCTGCTGTAAGGTTTCCTTTTCACCTTTGACAGCATCTGATATTGGCCAGTTACAGAGTCAGAATCCTGAATTAGATAGAAGCATAACATTGTTGGGTTGGATGTTTTGATATGGTATCCCACCCCATACTGGTGAAAAAATTAAGAAGCTGTGACTTGGATGATTACACAGTCCAGTGGGTGGCAAATTGGCTAGAGGGTCGTACCCAGAGAGTGGTAGTGGATGGATCGGTATCAACCTGGAAGGGAGTGGGTAGTGGGGTCCTGCAGGGCTCGGTCCTTGGACTGATACTTTTCAATGTCTTCATCAGTGACTTGGATGAGGGAGTGAATTATACTCTGTCCAAGTTTGCAGATGATACAAAACTGTGGGGAGAAGTGGACACACCAGAGGGCAGGGAACAACTACAGGCAGACCTGGACAGGTTGGACAAATGGGCAGAAAACAATAGAAAGTGATTTAAGAAGAAGAAATGCAAAGTGGTGTACCTAGGGAGGAAAAATGTCCAGCAAACCTACTGCCTAGGAAATGACCTGCTTGGTAACACG